>NC_140609.1:41056848-41141848 GCF_057381915.1 Diplotaxodon limnothrissa | reverse complement strand
CTCTTCCACAGCATGTCTTTATCCTGTCTTCCTTCTCTCACCCCAACCAATCACAGCTGATGGCCCCGCCCCTCCCTGAGCCTGGTTCTGCCGGAGGTTTCTTCCTGTTAAAAGGGAGTTTTTCCTTCCCAGGTGATCATCTGGCTGCTGGGTTTCTCTGTATGTATTATTGTAGGGTCTATCTTCCAATATAAAGCACTTTGAGGTGACTGTTGTAATTTGGCGCCGTGTAAATAAAACTAAATTGAATTACCAGGACAAACAGAGGGAACGACTCTGGGCTAAAAGGCACTCAGTAAGAAGAGTCTGATGAGGCCGAGCACACAGAAGGGAGCCTTCCTCTCAGGCCGCCGTGCCGAGTCCTGCAGCCGGCTCGGCTGACCTGCTTCCATCACTCATGGGATCTCATGGCAGAGGGATCTGTACTTCTACTTAATTACAGATACTTGTGTTAAAAATACTCCAGTATAACCTGAAGTACTCATTCAACTTCTTTACTCAAGTAGAGGTGAAAAAGTACCGAGTGTGAAATGTACTCAGAGTAAGGAAGTAAGAAGCAGCACCACGTTGCTAGCACCTATTTTAATGCACAGCTAAATATAATATGAGTGCATGAGAATACAAATGATCCTTAATCTAAATTCTGATTGTCATGAATGTACTCGAGTACATTAGAAGAGAATAGAAACATCTGTGTTGCATGATGGAGGGTGACCTGGCCTCCACAGCTAAACAGAAACATGAGGCGAGTCGAGGGTTACAGTGAGAGGCAGCAGGAACATGAAGACCTGCTGAGTGAAAGCAGAAGTCCTCGGAGGCTGTACAGCCACCCAGGGTTTAAACTGCTCCACCTCTGTCAGGTGGAGGGAAGTGAAGCACAGCCCGTGCTTCCCCTGAGCACTCAGAGCTTGTTTAATCTCAGAAACACTGAGCTGAGTTTCACTTCTTGCTTTTTGAGAAATATCTGAGTGAAACTGTCAGAGCTGCTCAGTGCAGCAGCTGCAGCTGCCCAGCTCCACCTCAGAGCCTCCATCACCACACACAGGTAAGGAGACAGCGCCGTGATGTTTGGTAAAGTGCTGCAGGAGGGAGAGCGATCGCCTCCGGTCTGGTCTGATCCTGAAGTCTTGTGTTTTCTTCAGCAGCTTTGCAAACTTAAGCTGTGCTGCAAACCTCCCAAACAGCCTCACTAATCACACTGCTGTGAACTTTAACCTTTCACCTGCTAACTCACAGTCTGAGAAGGAGCTTGTGGTTTTGATGCTTTGACTTCGAGGTGAGTTTCCTGCTTGTGAATAATCTCTCGCTGCAGAAACGGTTCCCAGACTGATGGAGCAACAGTCTCGCCTCCTTAAGCTGCCAAATCCTCTGCTTTTGCCGCTCACACGGATGATGATCAGCACCACCTGATTCCAGTGGAAGCAGCGGTGTAGGGCATAGTTGGTCTCAGGAGAGTAATTGGAAAATACATTTCTACTTCAGCTCTGTTTTGTGTTGCAGTCTGGAGGAGATGCACCGCTCACTGCTGCCCCTGCTGGTCAGCCTGAGTCCTGCTATTCTGTTCCTGTTGCCTGGCATCATTGTGACACAGGAAGGACTCTGGGAGGACTACAAATATGGCCACGGTGACCTGGACAACCACAATTTCTGCACCTGGAAGTGCCTCATGTTCACGCTGCAATGGCCGGGCACGTTTTGTCAGGTGAGCATTGGGCTGTGCATCAGGAAATGGTGGTGTTCCCCTTCACAGTAAAAGCTGCGACTTCTGAAACATCTGCAGCGGTCAAATTTAAGAAGAGCTAAAGACATAAATACACACACTGAAAATATCCTTTAAACAATGACGTGTTTGTGTCCTTTAAGAAGGGAAACCAGGAAGAGGCAAAGTAAAAGAAATGAGGCTGAAAAGGAAACGAGCCATAAGAGAGTAGGAATGGAGAGGGTAGGGAAAAAGAAGGCAGGAAGGTGGCGAGTTCTTCTTCTGTGGTGTCTAACATGCTGTCTGTCCCTCAGTCTCTGAACAACGTGAGTCTCTGCAGGATTCCTCCAACCGTCAACAACTGGACCATCCACGGCCTTTGGTAACCCCACCCTGCTGCAGCAGCTGAGATTACTCCCAGTGTTCAGACTGATCAGTGTTATTGATCCTGGGTTGTCCTGTTGATTTCATTGGCTGTTTGCGTTTGTGCCTGCAGGCCCCTCCACGCTAAGAACCGCTGCGACTGCTGGCCGATGTTCCCCTCTGACGTCCAGGTGAGTCCTGGTTATGCAGCACTGTGCAAAGGTCTTCAGGAAGCCCTCATTTCTTTCCAAACAAACGTGGAAATAACTTAAATGGGAAAACATGCACAGAGGCCGACAGTGATCACTGACTGTTTTTAGGGCCTGGTTCAGATTAAACGGAACAAGATACAAAGCATTAAAACATGTGAAAAACCCAGAGGCAGGATTCACCACTTAGAGACCGGATAGACTCTGCCTCTATAAATGCAAATGCATCAGGAGGCTCCTGTTGCAGTGATCATCAAACACTGACGTTCTTGTTTTTCAGGAGCTGAAGGCGGAGCTGACTGAACTCTGGCCGTCATTTGTGAGATTCAAGTCCAACTTCCACTTCTGGTACTCACCTTCATCGACACACAATGTCCAGCAGGGGGCGACGCCTCTAACATCTCATTATATGACAGTCTATCAGAAATACGAGCCTACTTTTAACTCAATCTATGACCTCTGCAAACACATCCATTGTCAGTTTGAGCTTTTAGTTGTTAGTCTCAAGACTTCAGGAAGGAAAGGAAACAATCATTCATGTGAGGAAATAAGATGAGAAATGAAAGCAGGCAGTTCAAGGAAAAGAGGAGGTCACAAACAAAAAGACCTGAACTCTTTCATGGCATGCATTTTTAATTTCTCTTTGTGAAATGTTTTCAATATTGTGATCGATCCAATCATGGGCAGGACCTGCAACGGCCGCTGTGGAGTCCAGTATGCTGATGACCAATCTGCAACCGACTTGCTGTTAGCAGATGACAGCGCCATCTTTGCGGAAAATGATGCAGAGGCTACACATATTCTACACGACATCACCCAATTTGCTCAACCACATGGTCTCAACACCAAAGTCCTTACTACTGCCGGGTCGCCAGCCACCGTGCATCTCAAAGGTGTGCAAATCGAACAAGTGCGGGAATTCAAATACCTCGGCTCTCTGGTCCAAGAAAAGAAAGTGGCATCAAGAGCGGAAATAGATTCAAGAATTGGTTAAATGGCGGCGGCTTTCGCCTCCCTCCGATGGTGCGTCTGGAAGAAGACAAACGTCACCCTCACCACCAAAATCCGCCTGTACCGTACACTGGTGTTGCCCATTCTTCTCTATGGGTCGGAGACCTGGGTCATCCTCAAACACGACCTCTTCCAGATGCGCTGTTTGAGTCAGATTCTCCGAGCGTCCGTGATCGTCTCAGCAACAGCGTGATACGTAGTCAACGTCACCAGCAGCCGTCAGTGGAAGAGCTGATTAGGAAGCGACATCTGCAATGGTTTGGCCACATGTGCCGCATGAGCAACCGTCGCCTGTCATATCGCCTTTTGATGCAGCAGACTCTCCGCCGTCTGGAGAGTCAAGCGTGATGCGCCCAAGAAGACGTCATCAAGCAAATTGAAGATGACCTTAAACAACGACGTCTAACCCTCGAGCAAGCAAAGGTGAAAGCAAGAGACCACAAGGCCTGGAAGGCACCCACAGCGACGTAGTGGCTTTGTGGACAACCTCCCCGCCGAGCACCAGCGAGGGACAAAAGAAGAAGAAAGAATGTAAAAACAAACGTGACTTTGTTTCTGGGAAAATGAGATCCACTTCGCTTTAAATTTCGATAGAACAGCGGCAGTATAACGTCCCCGTAAGTGGACATCAGGCCCATGCAAAATTTAGTATTTTGGTCTAGACAACCCAAAATGTGATGTCCACATATGTGGACGCCAGGTCCTAGGAGGTTAAGGAAGGAAAGAAGGGGGGTGGCAAGGAAAGGTTTGTTAAAGGCAGGAAAAATGTTCCTAGAGAGAGAGTGAGAGTGAAGGAAGTAAAGAGTAAGTGTGAGGAAGGAAATTAGGGGAGAACCAAAGAAATAAAGGAAGGAATTAGGGTTATAGAAAAGGAAGAAAAATTATGGTGTACAAAGGTTAGAGGAGGAAATGAGGAAATAAGGAGACAAGAGAGAGGAAAAGAAAGGAAGGATAAAGAAGGAAAGGAAGCAAATGACATCTTGAGGAAATGAAGGTACAGGGAGGTGAGTAAAAGGGTTTAGGAAATGAGGGGAAGCAGAACGTGACCCTGTAAACTCACTCGGGTTGTGATTCTCTTCCTAAAGCGTGTTTCTGTGCGTCAGGAGGGACGAGTGGAGGAAACACGGAGCGAGCGCGGCGTGCGTGGAAGGAATGAACTCTCCGCTCAGATACTTCCAGGTCTGCGTCAAACTGCGAGCACGGTTCGACATCCACAGGTGAGTTCAGCTCTTCTTCAAACTGAGACCCCGAGGTCGATCCTCACGTTCCCATCTGTGCGCCGTGGAAACGCCAGTTACGCCACACAGCTGCTCAGGTGAGCTCTGAAACGAACAGTGATGTTTTATTTGTGTCTGCAGCCTGCTGGAGGACGCCGGCATCACTCCGTCCTGTGAGCGACCCTACAAGGTAACAGTCGACAAATCCAACTCTGACCTGGGGAAGGGTTTTTCAAGCCTCTCATGAGCCAAACTCAACTTCCGACTTTTTCTAAAAGGTTAAAAAACCGGAACCTTTTATTAACTCTGCTGATCATTTGTCAGAAACACCTTAAAGCTGTTCTCGGGTCTTACAGCTCCTGTTCCACGGTTAGAGGTTCAGATTAAACCAAAGTTTCTGATAATGAGCTCATCAGTTAAAGCTCAGGCTGCAGACTGTGTCACCCACCTGCTGTCCAAATATGCTGCTTACGAGGAGCAGCCAATCAGAATAACAGCTGACTTTAAGGGGGAGGAGCCGACATATCTCGTTTCATATGAAGTGAAGCCCAGTATGAGCTAAAGTAGGATTATTCTGAACACAGAATCATGCAAAGCCATCAATAAAACCACAGAACTGGAAATTAGCAGGTCGGCTTTGAAATATTATCCATGTGTTATTTAAACTAGAAGTCTAAAATTATCACGTGGAGGCTCATCATGGTGATCGTTTTAAGCCAGCTCACCTCCTGCAACCACTTTTCCGAGAATACGTGCTTCTTTTGCAGTTCGGGCTCCTCCTGACATTTCTTTGGAGGTGGAGGAACACCAGAGTAATTGCTAAAAGGAGCTTCTTCACCATTTGTTCTAAACAAATGTCTGTCCTCCTCCAGAAAATCTTATGTACGCAAACGCACATTGCAACTTCATCGTGTTGGGTCTTTTATTTTGACAGCGAATGCGCACCTGCGAACCACTTATGTGCACCCCTGATTATATCAATGAAATGTCCCCACAAGGATATAAATACGTGTGTGTGTGTGTGTGTGTGTGTGTGTGTGTGTGTGTGTGTGTGTGTGTGTGTGTGTGTGTGTGTGTGTGTGTGTGTGTGTGTGTGTGTGTTTGTTTAGGTGGAGGAGGTGCAAAGCGTCCTGGCTCCACACGTGGGGGACAAACTGGAGATCCAGTGCATCACGGATGAGCAGGTCCGATGGCGCCGGTTTCTTCCTTCAGAGTAAATGTGCTGCACTGTCTCCGCTTCAGCTTCTCATGTTAGCACGTTTCTTCTTCTTTGCTGTTGACTGAAACATTCAAACACTCCTGGTCCGATATTTTCCAGTTTCTGCAGCACAAACTAACAGTCCAGGTCTCGCGGTTGATCTGATATCCTCGTGTTGGTGTTGTTCCCAGATCATCATACTAAATGTTGTTCCAGGATCAACATTGCAAGTGACCAATCAGAATGTTGTGACGTCATACTTTTGCGACTTCGGGAAAAACCGGCGTAAAACAAAAAACTGTACTTAAGCTGCATGAAACCGCCTCTGTCCGCCGATCAACGGACCCTGACCCTAACCCTAACCGTAACCCTTTAATAAACAGTAAGCAGAATTGATATTGTCCTTGCAACATTGGAATTTCATAAATGCACGAATGGCTTGGCGCGCAGAAGAATAACGTCACAACAATGTGATTGGTCACTTGCAATGTTGAACCTGGAACAACATTTTCATGATGGTCTGGGAACAACACCAACACGAGGATATCAGCTCATCCCAGGTCTCGCATCCTAACTAGTGATGGTAAATTTGATTCTTTTTACTGAATCGAGTTTTAATGAGTCACTCACCAAAGTGAATCGGGTTTTTTGAGTCATTTGATTCACTGAGTCAGTCGACCAGAGAGTGCAAAAAATGTACATTTTCACTCAAACTTAATTTGTTTCTCTTTTCATGTAAATCCTACTGCTAAGATGAATGATTCTATTTTATAGAGCAAAAAAGAGCAAAAACATTTCTAAAATTAAGCAATTTTCTATCAAAATTGCTTAATAAACATTTATTTATTTTTATTTTATTTTAATATATTTTTATTTTATTAGTATTTTCCTTAAATGTGTTAAATATATATTTTCTCATCTAAATGTCCACTGAGCTGTGAGCCAGGGGGCGGGGGTGAGTGAGTGATTCGTTCGCTCCATGATTCAGCACAGGAGGGAGGGGGTGAGTAGCTCAAATGTGCTGTTAGCATGTTAGCAGAGCGATGCTACTGTGAACCGAGGAGCTATTTTCTTGATGTGAGCTTCTACTCAGGATTTTGTCTTCCAGTTCAGAGCAAAAATTTTTTTGTTACGATACTGGATGTTGTGTTTTTCTCCAAAATTTTAATTATAAGCAAGATACATTGCTGCTAACAGCAACAGGGATGAGTCAGTGAGTCAGTTGGGCTTGTGAATCATGATTCATGAGTCAGTAAAGTGATTCTCGAGTATTGAACGATTCGTTCATGATTCGCACATCACTAATCCTAGCACCCTGACAGCACTAACACTGATCAGAGCTTTGATCAATTCAGTCTGTGTGGAATTAAAATCACCAATGACTCCGACAGACCGCAGATTTAAAGCAGAGCTTGAACAACAGATTTGTGGTAATTTACGAGCAAAGACTGGATTAAAAATTAATGAACAGCAGTAAAACCAAAGCAGTACCACAAACACTTGTGAGCTATGATCATAAAGACCTCGAGGAAACAAAGCAAACACAGTGATTCTGTTTATCAGCCTTTATTGCTGCTGCGGCTGCAAACTCCTGACATGGATCACAGCAGACGTGTCTGTGACAGTCATCCAGGTCATCGTCGTCTAAGGAACTTGGAAAGAAACACGTCTGGACTTCTTCAAGGTTCTTCAGTTCTAAAACCAAACGGTGCAGAGTCCCAGGAAAGCCCTAGTGGTGGCTGACCCTCTATTGATCATCTGCCTCATACATGAGCTCCAAACACGGCCCAGAGGTCCAGTTCAGGGACTCCAGTTAGCTGCAGCTAGCAGCTACAGCTGCCTTAATAATGCAAACTTTAAGCCTTAATACAATTTAAACAGGTGAATTATAGAAAGCTCCTCCCCCTGTGCAGGTGGATTTATTTTGACCTGATTAGAGAAAACGTTTGATGCAGACAGGCCGGTTGGGCAGCTGTGCTTTTATGCTAAGCTATGCTGAGCACATTGTGGCTCCATCTCTGGCTCCTGAGAGGTTCCCATCATTTCTCCTGAACATGTCGTTCTGCTGCTGAACTTCACTTCACTTTAGCTAGCACTGTTTTCTTCTGTGGTCACATGATGACATCAAAAAGCTCCAAACACAAAGAGGCTCTGTGGTCGATCTGAGCGTGGGAGAAGAATTCACTCTGTAAGCTCTCCCGGTTCAGATCTTTCCTTCCAACAAATATCATTTGCAGCCTGCCCTCCACCAAGGAGAGCTTGTGTTTTATACACAGTGTGCAGCCAGGATCACAGCTGAGATGGTGCCAGTTATTTTGAAAGCCTTTCATATTTCATACAGTCACCTCATAAACACGTTAGACCCAATCACATGTTCAAGCAGGAGTGTTTACAGATGCAGAACAGACAAATAATTTATTGCGTTCTTGACTGCACGACTGTCTTTGCTGGAATTTCGAGTTTAGAGTCGCTGCTGTGTTTGATGTAAGATTTCACCGCATCTGGTTTTCTCTATGTGAGACTGCAGGAGTTTCTGAAGAACTGTCACTTTGGGGAAATCAGAGCCACTTAGACCAAAATCTGAAAGATGAGGGCATAAAGCATGTGATGTCACCCATTTGATTTGCATTTTAAAGCCTCAGTGTTAATGCTTTCACAGTCACTGAAACACTAACAGTCTTTCAGATAATCGTGGAAAATGGTCATTTTACAGATTTTGGTCGGTAAACCAGCCAGAAGCTGATGTAACTTTTATTACATTTACAGTCCAATCAGCAAACGTCCAGCGCTAACGCTGGGCCGAGTGTCTGCTGTGCATAAAACAGTTTACTGCGGACTCTGATTAAAACAAAACCTTCATCCAACTTTGGGGCCTGTTTCAGTCCGTTCTTATTAACGAGCTGGGCGAGAAACCCCTTTACCCTGATGACACACGTTGTTTACACTCATGTCCACTCTTTGGCTCACTGTTAGCTCCTGCACTGCACCTTTGCTAATTGCAAACTGCTTTCATGCTTCTCAAATGCTCGCTTCAGCATTTTTCCATCTGCTGCTCGTCCTGTGCTGCAGTCAGGAGCTGAAATGTGGAGATTACTGTTGTTGTTTCAGGACAAACTGCCACGTTTGACAAAATGCCTTGTTGAAACACACCGATCATCAGTCTCCATTACAGCATATACTATTATATATTGTACATATATTTATTAGTTTCAGATGTAGCCATTCTTGTATTTTGCTTGTTTACATTATTGTATTTTGCACAACTCTGTTGCTTGTGAAGCTCGCACACAAGAATTTCACTCATGTGCTGTACCAATGTACCTGCACATGTGATGTGACAATAAAAGTGATTTGATTTGCACGAGGCTGTAACCATCAATAACCACCGATAACCACCAATAACCTGGCATCTGTCCGTACAAACGTGTCCAACTCTTCCACTTCTTCTTTCATCTCTGTGTTTGAGCTGAAAGAAATCATTGTACCTGAAACTGATTTTGCAGTATGACAAATGTAATCTGCACATTTCCACATTAATCTCCAAATTTTTAATTTGTTCTCAAAATGATGAATATGTTCTTAACGTGGCCCATCGTAGTTTCTTTTAGAAAACTCAGGACCAGCTGCGTCGACGTCGGTCACATGTTTTTTTCAAGCGCGATGCTTCTGTGTGTGAACTTCATGACTTCACGTCCCAAAATGTGTAATTTCATGTTGTCTTTTTGCAATGCGAGCCGCTGCCTCGATCCACAGAGACGAGTGTAACTTTGAGTGCTGAGGTGAGGAGCAGCTGTCAGTAGCTCAGTGTGCCGTCTCTCCTCCAGGACAGAGAGCTGTGGTTTCAGCTGAAGATCCGCCTGAATCGGAACCTCACCGTAGGCTGCGATCTTTGCACCGATGCTGAAGACGCCGACTCACGGCCGGTACCCTCCCCAGGGCACCCCTGTCCTGACCGGGTGCCCTTCTACTATTTCCCCATAAACCACGAGCGGCCACAGCGGCCCTGCGGCTAACGCCACCGCCATCACAGGTGGAGCCTGAGTAGCAGCAGGTTTACCCCAGATACTGCAAGAAGTGTCTGAAGAGCTTAAATGTGAAAAATAAAAACCATCAATAAAGTGATTTTTACAGATTCTCTTGTCATTTCTTTAGTGCTGGTCACTTCCTGTCAATCATGTCATCCAGAAAACAGCAGAAACATGTCTGCTGGGATTCTCCTCTATTTGTGCTTAAAAAGATCAAAAGGTTTTCACGCTCGGGGAGGTGGAACACGTAGAAAGTGACCACTCGTCTTAAAACCTGGATATCGCTGTCACACAGGTACCTGCTAATAAGCTCCGCCTTCATGGACGGTCTGTTACTACAGTAACCTCAGCAACCACGTTATTGGTCACATGATGTCATCAGAAAAAATAAAAAAAATAAAAAAGCTCCAACAGCACAAACAGACCAGCTCAGGTGAAGCCTAGCAACACGTAGCAGCTACAGCCACCTGTCAGTCAAAGAGGCCACGCCCCTAATAAGGCAAACTTTAAGCCTTAATATGATTTAAACAGCAGAGTTATAAAAGTGTTCTTGTTAAAGAGGAAATCATCCAGAGACCAAACAGTGTGTCTGTGGGGACTCACTGCTGCCTCTGCTGGATGTTGCAGGAACTGCAGCGTTTGGTAGCTGCACAATGGCCCAAGGTCAGAGCCGCTAAAATAACTGTCCTGTCAGAATCTGATCAGCTGACTGCATTGATTATCCAGTGCTATGACAACCCAGCCAGTGACAGCGGCTAGTGGCTTTGACACAACATACAGAAATGTCACTGAATCAGTTTATTGACATGTTACACATTATTTTCATCCTGCTGCATCAAGAAAACCAAAGTCACAGACAGAACATGAAGGAAAAGCACTAAAAGCAGATTCAGACCACTAATAAGAAAAGAAGAAAATAAAAATGCCAAAAACGGAGAGACCCGCTGAACTGCACACACAGAGCCACATGTGGTTTTTGGATCTTTAGGTAATAAAAACCAGACGTTTGTGTGGGAGCTCTGCGAGGCTCAGTGCTCGAGGCGGCCCAGGAACCGCAGGTTGAGAATCTTGAGCTGGTCGTCCAGCTCCATGCGCACGATGCCGTCGTCTCCGTCGATGCTCAGAAGGATCCCCGTGGCCTCGCGGTCCTCTCCGAGAATCACCTTCACCTGAAACGGGGCACAGCGAACGCAGCGTTGAGCCTCACACGCGCTCTAAACGAACGATCTGCAGACAGCTGGACGCCAGAAACCGCGACTGTGGTTCTTACCTTGTTGTTTTTGGTGGGCGTGACCGGCTCCAGGTGATCGCTGCTGACGCTCACCACCTTCTCAGACTCCTGCATGAACACCGAGCACATCCCTCCCTACGCACGCACGCACGCGCACGCACACACACACACACACACACACACACACACACACACACACACACACACACACACACACACACACCAATGAAAAATATTCAAAGGAGCTGCTTTAAAATCAATTTCAGACCTAAACAAAGACACTGAATCCGTTTCATCTCCACCGCCACTCACGAAGCTGCGCTCGGCTGTAATGGTTACTGCACGCCGGCCAATCAGAAGCCTCAGACGGCCTGACATCACAAAGGAGCTAAAGGTGCACATGTCTGTGCTCCTGTCCACACGTAAGCAGAGTTTGAGGCCAAAGCTGTCTGTGCGCTAAACGGTGAAATCCGTCAAACGCTTGAATGTTTCTGACTTTCGACAGTAACGGAGGCGTGTTCCTAAACACCGTGGGCGGGAGGCCAGAGGAACATCGCTGTCAGAGTTACTCAGAAATGATTCAGCTCCGCCTGTTGTGACAAACACGACTTCCTGAGTCAGGACTCGATATGGAACAGATTAACGCCTCCTGTGAAGAAACGCTTTCTTTTGTGTTTATAAAGGAGCATTTATGTTGATCCAGCGAGCCGCCATCCAACAGCAGCAGGAAGCAGGAAGCAGAACCAGATGGCTCTGAAGCTCTCGGCGAATTTGGAGACATTTCACAACTGTGATGCGGTTCTAAGCAGCAACATCTGCACGTCCCTAATAACACCTCAGATCGTTGTGTGCGAGAGCTGCGTCTCCGACTCCCAGAATAACATTTTTCACACATTTCACAACATTTTATGCTCGAGCGCAGCCAGATCTCCCAAAAAACATTTCTCAGTAATATCAGAGACTCGCAGGGAGCGAGGACGCCATCAGCGCTGCTGCGCGCCAAGTGTTCAGACTCACCGTGACGCTGCGGATGACCCCGGTCTGCCCCATCAGGTCCATGAACGAGTCCTTCACTCGGACCAGGATGTCTGTGGTCACCCAGTCGCTGCCGCCCTGCTCGATGTTGGAGCCTGGGGTGTGAGGGTTGTAGCCTCCAGGAGAGGGCGCTCCGGGCGTCATGGGACTGTAGCCCACGGGACTCGGACTGGGACTCGCCTGTGCAGATGACATGACGCAGACTGAGAACAAATTTCAGAAAAATCTAGACCTCCACAAACAGAAAGATCCTAAAGCAGGAGTGGGCAACTCCAGGCCTCGAGGGCCGGTGTCCTGCAGGTTTTAGGTCTCACCCTGAGTCAACACACCTGAATCACACGATTAGTTCATTACCAGGCCTCTGGAGAACGTTTAAAATCAGCTGTGTTGGATCGAGGACACATCTAAAACCTGTAGGACACCAGCCCTGAGGCCTGGAGTTGCCCGCCCTTCATCCAAACTCTGATTAACAAAAGAAATCTTAAAAAACATACAAAAAAAACCCAGAACACAAATATTCAGGGAAAGCCCGAGCAGCTCAGCGTCGTTGTCTACCTGGTAAGCCATGGGGGACGGCGTGGGGTGGTAGCTGGCTGGTGAGTGCGTATTCTGGTAGCCGACAGGTGAGGGCGCCACCTGGTGGTAGCTCTGAGGGCTGGGGCTGGGCTGGTAGGAGCCCTGAGGGGACGGGGCCGCATATGGAGAATACTGCTCTGTGTTATACCTGCACACAGAAACACAAATATACAAATCGAGAATCGAGGACCCAGATCAGCTATGTCGCTACGTCAGCTATGGAGGGGAGGGCGAGGGTGTGTTTCTGTGCCTTATACTCACATCGCGGGCGTGCCAGGTGTCTGAGGGTTGTACTGAGGGTTGACTTGTGGCGAGGGGACCTCGGGGTAACCCGGGGTCTGAGGGTTGGGGGTCGTCCCGTAGGCCTGAGGGGACGGAGAGGGTTCGTCATCGTAGCCGAAGTCGTAGTCTTCCTCATTTCTGAGAAGAAATAAATCACGTGTTAGACAGAAAGAAGAAAAAAAGAAGGGAACGCTGTGTTTACCGGTCACTGCGTCACCTGGACGGTGTGTTGGGGTTGCTGGGATCCCACGCTCCGCTCTGACCTGGAGTCCTGCTCCCATCATGCAGTGGGGTCTGAGATCCATAGTGGGGCGTACGGCTTCCTGTTAGGAGGCAAAAGATGCTGTGAGTTAGAGGCGAGAGCACTGTGCTGCTCACAGGTGAGGACAGTCACCTCTATGCTGATGACACAGTCATGACGCACGCCCACTCTACGGTCCAGTGTCAGCACCAGCTCCCCTTGTTTTAACGGGCACGTCGCATTTGGACGTAAGACGTACAAGTCGAAGCAACTTTATACGAGCACCAACAGTCAGCTGCGTTTAGCTTCAGACCCTCAGGTGACGAGTTAAAGGACCACCACCACCAGTTCAAACTAGAGGAGGTTACTGGTTAAACTTCAACTAAAGGCGGACCTCAGTTTAATCAGAGCCAGGCTCAGAGAAAAGTGAGGCGCTACTTTACAAACAATGAACTCATCCATTAATCATCAATATATTCACTGATGAACCAACAGCTCCGCCCACTGCTGTTCTTGCTCCCACCTGGTAACACAAACTGAATACTGATAACTAGGGATGGGTCCCGGTTCTGACATAAACAGTAGTAACCAGATCGAAAAGCAGCGCACATTTCGTTGCTTTTTTTCCTGAGCTGTGATACACTTCTAGCCAATCATTTTACGTTTCCGAGGATAGTAGGCGGGGCCAGGTACGTACGTTCTTTTAGAGCAGAGCTACAGATTAAAAATGTCCAAGGCGAAGCGGTCAAAGTCTGGCTGTACTTCACAGCAAAAGATGCAAACTCAGCAGCAACAAGTGCTTTAAGCTGATACTGTGATACTGTCAAAGGAGGTAACACCTCGAATCCGATGAAACACCTGGCGACGCATAGCGTTTTTTTAAAAGCCCAGAAATGCGGCGTATTTGATAGCTTGCTGCGAGACCTCACACCGAGCACATCTACTGCGGGTGTGGTGCCTGTTATTGGACCCGGAGTTAGCAACATCCCCCAAGAACCCGAAGAGGAGAGTCCTGGCCCCTAACCCTGCCAGTGTAGCAGAAATGATGAGGATGATGATGCAGCAGCAGCCGTTCTTCTCTGCGTGAGTAGCTTCATGTTCGTGTGTAATTTACGTTGAGTAGGCTAACCACGTTATTACATTAGTGCATGTAAGGTGAACTAGCAAACATCATCATAGCTACATGCGGCTGTCTTCTTGTTTGATGGCAGATACTCCCTTCACCCTGGCCAAAAAGGCTAAAATGACCAAAGAAAAAGTGGAAAACAGTTAAACATGAGAGGTTTTTGGACAAAGTTTGTTTTTTCCATTGTTTATGCACTGCTTCCAGCCAAGAGTGATACCATATATGCCCCATAGCTGCAGAAAAGGCTAACATTGTTATCTTTTTACAAAAAAACAGCTGAACATGAGAGGTTTTTGGACCAATTTTGTGTTCTCCATTCTTTAAGCACCGTTTAAGCACCGGCACCGTTTCAAAAGTACCAGTTTGGCACCGGTATCAGATAAAACCTAAACGATACCCATCCCTAACGATAACACTGTAACACATCTGTTACAAAGAGAAGCAGAAATTCAATCGGAGGAACACAAACCCAAAAAACAAACACGTGCTTTTAGCCGATAGAGGACGACCAAACCGTGGCCTACCGTCGTGCAGCGGAGTCTGAGATCCATACATCGGTGTCCTGGAGCCGACGCCATACATGGGAGTCTGGGAGCCGTAAATGGGAGTACGTACATGGGTGGAGGTGAACCCACTGGGCCTCTTAGCTCCACCGCTGCAGAGAAGAAGGATCGGGGAGGGAATCATGAGCGTAAACAAACACAGCTGCTGTCAGCACGGAGAAAATGATTTCCTGTGTGTGTTAAGGACTCAGTGAAGATACGTACACGGTGGTTAATCGCTGTCGGTCCACAGAGATGGTCTGACAGGTGGAGTGCAGCTCCACCCTGGCTGTGGACTCGGTTGCATCCTTCACGACACCAATGTATCCTGGGGAAGGGAGGCAAAGCCATCAGCACCGACCCCCCCACCGGTCCCATCCTTCACACCGGTCCCCTCGGTCTTACCTTTGTAAGGACCCTGGGAGATACGGACCGTCTGACCAATCAGCTCGTTGTCTCTGCGTCCTCGGCCCCGCCCCATTCCTCCTCCGCCGCCTCCTCTCTGCTGAGCACCTGAAAGGCCACACCAGCACCTCCATCAGTCAGCGAATCATTTTGTTTCTTTCGCACCAGAGAAAGAAAAGCGCGCCGACTCGTCAGCATCAGTAACCTGATCACAGACACGATCGATCGAAATCAGGGAATCTGGATGTCAGTGCGGCTGCGGTCGCAAACAAAGCCAGATATACGCTTTGTTCTCTCGAGTGAAAAACCTTCGGCTGACTTATTTTCATCCCCTCATCGTGTTTTCCAAAGAGCGGCACCCCCGTCGTTAAGCTGCTGTGTGTTTCCAGCACTCACCTCCTCCGCCGTGGTGCACGGGGCTGCTGATGCGAGGGCTCATCGGTGCGAATCCTCCCACTGTGAAGTTGGTCACGTCTCTGGGCTAAAACACACAAACAGTCAAATTGTTCAAGCTCGACATGCTACAAGAAATCTGACGAATCCTTTTCTCTGCTGCGCATGAAACGCTGGGCGAGTCGGTCCAGTGAAAGTGCGGCTCGCTCTGCAGAGGTCCAGGATGGCTCTGCTTTACACATTTGGAAGAGAACTGGCACCTCGAAGCCGTGTCGGCAGGCGCGCTCGGGGGATTGAATCGGTTTCATGAGGTGGGGAGACGGGTGCAGCGTCTCCGAGTGGCGTGAGGAAGCAAACCCGTCCACTACGACCCGACCCTCATCGTCAGAAAGAGGCCTGCTGCCACTGCTCTCATGCTGACAGACTCATTAAAGACAGGCTGAGCTTCCCAGCACATGGCAGTAATTCTTCCACATATTCACACGGAAAGCTTTTCCTGGGTTTGATATTGTTGATGAAGCCCCTCCACGTTTCACCCCCACAGCCCAAACACTGTTATACAACCCTGGACGCGCCTCAGAGCTGCTTCACACTCAAAACACATTTTTATTCAAGTTGCCAAGGACGACGCTGAGAAATGCTCTCAGTCCGGTTGCCCTGCAGCCACCGAGAGATCTCACACGGTTATGTGAGATATTAGAGGGCCTGGAAAAGCAGACGGTTTAATTTTCAGGCACAACAAAGAAGAAGCGAGCATGAGGTGCTGACCTTGGACCCGCCCGCCAGCACCAGGTGTCTGGTCTTGCAGACGAACATTCCTCCGTTCTCAACCAGCTTCTTACAGTGGAGGAAAGCGAAGCCTCGGAACAGGTGACGGATCTCGCCTTCCCGGCCCTGCAGGAGGAAACACGCGAGCGTTAAAGGCTTCTGCCCGCAGAGGAGTTCAGCTCTGACCCTCGAGCGGACAGCGACGCCGACAGCAGCCTCGCGTGAGTTCAAGTCTGCCATTAAACGTCACGTCGACAGAAATATTTAGCTGTGGGTGAAGTCGCGCTTACAGAATGCGGCCCGTCGATGACTTTGACGATGTCCTTCACGTGGATGCTGTTCTGCTCCGAGTCCAGCGCCACGGCGAAGCGGTTGTCCTTCCTGCGGTTCACCGCCTGGTGGCGCACGGTCATCACCTTCCCGTGCATGTTCAGCACCTGAAAGACAAAGAAGGCGTTTGTTAATCGTCGATCAACCGCCGCGCTTTCTGCGCTTCCCGGAGCGGACTATTACCTGGAATGTCTCCCTCTCCAGCCGAACAATAACGCCGACCGTCTGCGGGTCCAGCTGCACCAGCTCGCCCCATTCGTGCTGCCCGCCTACATCGACGCCGGACGCGGTCTCAGAGCAGAGCTGCAGGTCTCTGGGCAGCACTTTCAGCTGCAGACAGGAAGAGCGGATTTGTGATCACAGTCATGTTAGCATTTTATTAAAACGGTTTCATTCCCCACAGCGATAAGCCAGTGCTGGGCTGTCACCACACCACACTGTTATGACTACAGAGTCATTAAACGCCGTGTCATGACATCCAGCTTCAACTCGGCTCAACGCGCTTTTCCTTAGAAATCAGAGGACCGTGGGATCCAGGAGCTGGAGCCGGACTCCCAGCTGAAGGCTCTGCCTCCCATTCTCAGGAAGAACAAAGACGGGGTTGGATGGTTTAGTCTCTCCTTCGATTCAATGAGGAGAGCAAAGAGATTTGGTACCAACTCAGCAGCACATAAAGCATTCAGGGACCAGCGTTAGGCTGAACCCCGAAAACGAGAATCTGAGGTTCGTCCTCCAGCGGGTGAGCAGCCTCTCAGACTCCTGTGCCGGCGAGCAGTTTAAGGACTTCATGAGACACGACACACATGAAGAGTTCAAAGACAAAACTGTCAAAGCATCAGAACAAAATGAATCTCAGGAGGCGAGAGAGAAAACAAACAGAGTTATGATATCAAGTATTCACTGAGATCTCTCCAAATCCTCCCCACAGGGACTTTCCATGTGTTCAAGCTGTCAGTCGCAGGCTTGTTGCTTCCATAAAGAGACGCCTCTTCCAGTAAATCAGTGGGAGCTGCCAAACTGTTCTGTAGCAGCACGGAGCTGTCCCACTCTGCGCCTCAACTTTTCAAATCAAGCCCGAACCCTCATTTAACAACATCTGATTTTCCACTAGAGGACTCGAATGACCCGAGGCTTGGCAGAGGGGGACGGTGGAGGGTGAGGAACGGTGGGTGGAGACACTGCAAACCTCTTACCTCGTGCATGGTGAGGTCGGAGAACAGGATGACAAAGTTCTCCTCCACTCTGACGATGAGGCCGGTGTCGCCCTCGTATCGCCCGGCGATCACCTTCACGTGGTCGCCCATCCGGAAATATTTTCTCACCTCGTGAGCCGGGAACTCCAGAGGGTCCTGCACGGAGCACACACAGGACAGAGGGCAGGGCAACGGGAATATGTACAGTTACACCAGATAATGCTGCGTTACAGTAAGTCCCGCCCCCTCTACTCCTGTGCAATGAGGAGGCGTGGCTCTGAACGAATAACCAATCAAAAGGTTAAAGTTATGACTCCTGTGTCCTGTGTGCAGGATTACTGCAACTGTGCGCGTGTGTGCGCGTGTGCGTACCTTCAGGTCCTCGTGCTTGGGCATGATGGTGATCTTGTTGCCGTCCACGCTGAGGATCTTTCCCTGCAGGTTGATCAGCTCGCCCTCACACACCTCCACGTTGTCGCCGGCCTGCAGGTTGTGCTCACGCTCCTTACCTGAGCGCACACACAGATTCAAACTGAAGCTTCGTTGTAAACACGAGTTCATGTTCTCCACGTAGCGGGTTATAAACCAACTGTTTAAGTTGAAAGAACAGGTGTCACCAACAGTAACAGTTCTGTTTAAATCCATGAAAACTGAACAACTGCAAGTAAAACTGGGACCCAGACATGAATTAATGACAGAGCTGATTAAAAACATCACGATTCGTTGTGCTGTAAAAACTGAGCTGCTGCTGGCTCAGCGGGCAGGAGAACGTCGTTTAGCAGCAGCGATTGTTTCTGTAACTTTATCCGTCTCGCTGTGCTTACGACAGGATCGGCCGACTGCGGTGAATTCGCCACAGCGGCTCCTTTTCAGCTGTGCTGCCGCGCTCAGGATCATCGTCCCGCTTTGGGACGTCCCACGCTGTAACCGTGGGCCCGACGGCCTCGCAGACAGCAGGTTTCACATGACTGCAGATTTACAGAAAGACTCGTACCCGACTCTGTGACCACCTCCAGGTCGATTCCTTCCGGCTGGTCTTCAAACTTCTCCAGCTCTGACAGCGTGGGCTTCACTCCGTCTGTGATCTACAACAAACACGCCAAAATGACGTCACGATCGTTTTAACTTTGGATCAAAATCGGGGCATAAACTGTGGTAAAGAGCGAACATTAGCTTCTCCTCAGTTTAATTTCATTTATTATCTTGGCCAAAAATAAACCTCTCTAAGAAACGGCAGCTGTTTGTGTGAGGTTCAAAGAGCTCAGCTGTGCAGTGGTTAGGGGCTTGGCGGTCTTAAACAAACATGCTGCTGCCTCACACTGAGCTTCACAGAGGGAAAAATCACACATAACAGTGCTTCATGTAGACTTTGTGAGGACGAGGAGTGAGATCTGCAGTGAGCATGTTTCAAGCTGTTTGCATATAAAGTTTGGACTGTGCATCACTGCAGCAGGCGGACTGGCCCGTTTCCTCTGCAACTCTCACTCTCTCATTTAAACGAGCTCCAGGTTCACAGTAACAGTGAGTCTGTGAAGAGTCTTCCTCACCACAGCGGACATGGCGAAGCTCTTGAAGAGGAATCCTTTGCGGCTGTAACGGTTTCCCTCAAAGATCATGAAGTCTCCGTCATGGCTGACCTCTCCTCCCAGAGACCTGAGGAGTGAAAACCACAGTGTCATCACGCTGCTGCCTCAGCGAGGAACCCCAGCATGCTCGAGGCCGGACAGGCCGTTACCTGATCTTCTCAGCATCAAACAGCCTCTGTGGAGGCCTCTTGAACTTCTTCCTCTTGGCAAACCAGTCTTTCTGTAACACACACACACACACACACACAGTTACGCATCAGAGCAGCGACTCGAGTGGAGAAAAGACCTTCGAGTTTGACCTACCAGGCTCATCTTGGCCTTTATGCGGTCCAGGTCTATCCGAGGGATCATCTTCAGGGAGATGGTGTTCTGGCTCGGCTCCACGTAGTCCACCTGGAGAACAGAGACGTGACGTTTACGCTCACGGAGCAGCTTACGTTCCTCCGCTCTCGAGCTTAAACTTTAGCTTTTGTTTCTCAGGAAGTGGGGAAGAGGTGCTGGTTAGCCACGTGACCGTAAGCAGCTGTTTACCAGCTTCAGCCACACATGGCTCCGAGTTCACACAGCGATCATTTTACGGCTGAACGAAGTGGAATTTTATCAGAGGACGTGTTTGTGAGAGGAATCGGGAGGTGAAGGGAAGCAGACTGGAAAACGGCTGGAGGGTAAAGCCTTGTTTGCTTGGCACAGCAGAGCAGCTGTAACTGTGGTGATGGGGAACAGTAAACAGCTCCGCCCTTTCTCAATTCTCAAGTAAGGACTCGTGATTAGTACACATCCGGGAATTTTTCGCGTTCTCGGCTTGATGCGTACTTTGAATTGGAACAGTACTTTGTCTCCGACTGATGACGTATCACGAGTACACGAGAATGCGTATTGAGACAGGCCCCTCCTCCTGCTGGGCTGAAGCTGGCACCCTGGAACATGTGACCTTTAACCCCCAGGAGAGCGCTCGGACTACGTAAACATCGGTAAACATGATTTGAAATCTGACGAGTGAAAACGCCCCCCCCCCCTCTGAGCACCTGAGCGATGTCGTCCTTGTACAGGCCCCGCTTCAGCCTGACCCACGACTTGGGCTTCAGGTTGGTGACCTCCTTGACGACCTTCAGCACGTCCGTCATCTCCTTGATGGGGACCATCTGCTGGTTCCAGAAGCCCATCCTCAGGTTGCCGATGCCCTCGATGGCGGCCTTGACGTGCGTCTGCTTGTACGACTCCACGTAGATGTAGCCCTTCACGTGATCCGGGGCCACCACGGACTTGATCTGCAGAGGCTGCGGGTGGAGGAGAGGAAGATCAGCAGGTCAAAACCCAAACTAGGAAAATCAGCTGCGACCTTTGACCTCAGAAACTTTGTGTCATTGGTTATTTCTCTCTAAGCGAGGATCCATTCAGGTCACCGGTTCTTTTTGTTGTAGATGTAATAAAAACTTGGGCCTGTATCAGGTTAAAACCCTCCGTCCTGCTGTCCTGCATCAGCAGCGCAGAGAAAACTTCCAGCCAATCAGAGGCGAGTTCTTACCGTGTCAGTGAACTGGTAGGCGATGAACTTCCTCATCAGTGCGATGGCGGTCGCCCTCTCCTCTCCGATCTGCAGAGACAGGAAGCATCATAAAGGTGTGCATCCTCCCGGTGTGTGTGTGTGTGTGTGTGTGTGTGTGTGTACCTTGCACTTGACTGTCCACAGGTTGGGGTCCCTGATGGGGACAAACACACATTAAACCACTGTAATAATGTCAGCGAAGTCTGGAAGCTGATTGGTGGATCAGTGTTTACATACTTGACTCCAGGAAGAAGCTGCTGCTGGGTGATGTCATCGGAAAGCTCCTCGGACCCTCCAGAGTAACTGCGCACCACAGAAGAAGAAAAAGCAACAGTTTTGGTGGTCTGTCACAGTCTGTGTGGGAAACAGTTCGTCCAGCTCGCCATCGCGCGACTAAGAATCATGTGACGTCATTAAAGTAACCGACGCTGGCAGCTCAGCGTGTCGTGGTGTCTGAGGCAGAGGAGCCCAACCTGCAGGAGGAAGGACAAAGGTACTCACTGCTCCCCTCCGGACGACTTGGCGTACTTCCTCATGTAGTACTCGCCCAGCGCCTCCTCCCTGGAGTCTCTGCAACACAAAGACAAACTCAATGTTCACGTGTGAGCTGTGAAGTGTGCCGTCAAACTGAAGCTGAGAATCTCAGTGACACGTTATTCTGTTTAAAAACGCAGGCCGGGAAAAATTCCTCTTTTGTGTTTTCAGCTGGTCTGGTTGGACGGCGCTTTTAAATAATAGCTAGCTTTTATTTTACTTGAAAGGATAAAGGTTTCAGCTGAATGGAGCTGTGCAGGGTAAATCATTCCCTGTATGAAGACGGGGCTCAGTACAAAGTAAACCACAGAGTCTGCGTGTTACCTGCAGTGAATGGCGGACGGCCACGCCCCCAATCAGACCGAACAGGGGAGTGACCTCTCCCACAGGCTGAGAGTTTCCCATCAGCAGATCAAACTGTGGCTTTCAGTCCATTCCTAATAAAAACCCTCCGACTTTTATTTTGGCGGTCAAAAACAAAAGCTTTACCTCCAGAGGTTCTGCAGCCGCCGGGATCCAGAGTGATCCTCATCCAGAACCACGTGGTCGATGTTTGACACTGAAGGCGAGAAGAGACGGTTTGTTTCCAGTCCAGTGAACTGAAGCGTATTCGACAGTTATGACATGAAAAACTTACCTTCAGCCTCCTCTGCTCAGGACCGCCCGGAGAGGAAGAGGAGTGAAAAAGGAGACGGAGGGGGAGGAAGGACAGGAGACAAACCCAAAAGGAAGGGAGAAAGTGTGAGGAGCCAAAAGACAGTGAGTCAGGCAACAGCAACACAAAGCATGATGGGAAAAATACACAAACAACAACACTGTGATTATCGGTGACGTGCAGCACGGGGGAGCATGGAGACGTGATGTGGTTCAGGAGGAAGTACAGCAGAAACACAGCGCCGCTGTCAGCCAATCACATCAGGCGCGAAGGTACCCGCTCACCCAGTCTCGTTTAAATAAAGTTAGAAACAAGCAGCGGGGTCGACTCGAGCATCCGCGGTGAAGTGACGTCACCTCGCTCAGATCAGAGAGGCGAGCGCATGGTACGACCCGTTTAAGCTAGCCGTGGCGCTCACTGCCGCTAACCGCAGGGTTGGGCCCAAAACACGGGTTTACGGCCGACTCTGAGACGTCAGCGTCACCGAAGGAGCTCACAGATCAGAGTCGTTGGTTGTGATGATGTCACAGCTGGGTCACGTGTCAGCCAATGCAGTGGCGCTAAGCTAAGGTCAACACGACGGCGTAAACATCCTGCATCTACATATCGGTTACCCGGGCAACCGGCACAACGGCTTTGCTTTAGACGCAGCTTTTTGCTTCGATTCTGTTTCTACTGTACATCCACCTTCAGCAAAGCTACACCACCATTATCATCATCAGCATCATCACAAAAGCTCCACCCACATTGGTTAGTGTGTAAACTGAAATCATGGCAGCTCCGTCAGGTAGCAGGTTCAGGCAAATGGTCACACTTGGTTCTCTGAGAGCCGTCTTAGGTTCAAACATCAATTTAAAGAGTTTCTACTTTCTTTAATCTGCTGTTTGGCGTTTTTTGCTCAACGAGCCAGTCATGGATTTGCCCTCGGTGCTTCCTCGCGTTACGCCACACACTCACGAATGCAGCAATGCTGAGATGAGGTGTGGGGGTGGGGTTAATACACTCAGGGACGTGGATTTAATCAAATGGATGGGGCTGGAATCCTATTTACAGCATGGGCATCGATGGAAAACATCAGAGCGTCGGGAGCAGATTTACCGTTAACTGGAGGCCGCATGCACGACAGAGGAGCCGGCAAGACAGAGAGAGCAGAGTCAGAAAACAGCCTGCACACATGGACATCACACTGTAAGAGCGCCACTTCCTACTGACACATGTGAGGGTCCTGCCCGTGGTTCGGTTCGTGTTGACGCGAGTACTGACAAAGTTCTGGACGGATCTGCGCCCCGAATAAGAAGCGGCTCAATGTTTCCCACCGCATCCTCACAGACACAGTAATCAGGAAACGTTTTGATGTCATCGGCGTTCTTCCAGGTTCTACACATCCAGGGCCCTTCATCAACACTGGATCAATCTGACTTTCCTTCTCCTTCACTCAGCACACGGCTGCTGTGACGACGGACGTCTGACGTGAAACAGCGAGTGTGAGGAAAAAGCTGCTCGTTAGCGACGAGCCATTTCGGCAGCCGATAGCTGGAAAAAAACGATTAACGACCTCGGCGGCCAGCAGCCGACCGGCACGACTGGTCCGCCTCAGCTTTGGTGATTCGAACTCTGGTATAAAAAGTCATGCGGATTGGACCACACGTGGCGGGTCGAGTGCGGCCCGCAGCGCTCTGTAAGCCCTGAAAAATCTGATCAAACATCCAGCTGCTCCTGGGTCTGTTCCTCTGCATCGCACACATTAAACTGAAATGATGACACGTCACATGATCCGAGGCTGACAGCTGATTGGAGAACAAACACAGATTTGGTCTTTGGGCGTACATTTGGTTTGGTTGCTGTTTTTAAACAAGCTTAAAGGACTTTTCCAGTAAAACAGTGATGGTCGAGAAATATGGAGCCAATTTTCAGCGAGCGTCTCTCTGGTGAACAGACCAGGATAAATAATTAAGGAGTTGATTGTGGTGTTTCTGCACATTTCAGCTCATTAACTGCAGATCACACGCTCGCTGTTTTCCTGCTGAGTGTTGCCACATGTTTGGCTTTCTTCATCCAGCTAATGTGCAACTTTGTTTCTCTCCTGCTGGTTACTGCAAACTGCCCAGGAGTCACACTGTGGGCCTGACGTGACTGTTGTCACTAGAAGCCTTAATTTGTGTTGAACTGGGGGGGGGCCTGGGGCTGCAGGCCCGAGCGTTCGCAGCTCCTCGGTTAAAACTTCGGTCGACGGGGAAGAAGGACTCACACTAACTTAACCCAGAGCTTCACGGGAGAGCGGACAATCACCGCAAACAACCGCTGCCAGCAGCTTGCAATGATCCGAGTCGGCGACACGAATGTTGGCAGTGGGCACTGCTTCTATTCTGCTTCTACTCCTGGATCGGGTGAGGGCCGCTCAGCACCTCCGTCTTGGTGCAGCTAAACTGTCGTCCTGCACCGACCACGCTGTGGAGCAATTTCTGAATCTGCTCCACGTCTCGGAGGCTCGGGCTGGAGTTAATTTGATGTTCTGTGTAGACGGCAACAGATTTGTGATTTTCAGCTATTTGCTCGTGGAGGTTCACGTAACTGCCAACCTGTTCCGCTCAGTCACAAACACACCGCAGCTCACTGCCATTTTAGCGCCGCCCTGATGCACTGAAGTCGCTTTGAAGACGGGCTACGACTAACGCGGGCCTCGTCCCGCTCCTCAAAGCAGCGACATCACAATAGTTTTGGTTGTGAACACCGATCGGACTCTTTGAACGTCAGTGTGCGAAACACGGACTTTAATAAGAACCGGCAGAAAAACAAAAGCGATGCGTCCGGAGGCGGGATGGCGACGGCTCCCCGGCTCAATCACAAACGTGAAATGAGCTGAGGTTACACCTCAGCAGGTGTGCTGTCAGCAGACTGGGATCGTGTAGCACGTTCAGTAATCTGTTCACTAGTTTAATGGATGAAACCAGTTTGTGCAACGTGATTAAACAGACACGATCCGTCAGTCGGAGCCTCGGGATCGAGTCTGGAGTTTAGAATCAATCTCATGCTGCAGGATTCCTAACAGCTCTCATCTTCACTTTCTTACCTTTCTCCAAAATATCCATATCCTCGGCTCCGTCCTCCCACTGATCCTCGTCCTCGTACTCATCGTCCACATCTGGACAGACAAACACAGGGTCAGACGTGCATCATCATCACGAGGAGTCTGAGAGATCGTCGTCTGTTCACACCAGCTTCATCCAGGATGAACCCTCCGTGTCTCGGCTTCTTCCTCGGACGGTCGTCGTCGTCATCCTCCTCCTCTTCCTCGTCGTACTCCTCCTCATCCTCCAGGTCCTCCCCCTCCTCATCCGCTACCTTGTCACTGCCCACTGGGCTGCCCGTCTCCTCCTGGTGACACAACAACAAAAGCAGATGAAAATTAATCTCCTGCATCCCCTCTGGTCCCGCTGCGAGAGTCCGCTGCTTCTCCGCTTCTTCTGTTTTTCCAGGGATGGTTTATAAACACAGCCTCAGAGATCTGAGCCTCATCTGAGAACAGACCCTGCAAATTATTTTTTCACTCAGAAATTTGGTGCCATAAAGGCTGTTGGCCTATCGTCAGTCAAACGCATCTCTGATGAATAAATAAGTCAAATTTCCCGTCAGAGGGAGAAACTGCAATGACATTTGTATAGTAACATTTGCACATCCTTTACTTATCTGGGTAAAAAGTCTCATGAACGCTCAAGAGTTATATTCTAGAGTTTTGTCGAAGACGGCAGCTTTTACAGGAACATCACACACAAACGGGACATTTAATTTTACATTAAAATAAAAAGTCTTCGGTCATCAGTCTGACAGCATTTGCTTTTAAAGCAGTTGTACCGAAGTGTTCGAGCCCAAAGGCACAAACAGCAGGTAAGTATTTTAAAAAGCAGAATCAAAACACGGCGGTGGTGATGTCACTCAACTCCCTTTCCTGATGCTCTATAAAAACATTGCTTGTGGTAAGTCCAGTGTCTCCTTTATTTATCAGAAATGTTCTCTTTTAGTTCGAGTGGGTGTAAAGTACCTGTGGTCTGGTGCCACGCAGGGATTTTTCAAACCGTCACAGGTGTTACTTTCATTTTGAGTAAGAGCAGAGCCGTTACTGTGGGTGACACCACAGATGCCCGAGGGCAGAAAAACTTTATCAACAGTTATTTTACAATAAATATGAACATTTAATCCAAAGAATTCTACGTTTTTGGTCATTATTAACCCTCCTTTGGTCCGGTAGGAGGATCGTGACTCTTTGTGTCACTGGTGTTTTTGTGTGTTTCATATTTAACACCCTATTGTAGCAAAAACAGCTTCAAAAACATCACACGATCACACTTAACACACCAGCGTGAAAACAATAAAAGATCAGCTCCTGATTTGCTGCATTACATGTATTATTTTGCTGTGACTCAGGAAATAATAGTTCATAAAAGCCTTTAAAAATGCCACAGGAGTAACACCGGTGCCAAAAACACCAAAGCTCTTTAAGTCAATGTACAAAAAAGACTTTTTAAAAACATTAACCTCTGATTTATGTGAAGCCAACAAGTGACCACGTTATTAATACTCCATCTGTAGAATGAGCCCCAACATCTGAAGAGGACTGCGTGGATTATAACGTGGGCACAGAGGAGGTACAATAACTCACAGTCATAAAGTTACTTATAAAACTGGTTATTTACTCTATTTTATAGATAGTCCCGCCATAAATCCAGTCGACTGCAGCAAATTTACCGGATCAAATAAGACCAGTAGACAGAAGACACACATACACACACGACCGGGTTTGTTCCCATAAAGTTTCTTAGCTTTTTATTATAAATTGTGCCGTTTTTATGCAGGTCTGACTGCGTTCTTCCTCGGTATCCTGCCGCACATGTCGCAGCTGCGCTCTCCTCTCTGTTTACCTCCTGTTAGCACACGTAGCTTGCCGGCTAGCTCACCTCATTCTCCTCCACTTCCTCGGCCTCTCCATCGCTGCTGCGCTCGCTCTGGTTGTCGGAGAAGTCGCTGTCCTCGCTGTCGGACATCTCGTCTCTGCGGACAGAAGCACTTTCAGCAACGGAAAAATTCACAAAGCAGCTCGGTGAAGCTTGAATCGAAGTCCGGCTGCGCGGCCACAACAACCAGAAGGGCCCAGCAGGAGAGGCTAATGCATAGCACAGAGGCAGGGTCCAATAACCCCGTCAGCAGCTGCAGTCAGAGCTTAAATAACGAGCTCTGCGGGTCTTCCTTACCTGCTTCAACCAGAGGGAGCCGGTTTAATCCAGATCTTTGATGAATAAATATGAATATAAGCTTATTTCTGCCTCTCTGGTGATTCTTTGCGTATTCTCGGGGAACAGCGAGATTTCGGAAAGCTGCTCAAAAACTCTCGCGGGGTTTTGCACAATGGGTAGGTAAACGATGACGAGGTGCCACTCCGCCATGTTTTGAGAACACGTTTGTTTCTTCAATTTATCAAACGTCTAAAGTAAAAAACACACAGATAAATCATAAATATCAAAAAGTATACGTATATGTACATAAAAGTAAATTAACCAACACATATATCTTTAAGTTTTTCAGTTTAGAGACTAAGCTGTTTTATTAGAGAAAAGGCATAAAAAATATTTATTAAAAATAATTAAATAAATAAAAACTACAAAAAAGCAACACAAATTGTTAGAAATCATTTTGACAAATGAAGAGGACATGAATTTAAACTTGCTACAAAGAAAAACGGAAGAGGAAAAATACAACTACATACTATATATGATTGTTATTTGCCACAAATGATTATGGCAGCCTTAAAGGTACATTTTAGTAAATAGATCAACATTTAAAATATTTCCATTATTTAACTATGTATTTTTTAAAAACACTTCGGGTTCGTAATTTCTCCTCAGAGTGAATACCTCTTTTGTACAAATCTTTGTTACGTCCTCACGCAGGTACGCCGTTTTCTCCAAACCAGCCAATCACATGGCGCACTCCAAGGAGAGCCACAGTGCGCATGTCGTTGTCGCTGACCGGGTTGGAACGGCAGGTAGGTCCTCCAGGTTTCGCTCCTCTGTCGTTTCTGAGCCGAGCGGTGTTTTTTCCCGGAGATGAACAGCGTGGGGGAGGCCTGTACCGAGCTGAAGCGGGAGTACGACACCTGCTTCAACCGCTGGTTTGCCGAGAAGTTCCTGAAGGGCGACCGGAGCGGCGACCCGTGCACGGAGAGCTTCCGGAAGTACCAGCGCTGCGTGCAGGCGGCCATCAAGGAGAAGGAGATCCCCATCGACGGCGTGGACTTCATGGGGCCCAACAAGGACAAGCCTGAGAGCTGATGGAGGGCTGCTGGGGAAATCCTACAAATGTACGCCCCACCGAGCATGCGCAGGAGCGGACAAGCTGCTGTCTCTGGGGTTAGAGGGTGAAGCGGCCCCTGAAAGAGCCGTCTCGTTAATTTTAAGCTTTTCTCTTTTACCGCACAGCTCTGTTCGGACTTCGTTTCTCAGCAGAGACACTTACCGCCCAGTTTTCCTCCAGAGGGCCCAGAGAGCTGCTGTCAGCCCTGAAACTGAGCTAAAACTGTCTGAATCCAATTACTAACCAACTAAAGCTCCTCCATGACGGCCTGTGTGCGCGTTATGAAGCGGTGGCAGCCTGTAGCTATAAATAGCTCTAAATAAGATGTGATGCTGAAAACTCTTCCGACTGATGTCATGTGTGCAAAACTCAATCTTGCATTGTACGAATGAATTAAAGGGAGCTCGGTGTTGGAGCAGGACACGTGCACATGGTGTGTTTTTACTCTCTCACGGGTCGACGTCTCTCTTTATGTTTCTGCAGGTTTTTCTTGATCATTCGGAGTATTTTCAGTGTTGAGAGCAGTTCTGTCTCATATTCTTGCATTTCAGCGACAGACGTTCAGGTTAAACACGACCAGAGTTCTGAATCGGCTCCTGCTTTGCACTGAAAGCGCTTCGTTCGCTCACATCCCGGTGGAGCTTAGACGTATCAAACCCCTGCCTGGTCCTGGGCTCGGTTTGTGAGGGGTGTACGACGGAGGGAGCTTAATGAGCTCATGAGGCAGAGTCAATGTTTTCAGTGCCCTGAAGGTGGCGCTATTTTCACCATGACAAATGCTTAGAGTTTGAGCTTAAAGTCAGCTGGGAGCACCACACCGACTGCATGCATCCAGCCAGTAACACCAGTAAATGAATGCAGCTGTCCAAACAGGTCATCTGCTGCCAAGATTCAGACTGATGCTACTAGAACACAAGAAAATGAATCAGTTTCATCTGCAGGCTGTTAATCAAGAAGAATCAGAATCAGAATACTTTATTGATCCCTGGGGGAAATTATTTTTTGTTACAGTGCTCCATTTTAAACCAACATTAAGACAAGACAGACAATACGCTAACTAAGAATAGTACAATATATACATATATATACATACATACATACATAAGTCACTTATAAATAAATATTTGGAAAAGAAACATGTGTAGCTGTAGCAGCAAACAGTGTGTTAAGTGGAAGCGTTGTACAGGGAGATGGCCACAGGCAGGAATGATTTCCTGTGTCGTTCAGTGGTGCTTTTCGGTAATCTCAGTCTCTCACTGAACGAGCTCCTGTGACTGACCAACATGTCATGGAGTGGGTGGGAGGTGTTATCCAACATTGTCTTTATCTTGGACAGCATCCGCCTCTCCGACACCACCTTGAGGGAGTCCAGCTCCATCCCCACAACATTGCTGGCCTTACGGATCAGTTTATTAAGTCTGTTGGCATCTGCGACCCTCAGCCTGCTCCCCCAGCATGCAACAGCATAGAGGATCGCACTGGCCACCACAGACTCATAGAAAATCCTCAGCATTTTCTGGCAGATGTTGAAGGACCTCAGTCGCCTCAAAAAATAGAGACGACTCTGGCCCTTCCTGTAAAGTGCTGTGTGTTTTTAGCCCAGTCCAGTTTATTGACTCGCTCATTAATTTCACTTTGGCTCGTCGGGCAACAAACTAGAATAGTTTACGTTGAGGCCGCGGGACAGAGAGCGTTAATGTTTAAATGTTTCCCAGCTGGAATGTTAGAGATAAACAGCAGCACTGAGTGCGCTCAGAGGTTCCATAAATGTAGTTATTGTAGTTCCTGCAGTGTGTCTGGTTATTACACCAGGATTTTCTGCACTATTACTCTGTGTGTGGTATTTCACTATAATGTTTGAGCATCTTTATACAACCCAAGTACAAAATAGTTAGCTGTTGTGTAAAATGGAAATAAAAGCAGTGCAGTGACTTCAAGTCTCAAACTGTATTTCATTCACAGTAGAACACAGAAACATATCAAACTGTGAACATGAACCATGGTGATAAAAATAGGAGCTCCTTGGGAACATGATGCAGCGACACGTCTGTAAAAGTAGGACAGGTCCATGTTTGCTCTCTAACACCAGTCTGATGGAGGATTCCAGCTGCTCAGCAGTCCTGGCTCTGCTTCGTCCTCTTGTTGCTTTCGTGTTGCTCCAGATGTTGTCAGCTGGTCAGAGGTCTGGACTGCAGGCTCCTCTGCTCCGAAGCCGTGAGGCTGGAATAGAAGCAGTCTGCGGTTCAGCATCGTCCTGCTCAAACACAAAGGCCTTCCTGAGAAACATCAGCATGGAGCAGATGTTGCTCTTAAACCTGTTTATACCTTTCAGCACTGATGGAGCCTTTCCAGATGTGCCGGCTCTGAAAGTGTTCCACAGTTAACACAGTTTGTGTAGATTGGCGATTTTTCTGCTCATGAGTTGCAATATGATGCTTCCAGCTGTTTCTTCTTAACTGTCAGGTTCAGTCTGTCCAAGTGACACAGCATGTCGACCAAAAAGGCCAGATCCATAATCCACTTGAGGTCCGAGAGCACGGGATAGTCCTTGTCCTTCTCTTCCATAAACAGTTTCACGGCATCCAAAAGCTCAAAGAAGCGAGAGAGTACCCGGCCTTTTGACAGCCACCTCACAGCGGCAGGTCACCTGGAAGCCCTTGGTCCAGCTCAGCGATGAGATTCTTGAATTGCCTGTGGTTAAGCGCGTGTGTGCGGATATAGTTGACGATTTCCATCACAGGCTTCGTGACGTTATCTAAATTCAATGATTTAGACACGAGTTGCTCCATGTGGATGATGCAGTGGAAATTCCAAAAGTCAGGAATAGTTTGGTCAGCTTTGCACAGCCCCACAAGCCCGTTCACAGATCCCATCGTGGCTGGTGCTCCATCCGTGGCGGTGCAGTTAATTTCGTTATGGGCAGATTTGCTTTTTCAAATGCAGCCATCATGGTTTCTTTCACATCTATGCCACGGGTTCTGTCTTTTAATGGCACAATATCCAGGAGCTCTTCTTTGATCACACAATCGTTTGACACAGACCCTAAAATATTGCCAACTGAGGCTTGTCTTGTATATCACAACTCTCATCCAATGCGACACTAAAATACTCACATGCTTGAAGGTCAGAGTGCAACTGTGATTTAATAGCCGTGTTAATGTCCGATATTCTGTGTTCAACAGTGTGGCGGGACAGTTGGACGTCTGATACCACGCGTTTTAATTTGTTGTTTTCAGGAGACAAGATTTCAACAACGTCACTGAGGCATTTTTTAACGAACTCCCCTTCATTGTGTGGCTTTTTAGCCCGTGCAATGTTCCAAGCCAGCTGATAGGATGCGAGCGTTATGGTCTCTAACCCCACCTCCGAAGTGGCCCGAGCGAGCCCCAGGCTCCAGGCCCCGATAAGCGGCCGCCAAGGAGTGAGCCGGTGTGTACCTGGACGCCCACCCCCAGACACAAAGAACCACCAACGCACCGATGTCTGAGGGAGTCCGCCACTGGCAGGGGAAGTGGTGGTGGGTGGAGATAGGCCTCCAAACCTTGGAGGGCCTGAGATGTCCCCAGAGAGGTGGCGCCTGACACCCAACCTGACATATAGACACAGACATACAGGCACATATACAAACATCCATTCCCACCCTCATGCTCTCATATGCACTCACTCCACACTCAACCAACGTGGAGACAGACATGAAGAGACGCTGTACACACGATCACACTCCCCAAGCGTACTCTACGAACCGGGTCTAGGTACTGCCCCCTGGGGGGGGAAACTGCACCCAGACCCAGGTGGTGTTACCCTTTTCCCTGCGGTGGGGAGAGGCAGACCACCCCGACTCCACAGCAGCAGGAAGGCTCCACACTCCAGACCGCAGTCGGACGGCCAACTCCTCCTCCCAGCACCCCCGCTCCAACAGGCAACAGAGAACGGGGGGTGTGAAGACTGCAAACCTCCCTCCACCCGCTCATATGTAGCGTTGATTCATGTGTGTTCATGTGTGTTGGACAGCATTTTTAGCCCCCCAGACACCCACCATACCCTCACCTCGGTGTCACACTCTGAAACGATGTCTAACACTTTGATTAGCTCTTTAAAGGAGTTTAGAGGAGCCAGCTGAGTTTGGCTGCAAAAGGACGCTCACCCACCGGAACCTGAACACGAGTAGAAGGTATCCACGAAAACAGACTTGAAAACAGGCCGTATCTTCTCTCAAACATTTAGTTTGTTAGCATCTGGTTTAAATAAGACTCTGAAGATAAAAACAAACCCGACGGTCTGTCAGTCTCAGGGGGTAGATGGTTTCCAGCTGTTCATACTAAAGTGCCTAAACTCCCAAATAGTGGAGTCGATCCAGTTAATGTACAATGGGATTATACTGACATCTGTCAGTGCGCCCCAGGGCGGCTGTGGCTACAACGTAGCTACCATCACCAGTGTGTGAATGGGTGGATGACTGGATGTGTGAAGCGCTTTGGGGTCCTAGTAAAGCGCTATACAAATACAGGCCATTTACCATTAATGGGAAGTGAACGGTTCTTCTAGACTAGCTCACAGCAGGCTCCCAAAAGTTCTCCAATTAGGAGAGAGTGGGCCATTAGAGTCAATGCTGATTGAGGATGAACTGAGGGGCTTCGTAGATATGATGCCAAGCTACACTAGAACACTCCAAGCTCTAAAAATATGACGCTGGGACTTTCTCATTTGAAGCTCACTTACCTGGAAATAATTCATTTTTACCATCTAACTTTACATGAACGTTTATCTAACCAAGCTGTACAAAAAGACAGAAGGGGGTCATTTTATTCTGAAGGTGCAAGAAATAAGAGTGAACAGCGTGTATCAGTTTACATTCAAAATGAAGTTCATTGTACTGAACTAAATACAGGAGCATCAGATCAAAGCAGGGAGAGAATGAGCTTATTAGACAAGTGGAAAAAGCTTTATATGTTTCTGAGGTTTACATCAGAGCTGTATAGGAGCATATTTTGGCCACAGTAGGCGTAAGCAGTGCTGTCCTTGCAGCTGTCCATTGCCTTATAATGTCTGATGCATGAATAATGTGGCAGTGGCTTTCGACCGATCCTCAGGAAGTCCCACGTCCTCAGAAACCGTCGCACATTTCTGTGATGGTGTCTATGGTTGTGAAATATGTAGGCAGTAGGGGTGCAACGATATTCGTATCGATATTGAACCGTTCGATACAGTGCTTTCGGTTCGGTACGCATATGTATCGAACAATACAAAATTTGTAATTTATTTTATCAACTTTCCTTCTGACGATGCTGTCTGTGTTGAGCGCTCAGTGAATCTGCGTTCGACTACTCCGCCTAGGGTCGACAGTGCAGCCTAGGCGGAGTAGTCGAACGCAGATTCACTGAGCGCTCAACACAGACAGCATCGTCAGAAGGAAGAGCGCAGGGCAAGCTAGCGAGACAGAAGTTAAGCTCTCCTTACAACATGGACCTCCCCCACCCTCATTCAGATCTGGCGTTTGGAATTATTTTGGTTTTCATGTGACGTATGACCCTGAAGGTAAGCGAGTCATGCACTAAAGTAAAACAGTATGTTGGATGTGCCATGCAATGCTCAATTACATGGGTGGGAGCTAGTGTGTTAGCGCAGTTAGCTCGTTAACGTGTTGGCCGTCTAGCCCCATGCACGGGGCGATCGGCGGTAGCTCGTTAACGGAGATTTGCCGTGTTGTGGCGTTAAGGTCATTTCAACGAGATTAACCTGAAAGCACTAGCGGGAACACAACGAATATGACTGCACATTTACACCGACATCATCCTAGTGCCAAGACAAGTGGAAGCAGAAAAAAAACAAGCAAGCATGCTACTAACTTTAGCCGAGTCATTTAGACAGCTGTTTAATATGCTGCTGAGAATATAGCCCAGAAGAAGCGGATAGTATAGCTTTTATTTTGGAAAGAGACCTTTCTCTGTAATAAACTCTCTTTTCCAAAGATGAGTGATTCCTCAATCAGATACAGGGCTCGCAATATCGCTAGCCCGACGTCCCGGGGCTAGCGATTTTTTTTCAGTCGGGCTACCAAAATCTATCTCTGCCCTGTCCGTCGGGCTATTGTAGGAAGGAAAAATATATGTCAATGCTTTTGCATTCTTTCAGAAATGTAGCTGGGTAATTATGTCATTGGCATCGGTGAGCCACTGTCAATATGTGACATATTGAAGTCGCGTTTGAATTTGCGCTTGTTTTTTTGCTTTCACTTTGCAATCGTGCGAACTGTGTATAGAGAGCGACAGCACTGATCTGTGAGTGATGATAATTTGCGCACCAATTCCTCTGACATCGTCTTATTAATCGTTAGCTTACTATGCAAACATGACAAGTGAAATCTCCCGCAGCTTAAACATGTGAGAGGTTGATCGCAGAGAATCGCTGAGCTTATGTGAGTGCGTGTGTAAAAGCAGCAGGATATATATTTTAGTTCTGCTGAGCCAAATAAGACAGGTCAGGGTGAAGAAGTGACAGCCAAAGAAAAGCTTACCACAAAACGGAGAAGTTATGACAAATCAGACTATAAGGCAAAAAGAAAGTGCAGCTTTATGGTTTCATGGACAAAAGAATTTCTGTGGCTGCAATATGACGAGCTAAATAACCAGGGCTGCACATAAGTGGTCCGCAGGTGCGCATTCGCTGTCAAAATAAAAAACACGCACAAGGGTTAGGGTTAAATTTAAAAACTGTACTTTTGAGTTAAAATATATATTTATAATTTTAATAAATGACAAATTAAAAAGGCATGAACATTTTTTTTGTATCGAAAAAATATCGAACCGTGACACCAAAGTATCGAACCGAACCGAACCGTGAATTTTGTGTATCGTTGCACCCCTAGTAGGCAGGTCTGTTTCCTGCCATCCTTGGTGTTCTTCCATCAGTTTACCAAGGCCAATAAACACACTGACCCAACACCCCCTTTTCACCCACTGTCCAACTGCTTGGTAGAAGCCTTATTAATATAATAATACTCATTATTAGCAGATACAAATACACAGATATTTAAAGCACATTAAAGTGACCAGTGTGCTCTCAGCAATTGACTGCAGCTTAGTTGGGACCTGACTGTGTCTTCTTTATGACGTCATCAGTGAGACGTTTATGTTAGCTGATATGAGACTACAAGCAAGCTTTTTCCACCCAGAACTCTGCGTTAGCCTCTAGCTGCACCTCAAATACCACCGAGCTGCATCATGTATTCTGCACTTTATTTGTGTGCAGGTGGTTTAATAGAAAGTTAACGAAAAGAAAGTCATGCCATGTAGTCTCTTCTGAAAGTCCTAACAGTAGTCACTGTTAGATTTCTCAACAGTCCACAGAAGATTTTCAAGAAAGGTCGTTGCATTTTCCTCCTTCATGACCTCACAACGACGACACTTTGACGCTGTCTGCGGAGAAGAAACAGAAATACGTGTTATTGTCTGGAAGAAGATTGGAACACAACCAAGACTTGAAGGGCAGTTGGAGCATTCAAGGTTTTCACCAGAAACTTCCTACAACCCATAAGTCTTTGGGACATGGTGTAACCAGCCTTTAATGTAATGTTGGAGTACCCCAGGGCTCTATGCTAGGTCCTCTTCAGCTTCTACTCGAATGTTCTGCCTTGATGTTCAAATCAGTGCAGATGGTACAGTAATAGATTGTACAGTGCTGTTAACCAGTAACTGAAACAAAACTTACATCACAGTGTTGAAGTAAATATAGTTGGGACAAAAAGCAACACTGATATCTCTCCACGTGACACAGAAGTCAAAGCTGGATTCCCACCAGAAAACAAAAATTGTTGGGAGGGTAACGTAATCTACCAGCAATGCTCCTCACTGTGGGCTTTAATCCTGTAATGGTTACATTATCATTACAATTCTCACTTCTAAGTACCAAATGTGAACTTGTGCTTAAATAAACGAGCAGTTCCTCCTCTGAAGGAGTCAGTGAGGTGCCTTAAAAATCCCAGACACTGACTTTAAAATTGCATAATCCAATACAGGTGCAGGGGGGCTGAAGCCTATCCCAGCTACCACAGGGCATGAGGCTGGGTACATCCCAGACTGGTCACCAGTCTGTCGCAACCCTACCAGCGGCATGGGTTTGGACTGTGGGAGGAAGCCGGAGGGAACCACGCAGACACACAGAGAACAGAAAAGTCAGAGGGTGGAGTCAAACTCACGACCTCGTTGCTGTTAGGAAACAGCACTAACAACTGCCAACGTGTTGGCGTACATGTCATCGTCATCAAATTAAAATAAATCTTCCCGGTCCATCACATAAATGTTTCAGAGGAAAGACAAACTTCTTGTTGTTAAGCGTTTAAGTTTTTATTAGTTGTTGTTTTTATTCGTACAGTGACTGAAAAACAACAGAGCGCTTTACATCAAGGCAAATATGTTATAATCCAAGTAGAAAGAAAATGAACACACAACTAAAAGAGAAACAACGTAACTGAAAATGACAGACATGCTAAAAACGTGATAAATATTAAAATAATAAGTCAAATAAAAATAAATATTTGGAGGAAATTGGACTCCATCAGGTTTCTGTGTGGAGTTTGCATGTTCTCTTCGTGTCTGTGTGGGTTCTATGTGTGGGTTCTATGTGCGAGTTCTATGCGTGGGTTCTGTGTGTGGGTTCTATGTGTGAGTTCTATGCGTCGGTTCTGTGTCCGGGTTCTATGTGTGGGTTCTATGTGTGGGTTCTGTGTGTGGGTTCTGTGTGTGGGTTCTGTGTGTGGGTTCTATGTGTGGGTTCTATGTGCGAGTTCTATGTGTGGGTTCTATGTGCGAGTTCTATGCGTGGGTTCTATGTGTGAGTTCTATGTGTGGGTTCTGTGTGTGGGTTCTATGCGTGGGTTCTGTGTCCGGGTTCTATGCGTGGGTTCTATGTGTGAGTTCTATGTGTGGGTTCTCTGTGTGGGTTCTGTGTGTGGGTTCTGTGTCCGGGTTCTATGCGTGGGTTCTATGCGTGAGTTCTATGTGTGGGTTCTATGTGTGAGTTCTATGCGTGGGTTCTATGTGTGGGTTCTATGCGTGGGTTCTATGCGTGGGTTCTATGTGTGAGTTCTATGTGTGGGTTCTATGTGTGAGTTCTATGCGTGGGTTCTATGTGTGAGTTCTATGTGTGGGTTCTATGTGTGGGTTCTATGCGTGGGTTCTATGTGTGAGTTCTATGCGTGGGTTCTATGTGTGAGTTCTCATCAGGTCCTTTTTTTTGGGAAAGAGCAGCAGCTGTGGCATATCAGCTGATCCAGGCTGTTCCCAATCTTTCTTTGAAAGCAGGGGCAGAAGGTCATCTGTGGGAATATGTTCCAGGTTTGTGATTCTCAGTTTTGCTCTCACAGAATCACACGTGCAGGAAACCCAGTCACAGCAGCTAAACCCTCCTAAAGTCCAGACAAGCTCTGAGCTCGCCGTGACATTCATGAGTGACGTGAGAAGGTCAAAAGCACACGCAAAGAAAATATCTCATCTGTTCCACTGAGCTTCATAAAGTTTTCCGTTTCCAAATAGGAGCTCATTTTAACAAATGGCTTTAATCATAGTTGGTCTACTTAATAAACGACCACAGTATTACTTCATCAGTCCTTCCTTCAGTGGTTACTGTGCTTTACACAGGAAACAACTCTGTATGGCCACAACCTGAGCAGCTCCTGATCTTATAACAGTCATCTCATTAATTAGATATTTTTAACTCCTCACCCGTCCATCCATTCTCTGCCACATGCCTCTCCTCAGCCACCCCCTACATCTTCCGGGGCGACCCTGAGATATTTCCAAGCCAACTGTGAGAGCTCATCACTCTGGGGTATCCTGGCTCTCCTCTGGGCCTGTCGTGTTGGGGTCATGGATTCTCCAGTGCAGCAGATGTTGATTGTAACACCAACCTGTCTAATTGTTTTTAGTCTTTCCAGACCACAACTTTGTCGCGCCTCTCTTTGTTGCACTATGGGACTCCACCACAGCCTCCTTATCATAGGCCACTGACACACAGCTCAGATAGAAAGGAGTACTGGCTCTCTCTCTCCCTCCTAAATGACCCCAGAGGTACTTAAACGTGGCTCTGACCTGGAGTTGGCACTTCACTCTTGTCCAGCTAACAACTGCGGTCTCAGACTTGGACGTGCTACTTCTCGTCTCATACGTAATGCAAACCTCCACAATCGGAGCTGGAGGTCATTGTTCGATGAAGCCATCAGACCACCAAAGCCAACACCCTACATCTCAAGTCTTTCCATGAAATTTCCTTCAAAGTCAGCAGGATGATCAGGGCCTCAGTTTTGAATGCACAGTTTAAAAGAACTCTTACATTAGAAGTAATGTGAATTCCTCTTTTAGCTGTTTCTCATACCTGGTTTATCCTGGACGCCAGTCTCCTCAGCAATCTATTCAATTTCTTCCACTTGGGCTCGAGCTCACACTCATGCGTGAGGACAATAATTTCAGAAGCAAAACATTGCATCGTGGTCCTGGGACAAATCTGCTGGAGGGAGAGAAAGGAGAGAGAGCAAAGGAATGATGCCATGAAGGAAAAAATCACAGCAGTCACAGTCATGCGCAGCTTCAGAAAGCAGCTTTGCATGATTGGCGGTTCAAAATAATCCTCCTTTATCGGACACGTGGCCGCGGTGAACCCCCTCAGTTCATTCTCTGTCTAAAACATGCTGTTTTAGCTCCTCCCTCTTAAAGACCACTGTCCTCTGATTGGCTGCTCCTGACAAAAAGAGGGTTTAAACATCAAGTGGGTGGAGCTTCTGTGCACGAGATGACCATATTAGGGATAAACAGCAGCCTGTAGCCCGAGCTATACTGAACGCACACTGAGCTCATTTATCTGTCAGGGGTGGCTGGAGCTCAGGTGGCAGAGCAGACCAGCCGCTAACGAGAAGGTCGGTGGTTCGATCCCATGCAGCCTGCATGCCAAATATCCTCGGGCAAGATACGAACCCCATGTTGCTCTGAGTGTGAATGTGTATGAGTGTTAGATACTCAGTCAGTGCCTGTGTGAATGGGTGAATGAATTAGTTGTATATAAGAACCAGTCCATTTACCATTCATGTGGCAGGAAATGTCATACAACTGAGATGATGGGAAAATACCAAAGACTGAGGAGACCTGTTATTGTGTCGGACCCTGTGGGTCTCTGCAGCTTTCATCATCTGAAGAATTCCCAAAACGAGTTGGGCGACAAGCTCGAAGAAACCAAACGTGTCCATTTTATGTTGAAAAAGCTTTAAAAATGAAAATGTAATTTTGTCACGGTCGTAAAAATGACATCAATATTATATTTTAACTTTTATTTCCTTTTTTAATGATACGAGGATAAAAACGTCCACAAGCCGCGGTGCACAGCGCTGAGGGTGACTGCGTGCACGTGGAGGCCACAGGAAGCCGCTGCAGCAGAGCCACCAACACGGAGCTGCTGCAGACATGACATTTGCTCTGCCTCATGTAGAAAACGTTCTCCTCACCCTGAAGGACTGGACACTGATATTTATGCCAGAGTCTTGAAGGAACCCTGCAGTGTTCCCGACACAGCCAATGTCCCTGTTAATGAAGCTATTCTGTAACTTGACCCCTGACCCCGGCGTCACAGCTGTGCTTGTCTGCTTCCTGAAGCTGCGTTCACTCTCACTCACTGCATCCATCTGTTGCACTGTTACACATGAAATGTTTAAACAGCGGCTCCAGCAGAACATTAAGATCACTGAACACGGAGCACAAAGACCACGGTCAGTGCTTGACCTTTAACCTGAATGTGCACAAGCTGAAGCGATTAGTCAGCGGAGGATCTTTGCCTCTGTGTGTTGTAGTTATTAGTCTGTCAGGCATTTTTAGCTGCGGGCTGAAACGTGAGTCAGTGCTTTGTGCAGGCACATACCTCGTAGTCTTCCATGGTGGGTGTGTACAGGCTGCAGTTCAGCGACAACTGAAGGGAAAGAGAAAGTTAGCTGCACATGTGCGTAACCACCGAGAAGCGGAACATTTTCCAGGTACAAGAGCTCACTGTGTGCTGCAGACTGAGTGCACGATGAAACCCTCTGAGACCAGAAGCCCCCGAAGCCAAGAGCTCTTCAAGTGCGCTTGCAGGCTCAGCTTTCAGCTGCATGCTTAGTGCTAATTAGCAAACAACACTACGGAGCTACAACCACATCCACCCAGCTCGCAGCGCAAATACTTTTAGAGCGGACTCATTTTTCCCGGGACACTGACATCTGCTTACGTCATGTAAAAGAGAGGGTTTTTTTTCCAGGGAAAAAAACTCCTGTGGATTAATTTTGCATGAGTCACAACTGAAAACGATCTGCATGTCTGGGACTCAGAGACGATGCTCATTCTGCCGAAGCAGCTTTCCACGACTCTCAGTGAAAACAACCCTTCCTCCCCTCAGCTCGTCCTCTGTGTGACAAACTTGTTCTTTCTACGCAGAAGTCACTCTGCAGCTTAGGTGTGCGTTAGGTGTGTGCTGTACTTATTTTACATGACTCATCCTCCTCAACAATAAACGCATGCTTACATATCTTCAAGATAAGGCACCGAAGATACTGTTGCAGTTCACAGTTCACACACCTGAGTTCTGTGAAGTGCAGCAGTATGGATTGTAAAGCTGAGCAGGGTGAGGTACGAATCTCAAAGCCTAAAGCTGCTTTTGACCTTCGAGCATTAAAAAGCGTTCACGTTGCGTGATGTTGCGTGATGAAGTGCGTGTGTTTCTAAGTGAGCCATAAAGGCTTGCAGTCATACCTTTTTGGAGATGTTGGAGACTTTCTCCTTCAGGCTCTCGACCTGCACGTAGAGGTCCCTGCTGCATGGTCTTTGGGTGATGGCGATGATGTTGACAGAACACAGAAACACAAACACACTCACGAGAGCTGGCCTCTCCCTCTGCATGGCACAGGCGGCAAAACCATCATCTGCGTCACATTATCCTCTGCTGTCTGCTGCCCCCACAACTCACTGCAACATCCTCAAGAAATCTATCACAGCAGGCCCCTCCGGAGGCTTCCACTCCCCGACCCTCCGACAGGATGCAGATGGCTTAAAGTGTCTTCAGCGTCTGTCCTCTGCTGGACTCCAGCTGAAACTCAACAGCAGTTGTAGAATGAAGAAAATCCTTTCTTTGGCTAGTTTTCAGGAATTTTTGGTCAAACTTCCAACCTTCACTCTTCCAGTCGTATGTCCCGCTGCTGGGGAAGGCTCCAGCTATCCAAGGAAAAGAGAAATTAATTAAAAGAGGAATGAACATCCAGAAGGACAAGTGTGGTGGAGTTTTGGCAGGTGATGGTTCACTTCGGGGGGAAAAGGTGCGTTATCCGGAGCTGCTGGTCTACACGTGGTTGGAGAGCATGGACTCCCTCTCTTCTGTCCCTTCTCACCCTCCAGTTTTCACTTTCTCACTCCTCCCACTCTTCCTCCTCCTCTGGATTATTTGCATTTTACTTTCAAGATCCCACCTCTTTTCTCCAGCTGTTTCTTTTGCTCCCAGCGATCCCGAGTGCAGTGTTTCTTCCTCTAAACCCTGCAGGGAACAAAATCTACTCAACACACATCCTGGAGCTTCTCTGTGTTTGCCAACAGTCTGACTGACTAATCATCAAAACCTGCGAGGGCCGCAATTACCTGAGATAAAACATTTTCACTGAAAGTAAAGAGATGGAACCAATGCCAAAGAACATGTTATATGGAAACAACAATGGAGCGAACGCAGTGAAAGTCATGGCAGGACTTGTGAGGGCGTCAGAGTTTGGTACTGGGACTTGAGCGGTTGGTCGTACTTTGGACCAAGACATGCTTACATCACGAGCTAGAAGTGAGATTATCAGTGTTATGACAACTTCAACACTGACTTCAAATCAAAGCAGCACAGTGCTGAAAGTTAATGAGGTAAATACATGTAAAGGCATTGTGAAATTTATCAAATATTTCCAAACTCTGCTGCAGGCAGCACACGTGGTAATATCAGCAGAAGATCAGCAGCCTTCTCACAGCGTGAAGGAAAAGGTTCAAACGTGCGATACTGTGAACTTAATCTGTGTGTGATTAGGAGCTCCGACCCCCTGATATCAGTGAGCAACAGTTTGATTTTTGTTTGATTTGGATCAGAGCTGGTATGCACATCGAGGAGGCAGTGCGGCGCTGCTGCCAAAAAACTACATAAAGCACACAAACGAATACTCTGTTGGACTTAACAGTAATGGGAGCAGTTTCCGCAATCAGGCTAATGATAAAAACAACAATGATCTCTCAGAGACGGGCGATGAAAGCTTCTGTGAGCTTGTGCAGACTCTCAAACCCATATCTGCTAACAAGAGTCAACTTAAAGCACACAGTTTTCTCGACTAAGCCCTGGCACATAAGATAAGATAAGATAAGATAACTCTTTATTGTCATTGCACAGTCATACATAGTACAGTAGTACAATGAAATTGGAAAAACTGTCCTACGTCGGCACTACATATAACACAACACGACACGATATGACACATCACAACGTAACAAACAACACAACACAGTATATTAACTTAGTATAAAAAAGAAGAATAAGTGTATGTGTATTGCACACTGTTATTATTGCACATTAATTATTATTGCACCGTGTTATAAATATAAATATTATTGTTATTGTTTTAAACATTGTTACCTCCCCCTAAAAAGTCCAGGGAGGTATCCAGTCAGGTCAGCTATTTACATTGATCAGGGCTATTGCCCTGTTGTAAAACTGTCCTTGAGTCTATTTGTTCGGGACCTCAGCAGCCTGAACCTCCTGCCAGACGGCAGCAGCTTAAACACCCGGTGTCCTGGGTGTGTGCAGTCCCGTAGGATGCTGCGTGCCCTCTTGAGACAGCGAGTGCTGTACAGGTCCTTCAGGGAGGGAAGAGGATGTCCAATGATTTTTTGGGCCATATTGATGACCCTCTGGAGTGCCTTTCTGTGTGCTGTGGTGCAGCTGGAGAACCACACACCGATGCAATATGTCAGCACACTTTCAATGGAGCAGCGGTAGAAGACGGTCAGCAGCTCCTTCTTCAGGTCCATTTTTCTGAGGATTCTCAGAAAGTGGAGACGCTGTTGGGCCTTCTTTAAGACCGCAGAGGTGTTAGAGCTCCATTGGAGGTCTGTGTCTATGTGCACACCCAGAAACTTGAAACTGGAGACCCTTTCCACGCACTCCCCGTTGATGCTGACAGGCTGCAGCTCGGACTTCCTCCTTCTGAAGTCAACTACCAGTTCTTTTGTCTTGGTGGTATTGAGGTCCAGGTTGTTGTCTGCACACTAATCTGACAGCCTCTGAACTTCAGCTCTGTATGCCGTCTCATCTCCCCCTGAGATGAGCCCCACCACAGTGGTATCATCTGCAAACTTGATGACTGTGTTGTCTGGGTGGGAACTAACACAGTCATGTGTGTACAGAGTGTACAGTAGGGGACTCAGTACACAGCCTTGTGGAGAGCCGGTGTTGAGGCTGAGGGCTGAGGAAAGATGAGGCCCCACTCTAACTCTCTGTACACGGTCTGAGAGGAAGTCTCTGATCCAGCGGCAGGTGGTGGAAGGAAGTCCAGTTTCCAGCAGTTTAACTATTAGTCTGTCCGGGAGTATCGTATTGAAAGCAGAGCTAAAGTCAACAAAGAGCAGCCTGGCGTAACGGCCCTGCACTTCCAGGTGAGAGATGGTGGTGTGGAGCGTTGTAGCAATGGCATCTTCAGTTGATCTGTTAGCTCTGTATGCAAACTGGAGCGGGTCGAGTGTGGGTGGCAGGCAGGACATGATGTGACGTCGGACCAGTTTCTCGAAACACTTCATTATAACAGGTGTTAGAGCGACTGGTCGGTAGTCGTTGAGGCTGCTAATGTTAGTACGCTTTGGCAGTGGGACAATTGTGGCTGACTTTAGGCACGGCGGGATGCAGGACTGGGACAGTGAAGTGTTGAAGATCTTAGTGAAGACCCCAGCCAGCTGGTCTGCACACTCTTTTAGGACCTTTGCGGTTACCCCATCTGGTCCGGTGGCCTTCCTGGGGTTCACTGCCCTCAGTGTGCGCCTCACCTCATATTCCTGCACTATGAGGCTTGGGCTGCTGCTGTCCGATGTTTTTGCTGCTGCTGCCTCTGGTCCCTTCACCTCAAAGCGTGCGAAGAAGTGGTTCAGCTCCTCTGCAAGCTCCGCGTTACCCTCAGTCAACGTGGTATTGCCAGGTTTGTAGTTGGTTAAGTGCTGAACTCCCTGCCATACCTGTCGTGAGTTGTTGGTGGTGAAGTGGTCTTCGATCCTTCTCTTGTACGCTGCCTTGGCCTCTCTGATGCCTCTTTTCAACTGAGATCTGGCTGCACTGTACTGCGTACCATCACCGGATCTAAAAGCGGCGTCACGTTGCTTCAGCAGGACCTGGACCTCTTTAGTCATCCAGGGTTTCTGGTTGGAGACGTTTGTCCACAGTGACACTGTTGACACAGAAGTTAATATATGAGAGCACTGATGTTGTGTGCTCTTCAAGGTCCTGATGTTCGAACACGCTCCAGTCCGTGTTTTCAAAACAGTCCTGCAGCTGATGTGATGCACCTTCTGGCCAGGTTTTCACAGTTTTTGTGACTGGGGGGGCTCTTCTCCTAATGGGAGTGTATGCAGGGATCAACAGCATGGACATGTGGTCTGACAAACCTAGATGTGGTAGAGGGGTTGCTCTGTAGCCTTTTTGGATGTTGCTGTAGGCTTTATCCAATGTGTTTTTCCCCCTCGTTGCACATTTAATATGCTGTTCAAATCTGGGGAATACTGACCTTAAATCAGCATGGTTGAAGTCCCCAGCTATAATGTGCACTGCGTTTGGATGGGAGTTCTGCTGGTTGCTTATTGTCTTGTGCAGCTCCTCCATGGCAGAGTTAGCATTAGCATCGGGTGGTACATACACGGCCGTTACCATGACAACAGTAAACTCGCGAGGTATGTAGACGGGTCTGCACTTCACAGTCAAGTATTCCAAATCCGGGGAACAGTGGCTGTCTACAGTCTTTGTGTTTTTGCACCAGCTGTCATTGGTGTAGATGCATAAACCCCCTCCTTTGATCTTACCGGAGTGGCCGTTCCTGTCGTGACGGTGAACCGTGCGGCCTGCTAGCTCAATAGCCGAGTCCGGAATTGATGGCTGCAGCCAAGTCTCTGTGAGTAATATTATGCTGCTGTCCCGTACACACTTATTGACTGCAATTTGTAATCTCAGTTCGTCGATTTTGTTGGTTATGGACCTGACGTTGGAGAGGAAAATACTCGGAAGCGGTGGCTTAAATGGCTGTTTCTTTAGCCGAGCTAGTGGACCCGCCCTGCAGCCACGCTTTTGCCTCCTTTGTTTACGTTTCCTCTTTGTCTTGCCGCTGGGAAGAACCAACCACGGAGACCCTGGAGCTCTTATTATGTCCTCCGGAATGCTGTGAAAGTGGTGGTAGTCCGATGTAATGCTCCTTGCACAGCGTAATCCCAAACTCAAAAGGTCCTGACGACTGTAGGTGGACTCTACTCGATGTATAATGATAAAAAGCACACACATCCACACAGATACACGTAGAGAAAGTAAAAAACAAAACACCGAACGTGAGGAGCAGTGAGCCGCTGCGTCTGTGCGCGCCGCCATCTTAACCAAAGTAACATGTCTCGGTGAGGAATTTCTCAGGTCAGTATTGGGAGGAAAGGCTCTGGGAAGTAAAAGCAACATAATTTATGGTGAAAGTTGTGTCTCCTTCAACATAAATGATGATACCTAATAACGTGCCGTGGAACAGCCTGGAACAAGAGCTCCAATTTCTTGGATGCGGAGGATCTGCGTTTAAAGCAGCTGGAATGGCACAACGTTCCTCGTCTCTCCCAGAAGTCTAGTGCTGCTTTTTGCAGATGTTTGCTGTTTGTCATTTAAAGGCTTCATGTTTTAAACTGACACATTTGTGAATCACTGGTTTCGGTTTTGTTCTTAGGGGCTAAGGGACGGTGTCAGCTGAGGGAACATCTGCAAAATCAGCCTGAGACCAGACAGATGTTCCTCGCTCTTCCACCAGTATCTCATACCCCCCCTCATAACATCTGTACAGTTACAACTCACCTGTGTAAGTTTATATTAGTAGGGGTGTGGCCTCTGACTGCCAGATGGATGGTGATACAGGCAGCTCTGCCGGCTGCGGTCTGTTACGCTTCGCCTCAGCTAAATGAGTCCCTGAAGGCTTCAAAATGCCGCTTAGAAGCTGATGAGTAATAAAGACATGTTCCAGGAAACACAGCAATGCCGTGGAGCACATATAGCACATGGACAATGTCCAGCTATATGTAGCGTGTGCTCTGGCTGTCACGGTCCTGGGACGTTGACCCAGTGTTTTTTGTTTGTAGTGTCTGTGCTCCTGCTGTCGTTTCTCTGGTGAAGGTTTAGTTCTTGTTCTCCTTCTTTGTTTCCGTGATCGTTCCTCTGCTCACGCTCGTCTCTGAACACCTCGAGTTCACTCGGCTCACCTCATCAGTAAACACTAGTGTCCCAACGCCACAGGCCGCCATCACACTGCCTCCGCCGTGTCTTACAGATGATGTGTGTGCTTTGGGTCATGAGTTGTTCTGCGCCTGCTCCATTCTTATTCTCGCCATCATTCTGGTAGAGCTTGATTTTGGTCTCATTTGTCCAACGAATGTTGGGGTTTCTGTTCACCATGGAGACGATTCTGCCATCATACCCCTGTTACGTTTCGGTGTTGTCAGTGTTTTGTTTTTTGCGTGACTGTCATGTATTTCCTGCTTTACTTTGAAAGTCTGTGTTATCTTAGTGTGTTCAGTTTACGCTTCCTTGTCTCGTCAGGTCTAATTTGCCCCAGCTGTGTTTCCCTCCTGTGGTCCATTCCCTGATTGCTCCTTCTATGTATTTAAGCCTTGTGTTTCAGTTTGTCATGATCGCGATCTCCCCCCGTGTTGTAAATAAATAGTTTGTTGTAAATAGCTGTAAATGGGTTTTGTCAATACTTTCGTTTTGAGACACTTCCGTTTTGGGAATTTGGTGGAGAGCCTTAGTGGGGGTTTTTTTGTCGTGTGTTTTTTCCTTATTTTTATTTTCCTGCGTTGCACGCCGGTTGCCTAGGCTGGGGTGTAACACCCCACTGGTGTCTTCTGTGGACGTCCTGGTCTTTTTGCGTTGCTGTCTCTCCAGTGCATTTGTTCTTTCTCAGGATGTACAAAGCTGTAGATATCACCCTTCCTAATATTACAGCATTTCTCAAATGTTTTTTCCTGTTTTCACAGTTTAAGGATTTCTTGTTTCACCTACATGGAGAGCTCCTTTGACCTCATGTTGTCTGTTCACAGCAAAATCATCCAAATTCAAGCACCACAACACAAATCAGCTCCAGGCTTTTATCGGCTGAATTGATAAAGACACAACAAAGGATCTGCCCACACCTGAACATGAAGCAGCCTTTGAGTCATTGTCCAGTTACTTTTGGTCCGTTTAAAAAGAGGGTGGCACGTGTTAAGGAGCTGCAACTCTTAACGCCTTCATCCAGTTTGAATTTGGAAACCCTCAAATGAAAGCTGAGAGTCTGCACATCACGTCCATGTCCGTTTTCTAACTATAATTGGAATATGTTTCAACAAACGGGTAAAAACCCAAACTTGTGTCAGTCCAAATATGAACATATATGAGCCTAACTGTATGTTTAGACAGAGAAATGCTAACTTCTTCCTTTTTCATAAATATGATTTTGAAATGCTGCCACTGTAAATACTGACTGAAGACAGAAGTTCTGGATGTACTGTGGAGGGTTCAGGTTCAGATAGTCACGTTCCCTCAGCCTTCCAATGTTTCCTATACTTCACTCTATGATTTAACCTCCTCCAACCGTACATATACTCCTAACTGCCATCATGACCCTACTGTGAAAATGCTTCATCTTATATTTAGTTATATCTGCCACCAGCATTAATTCTTTAACATGTACACAGAAGTTAAAACCAGCTGGATTTCTCATTAAATCTTAGAAATAAAACGAGCTCTTACCAACAGTCCGGTTGTGAGGACGGCTAATGATGAACTGCAGATCAACAAAGAATGCGTGAGAAGGCATGCGGAAACTAAAGGTTAAAGTCGAATAGAAGCAAAACTGAAACTGCACAAATACTTAAAGGAGTAGTGTGCATATCACAGGAGTTCAGTCAGCAGCAGCTCTTTGGCGATCTGCTTTAACAAGCAGGCTCAGGACTGCATCAGGTTTAACTGGCTCCTGTAATCCAAGCTTAATATCAGAAAATGTGACGGCGCTGATGGTGTTGGCATGTGTTAGAGATTTTCTACATTATACATTATAACCAAATCTCTATAATACAATATAATCAAGTAAGCCTTATATTCTAACCAAGTAAACCTTATATTTTAACCAAGTATGCCTTATATTTAGTGTGTTCATATATTTTCACCTAACCAAGTCTATTGTTAAAGGAAAACTGATGCATTCCTTACCTCAGTGTCTGAGGTGTTTGACAGCATGATATAATGATGCATTCTTTTCCTTTAGTGTCTGTGATGTCAGATAAAGCATGATATACTTCTGTATTCTTATCCCAGTGTGTGAAAGATCAGATAAGTTGATTTAATGTTTAACCTCTTCCCTGACAGTTAAAAGAGGAAGTACTATGTAACCCATTTTTGCCTTATAAATAAAGCAAGCGAGCCTGTGCTCGGTGTGTGTGTCTTCTCAGAGGCATTCACCCGTGCGCACGTTTTCTAATTACACTCTGAGTCGGTCTGCAGTTGTCTCATTTCTCTTACTTGTGTTTGAACAAATGTCTACCCCTGACAGCATGTAACCTGGTGTGTGGCAAGATGGGGACTCACAGGTAAGGCAGGTAAAGATGTCACAGATGCCAGAGGCAGGAGGTCGGGCTTTAAAACTCACACTTTTATTTCCTGTATTTCTCAAACTGTCTCAGGTTTACTGGAAGAAGATTTAGTTGAAGTTCCCTTTTTTACCTGTTACCAGTAAGATTCTGGTCCCTGCAGATTGCCACCAGTGCCCTGCAGAAACCTCACAACTCATTCAGCGTTTTATTATGTTTTTAAACATGCATTAGTTTCATATTTTTGATTCTTTTAATAACCAATCTTTCAAGATACAATAATGTAACTGTAAAAGAAAAAACCTTCAACTCCAAGCATCACCAGGGAAGTACATCAGCTAAGGCTTTGTGTTCTCTGACCAGCTGGCAGGTGGCTGTGGGCGGTTGCTGGCAGCTGGTATCGTGAAATTGAGCCACACCAAAACCCCCTTTTGCTATTGCAAGTTGCGTCAGTTGCAAGTAGGTGACAAGGAGGATGCCAACCTGTCTGCAAACATTTGCCAACTGGTAATGAAACTGTGTGTGACACAAAAACTGGAAGTGGAGAACATCTGCCATTAGAAAAGTGTTGGTTTTAGAGGTAAGGCACGTTTTAAAGTTCAACTCCAGCTCGGCGAGTTTCTGCAGATGAGTCGGTGTCTTCCACGCAATCTGTAGGAGATCTGCTAGCAACAGTCGAGCGCTCACAAAGAGGCTTTTGATGCAGAAATCAGTGTGAATGATTCCAGCAATACACATTTTACCTAACAACACGAGATGCTTGTGGGTCGTTCAGTGGCCTTAAAGTCTTTCACACTGTTGCTATGGACGATTTTGAGATAGCAATCATATTTCTTTCCTGCCTGTTCTTTGAAGTATTGACTAAGCTGCAAAACTCGAACAGTGTGTTTTGCTTTAACAGGAGGAAAATTTTAATTCTCCCTTAGATATGCGGATGTAGGCTGCTGGCCGTGCCTCCCTGAGCCTGGTTTTGCTGGATGTTTCTTCCTGTTAAAAGATTAAATTTTAGTCATATGACACCAAATCACAGCAACAGTGGCCTCGAGGTGCTTTATATTGTAAGGTAGACCCTACAATAATACATACAGAGAAAAAGTGTGATTCAATGCAGAGAGGTCTGTTAATACATAGTGAGTGAGAAAGGTGACTGGAAAGGAAAAACCCAATGCATCATGGGAATCCCCGGCAGCCTACATCTATTGCAGCATAACTAAGGGAGGATTCAGGGTCACCTGGTCCAGCCCTAACTATATGCTTTAGCAAAAAGGAAAGTTTGAAGCCTGATCTTGAAAGTAGAGATAGTGTCTGTCTCCTGAACCCAAACTGGAAGCTGGTTCCACAGAAGAGGGGCCTGAAAACTGAAGGCTCTGCCTCCCATTCTACTTTTAAATACTCTAGGAACAACAAGTAGGCCTGCAGAGCGAGAGCGAAGTGCTCTAATAGGGTGATATGGTACTACAAGGTCATTAAGATAAGATGGGGCCTGATTATTTAAGACCTTGTATGTGAGTTCACGTCTGAACGTTTTTGTCTTAAGGGACATGTTAATAGATTCCTCTTGACATCTGGACCATAAGAGCATGACTTTCAGATGCTGTAGATAGTTTATTTTGTAGGTCTGACACTTCCTCTTTTCTCCTCCACTTCCTTTTTTGTGTTTCAACTAAAACAATGTTCTTTGTTACTGACAGAAAAAAGAGCGTAAAGGAAGCTGTGACGCACAGACACACCTTGAAGCCTTTAATGTTTGAATGATTCATGAGAGAAAAACAGAGTTCCACAAAGTGGGAGAAATGTTGCTCAAGAGCACTTAAGCATTACGCCAAAGCCCGACTGCTTGGGTGGCTCAAGACTTTTGCACAATGCAAAGCTGCAGTGTCGTGTTTACTTCCTGCCGAGCGCAGACAGTTTGGCCTCTGCAGCAGATCGTAGTTTGGCAGCGTGTCAGAAACACTGAGACTCTGTGTGTGTGTGTGTGTGCGCATGTCCTTGTGAGGTTGAAGAGAGGCAGCACAGCTCGACATGAATCACCTCGTGGTAACTACAGCTCTTCTTTTTCTTCTTTTTCTCACACTTCTGTGTGTGTGTGTGTGTGTGTGTGTGTGTGTGTGTGTGTGAAGCTTCGGCATATCTAATGTGAGTTAGACGAGCTGAAGGGCAGACAGCGCGCAGGGCGCCGCGATCAGGCCTGACCTTTGGATCAGCAGCTCAGGTTTACTCCGTCTGCATTATCAGTTTTTAACGATAGAGGATCTGTTGACGGGCTGCAGCTGTTTCCACCTCGTTTCTCTCGCACACACCTGTTGCTCACCTGTTAGTCACACAGTGCAGCAGCACGTCCACAATGACGCACACACAGCAGAGAGAGAGAGAGGCTGTTTGCTTCAAACGTTCCTAATATTCTGTCCACCGCACTAACACAGGGGCTAGAGCTGTTGCATTGTTTGGTGTTATAGCACCTGTGTGTGTGTGTGTGTGTGTGTGTGTGTGTGTGTGTGTGTGTGTGTACAACATGTGACATGATTTTAAAGGCTCGTGAGAAGTGCTGGTGAGAGCTCTGAGGATCAGATCGAAGGTCACCAGTTTACGCAGCAGTGACCTCTGTGAGCCAAACACCTGCACGACGCTCTTAATGTGGCCGCGTGACCGTCAGCAGACAGCTGGCACAAAGCAGGGGTGTCCAACATAAGGCCCGGGACCTGCAGTTGGCCCAGCACAGATCGAGTTTAGGAAAATGTGAAGGGGGGCTTTGTTCCTGATAAAGACCTGAACCACCAACCATACGTCACCAGAGGGATGTTATGGAAACCAGTTCTTTACATACAGTGGGTCCACAGTGGGTCACATTCACAGGACAGTCAGCAGCGTTTCTATCAGAAGAGACCTGCTGTTGAGCTTCGATATCTCATGATGGCCTTAGAAGGGGCGGGGCTAAAACAGCTTGTTTCAGACTGAGCAGCTGCTGAGATCCAAAGTGAGACAAAGAAGGATTATTTTGAACTCTGAATCATGCAAAGCTGCTGTAGCAGAGTCCAAGCAGTCAAGGAGACGCTGGACGGGTCACTCCAAGCCACGAGGACCAATCACAGCCACAGATATTCTGACACAGTTTCTTTCTGAACATCCTGCTGGAGCTGATCCGCTGGCACGTCCACTTCCTGTCAAAATCCTTTTCTTCCAAAAACTGCAATGAATCACAGGGAGGGAGTGAAAAGGATAAAATAACTTCTTCAAGAAAGGAGTCGAGTCCTTGGAGCACTGTTTACACAGAAAGAAAGAAACTGTCACTATTCCAGTAATATTATTATTATTAAAATTAATGAAGGCGCTGCTTCCAGATAAAACCATTTTATCTATGATGCACATCGATGACCTGAAAGAAAACCGCACAAACGTCCTTCAGATTTTCTCACAGCGAAGCCGATACTGCGTGCTGATTGGTCGGTTAGGGACACTCTCCCTCATGGGTGACAGATGCTAAATGTCACAGCAGCTGGTTTCAGTGAGCTGGACTCAGTGCAGGATAAACATCCTCAGCCTGAAACACTCTCTGGCTGTGGGCGGTTCCTGGCAGCTGGTATCGTGAAATTGAGCCACACCAAAACCCCCTTTTGCTATTGCAAGTTGCGTCAGTTGCAAGTAGGTGACAAGGAGGATGCCAACCTGTCTGCAAACATTTGCCAACTGGTAATGAAACTGTGTGTGACACAAAAACTGGAAGTGGAGAATATCTGCCATTAGAAAAGTGTTGGTTTTAGAGGTAAGGCACGTTTTAAAGTTCAACTCCAGCTCGGCGAGTTTCTGCAGATGAGTCGGTGTCTTCCACGCAATCTGTAGGAGATCTGCTAGCAACAGTCGAGCGCTCACAAAGAGGCTTTTGATGCAGAAATCAGTGTGAATGATTCCAGCAATACACATTTTACCTAACAACACGAGATGCTTGTGGGTCGTTCAGTGGCCTTAAAGTCTTTCACACTGTTGCTATGGACGATTTTGAGATAGCAATCATATTTCTTTCCTGCCTGTTCTTTGAAGTATTGACTAAGCTGCAAAACTCGAACAGTGTGTTTTGCTTTAACAGGAGGAAAATTTTAATTCTCCCTTAGATATGCGGATGTAGGCTGCTGGCCGTGCCTCCCTGAGCCTGGTTTTGCTGGATGTTTCTTCCTGTTAAAAGATTAAATTTTAGTCATATGACACCAAATCACAGCAACAGTGGCCTCGAGGTGCTTTATATTGTAAGGTAGACCCTACAATAATACATACAGAGAAAAAGTGTGATTCAATGCAGAGAGGTCTGTTAACACATAGTGAGTGAGAAAGGTGACTGGAAAGGAAAAACCCAATGCATCATGGGAATCCCCGGCAGTCTACGTCTATTGCAGCATAACTAAGGGAGGATTCAGGGTCACCTGGTCCAGCCCTAACTATATGCTTTAGCAAAAAGGAAAGTTTGAAGCCTGATCTTGAAAGTAGAGATAGTGTCTGTCTCCTGAATCCAAACTGGAAGCTGGTTCCACAGAAGAGGGGCCTGAAAACTGAAGGCTCTGCCTCCCATTCTACTTTTAAATACTCTAGGAACAACAAGTAGGCCTGCAGAGCGAGAGCGAAGTGCTCTAATAGGGTGATATGGTACTACAAGGTCATTAAGATAAGATGGGGCCTGATTATTTAAGACCTTGTATGTGAGGAGCAGGATTTTGAATTCTGGATTTAACAGGAAGCCAAAACAGGAGAAATCTGCTCTCTTTCTAGTCCCTGTCAGGACTCTTGCTGCAGCATTTTGGATCAGCTGAAGGCTTTTCAGGGAGTTTTTAGGACTTCCGACTGCTACTCATATGGGGTTGTCTGATTGTTAGGCTTTCTTTATAATACTGTATGGTTTTTACCCTACAATATGAAGCAGTTTGAAGCAACTGTTTTCGTGTCTTGGGATTATATAAATAAAAGTGTAGTGAAAAAAAAATCTCAGTGAAAATATGTGTCCAAACTGAGGAGTGACCCAAGTCTGCTAATGCTCCAGTATCCATCTTGGCAACCTCTGGAGTTCACGAGTTTTCCGGAGGAGGTTTCTGGACGGCGCTGGTATCAGCAGAGTGAGTACCAAGTTCAGCAAAAACACAGATATCAGCTTGGTCTGAAGTTAAAAGTAAAACTTTACCAGACACGTCATGTCAAACGTACACACGCATACACACACTCATGCATGCACCCAAGAGCTGAAGACACTGTGCAAAAATACCAAAATTACTTTAAGGATATTAAGTGCCAAAGAAAATAAGACTAACTTCATAAATAAACAATAAGATAAAAAAGAAGGAAAAAGGATTAAAAAAAGAGATGGATCATTAACCACAGTTAACAAGTTTTAACACTGGCCTCACACTGGCCTCAGACAGCCGCATATGGATGTTTGTCCAACACAATATATATATATATATATATATATATATATATATATATATATATATATATATATATATGTATGTATTTAAAAAAAGAGAAAAGATCACAAAAATAATACACATGATTGGATACAGCATAGTTGGACCTTCAAAACATCTGTTTGCAGGGTTGGGATGTAGTCCAGCTCAATAAATGCTAAAAGTTTGAAAGTCTTTTCCAAAAAAAAGTCTCAAACGCATCCACAGGTAGTCCAGAACTGATCAAAGCAATCTTCCAACCTTTAGCTGGATCCATCACATCCAGCTGTGGACGGGGAGATCACATAGGAACAGTGTTACTTACAAAGTCCTTTCTTCTGCGCCATATTCTGACCTTTCTGCAAACACTTCTGTCAGCATGCATTCAGAGTCAGATAAAAACGTGAGGCCCGTATAAACAATGGGCTCAATTTCCCGATGAACCTTCAGTTATGAGTTGTGGAAATTTTGGTCCCATCAGAGTCAGGAAAGGAGGATAAAGATGACAGTGCTTCGTGGTGGGTTAACGTTTTGACTGAGGGCTGTTTCAGGCCCACCCCCCGCTCACCACTTCCTGTTTCGTAACCAACCTGTGACGTCACTGTGGCTACGTCCATCTTTTATAACAGACAGTGAAAAACTTGTTTTGTTTGTTGCGACATGTGAAGACTGCACATATAAAGCATCTATCTTACACGGCGAGGTGAGGGCGGGACCATTCGTGAGAAACAAAACCACGTCCGCTGTGTTCTTTGCACATATTTTCCCTTCTGGCTCCATGAATGAAAGACTAGTCTCACTGCTTTATATCCTGTTACAGTTCTGAGGAAGAGCTGAAGGAAGCTGTGAGAGTCCGTTGATGCTTACTCTCCTCACCATCTGCCCCTGTGCTGCTACTCCAGCTCCTGCTCCACCCTGCAGGGTTTGGGTTAGGCTAACTTGGGCCGTGCTGAAGGAGGTTATTCTGCCACTTCCAGCAATTTGTAGGTTGACTGTGGTGGCATAACTGGCCTTGTGGTTGCCCTGTTTGGGTAGTGGTGATGCTCTTGAGGGCAGGGGAGAAGAGACTGGGGACACAGGAGGTGCTGTGGTATAGATTTGAACCTGAGGCGGTGGTTTGATGTGGAATTGGTGGTGTTGGTAGGGGGCAGGTGGAGGAGAGGTCATTCCTGAGGTGGACAGAGTCAGACTTGAGGAGGTGAGGTTTTGCTCACTGGAGGGTCGGCTAAGGTAGGCGCAGATCAGCTGGCTCCGACAGTTTCCCTCCTGTAACTCGGGATCTTCCCAGTCTATCTGCCTGTCTGATGAAGCGGTGGAGGACACAGGGGGAGGAGACGAGGCACTGATGGTGCAAGTATCGCCTGTATCCGGGATATCCGTTCCATTGTATTTGTTTGAAAGCTCTCGCACATCTGGCCAGGGCACGCTGGTAAAATGCTGCCCACCCCCGGTGCCGTTCCCTGGGGAAAACTTGCTGGATGAGGGTGGGGACTGAAGCCCATTTTCAGGGCTGAGGCATGCGGGTGAGCTGCTGTAAGAGGACCATCCACTCCTTGGACTGACCGGACAGGACTCGTGTTGGTCAAAAGAAGGATGGGCATTTCCACTGAAACCTAGGGACCTTCGGCTGCTGTCTGCCCAGGAACGTCGCTGGGCAGCAGCGTTGAGCCGGGCTGGGCTGGAAGGTCTGTCGGCCAGGCTGGAGGAGAAAGACCTGCGGAGGCTTAGGGAGGTGGTAGGGCAGGGTCCAGAAGGGAAAGATCCTTTGAAACCACTCTGTGGGACAAAGGAGGACGAAGAAGAAGTTGGGAAAGACGCCAATGTTGATGAAAGAGAAGGAGAGGCAGAGGAGGAAACATATCTAGCGTTTCTAGGCTGAGGTGTCGCAACATTGTTTGCCCAAACATTCACTGACACACCGATAGGAGGTGGGGAGAGGATCCGCGGGCTCGGACATGAAGAAGAACTCATGGAAGAGGTGATGGGTAGCTCCAAAGTTAGACCTAATGGGTTATGGGAACTTGCACTTCCTACCCTTGAGCTCCGGGGATGGGGCGGTTTATTTGCCATGGGGGAGGAGAAATTGTGCTGTGGAGGTGGAGAGCAGAGGTGAATGAATGAAGCTGGAGAGGGAGATGGGGACTGAACTCGTGAGTTGGGTTCGGATGCGGAGAAAGGCCGGGCTACACGGTTGTGTGATCCTGACCAGAGAGAATCTTGGGATTGTTGCTTTACCGCGGCTTTACTGGTCCCATTAGAGAATGTCTCCTTCTGTGGACTTACCAACCAACCTCCGTTACTGAGAGCACTGCTCAAGCTGCAGCTCACTTGACTGATTGCTGTGCTGTGATTGTTGTTGTTGTTTGAGTTCTGTGAAGAACCAGTTTTGCTGTGAAGGAATGAGGGACGTGGTGAAGAGGATGAAGCGTAGGCCGGCTGGTAATGGGATGGACTTGGAGAGCGTTGGGAAAGAGAGGGAGGAGAAGATGGCATGAGGGACGGAGAAGTGCAAGAGGTCCGGAGAGTGGACGGTGGGCATCTTGGATGGTGGTACCCATCCTTGGAACATCCTAACTGAGCACAAGCAGGTGTGCTGGAAGGAGGTTTGGGAGAAGGGGAACGCCGTCGTAAGTGAGAGGAAGGTAAGGAGGGACTTTGATTCACGCTGTTGCGGGCAGTGTTGTCTTTTGCCATACTCTGACTGATAGACTGACTGATGCAGGAGGCAGCTAAGGATTTGGTAAATGTGGAGGAAGAGGTGATGGGGGAGGAGCATGTGGGAGAGCGAAGGGTAGAGGATGATGTAGGGGAGGGAGGAGGGCCTCTTACAGATGATGAGGAAGATGCAGGAGAGGGGGTAGACGGGGCTTTCCTGGTTAAAGGGGGAGTCGGAGATAAGCTGGAAAGAGCCTTGGAGATGTTGTTTGGGCATACAGGAGTCGGAGAAGATGCTGGAATAAGCCTGAATGGTGAGGAGCAAGGTGGTGCTCGTACTGAGGAGGTAGGAGGAGCTCTATGAGGAGAAGGAGAGCGGTGTCTCAGGCTGGGTTGGAAGGCTGAGGGTGCAGAGGTGCCCTGGTCAGGCGTGGTAATAGCCTGGGTAGTTCTCTCCTCCTGAGTCTTGAAGATCGGAAGTTTGGTCGGGCATCCTGGCTCTTTTGGGTCCCTGTAAGTTACAGAGAAGCACAGATTTAAAAACATCTAGTTTATCGAATTAAATAAAAAAATCACTGCAGTTATACTTAAAGAAGCTTCTCTGACAGGGGCATTGTGACTCTCGTCTTTCCAAGTGATAAAAGCCCAGCTAACACTACAGCAGAAGGGCCAAAAATGGCACTTTAAGCTCAATGTAAGGAACGTTCACTAGTTGGGACCACATCCTCATTTAGGTTTGACAGCGTTTCTGGTAAATAATGGCAGATGATGTGAGCGTGAACTGAAGCTCTGGTTTGGGAAAGGCCTCAGAGGCGACTGGCAGCGGCTCCTGGGCCGGACGGATCCCCGTCAGCTAACTTTCTTATCAGTACTCTATAATGTCAATGTTCTACTTTCACTGCGGCTTTAGCTACAGTTTAAGAGAGTTAAACTATTCTGACTGACCACAATTTAGGGAGAGTTTCTTTCCTTAAAATCTAGATTTTTTCCCTCCTATTTTGACTGGTACGATCTTACTTCTGCCAGACGAATTTTTTTCCCCCTTGTTAAGCCACTGAACTTTGACCAAGCATAAAAAGCGATGACCCAGTGTTGTCTCTACATATAAGAGACAACTTAGAAAAGAAGCAGTTTTAATTGCATCTTTAGGCTCCTTGTTGCCAGCAGCCAGTCACAGAAACACATCATTTGTTCCCATTTCCTGAGATGAATCCATGAAAAATGTCAAAAATAACAATAAAGATAGTTTGATATGAAATACTATTGATCAGTACAAACTGATCAGCTGTTAGCTGAGAGTATTTCAGCATGGCGTGCAGCGTGTTCTTAAAAATCAGAGGAAAATGGACAAGTGAAGGACAAAAGAATAGGTTTGATCTACAGTGTCTGAAACGACGTCCATAAGAAAGAGGAAGAAATTTTCATCCTTCACCGAAACTTCGTCAGAAACGCTCTCAGTGGAAGGACGTCTGCCAGAAGGCCGTTGATAATGAAGAGAAACGTGGTGCAAAGGCTGAGGCATGAAAACGACACAAGAACTGGACTGAAAATCAGGTCTGATGGAGCGATGGATCCATATGTGAAATTTGAAAAAGAAGAGCCCAGACCTCAAAATCACTGAAGCAGTGAGAGATCATCCTGACAGAGATCAGCAAAAAGGCAGAAACATCCAAAGAGGAGCTTTGAACGTCCTTCAAGAAGCCCAGAGAAGTATTCCTGAAGATTCCTTAAGAAACACGGAGAATTAAGGTGGTCATACTCAGTGTTGGTCAAGTTACTTGAAAAAGTAATCAGTAACTAATTATTGATTACTTCTCCAAAAAAGTAATCCAGTTACTTTACTGATTACTTATTTTCAAAAGTAATTAATTATTTAGTTACTTAGTTACTTTTTAAAAACATGATTTACAACCTGAACAGGTGATAAATAGATCTTTCAGCCCAATTCTACTTTTTCTGCATAATCCATCATACAAAATGTAATCAAATGGAAAAGTCTCTTTTTAAAACTTGTTTTATTAGTTTTAATCTTTTAACTTTATGCATCAAGCAAACATTTAATTATATGCAACATTCTCTGACTGGAAGAAATTAGTTTAACATTGAAACCTATTTTCTGCACATTCCAGCTCATAAAATAAAATATTTTTTGTGTTTACACTCAGTCTTTCAAATAGATGCAAGTAAAACACAGCAGAAAATAAATAAAGTCAAAGACTCAGCGGTCCTGTTGCTCTATTTTCACCTGTAAAGCAGGAGTGGGGTAGGCGGAGGTTTACCCTGGTGCAGGTGTGCCGCGGTCAGTGGAAGAATCCGCGAGTTTCTCTGTGAGTTTCCCATTACGTCGTAGCTACTCGGTGCTTGTTGGAAGTTTAGGGGTTTTTTCGCTGTAAAAAGAAGTTTTCTTCCCACGCACAGCGGACACTAATGTTTTTGTCCCTTTTTATGGAATCAAACTCAAAGTAAGGTCAGTACTTCCACGCTTTAAACGCTGCACGCTCATACTCTCTCTGCACTCGATATGTGATCCATTGTTGATCTGCACACAGCTGTTGTCACGAACGTCGCACTCGCTTACGTCACTGTCATGAGACATTCTCACAAAAAAATCACGGTTTTAGTAACGCAGTAACGCAGCGTTCCTACGGGAAAGTAACAGTAATCTAATTACCGTTTTTGCAATAGTAATCCCTTACTTTACTCGTTACTTGAAAAAAGTAATCGGATTACACGTTACTGCCCATCTCTGATCATACTAAACATTGACTTTCAAGTTCTTTAGAACTGTACAAAGTACTGTATAAAACGTTTTAGTGGTAACAGAAAGTTGTAATGTGACAAACAAAGGTAAATTATGTGGCTGAAGGCAAATTCTTCTACTGATCAGAAGCCAGATAAAATTTAGTCTGGCTTGAAATAAAGTGCCAAAGATTACAAGAGCAAGAGAACCTCGAGGCATACGCTTTAATGAAAACATGTGTCCTGGCTTGAACTTCACCTTCGTGTTAATACAGCCACATTTCATTTCTTATATAAAAGAAGAAAAAAGAAGCAGATCAAAATATGTTAAACTGAAAAGCATGGGCTGGGCTTGCTGGTTTATTAGGGGTTCGAGTTCATACACACAGACCAGGTTCCCCTTATTGGCCACCTTCATCAGATTATCATTATTACTTTGTAAAAACTCTTCCAATTGCTCACGAAATCTCTAAAGTGCAGTTATTCTGCTCATTTCCTGCTGCATGCTTTTAGTTATTTAACTGTGCATGATTCACACTTCAGAAATACCCTTCTTATCTCATACTGGGCCTTAATTCAGCTCTTGACTAACTGCCAGTCACAACCTTTGGGAGCTGTCAGAGCAGTGTGAGCTTGCACAGATTCTGGGTTTTCTGCACTTTTGCTTGTCAGTTATCAGGTCCATACACACCTGTGGTCACCTTCAGGCATGCTATTGACATTCGGGGGATCAGATGAAGCCCGTCCGCCCAGCGTCGTCAGCAGGTTGAGCGGCCTTTGGCTGGTGAATGTTGGGAGATGGTCTTCAGACTGCAGCTGAGCGGGATTTGATGGACGTGGTTCATTTTCTCTTAAACTGTGATGCCCTGGGGTTTCTGTGAGTGCGTGGCAGCTTGCGTGTGAAGAGCCAGAGGCTGTGAGTAAGGGAAGACTCTGGGAAGGCTGAGCAGGAAGCTCTCCTAAGGGTCTCCATTCACCAAAGCGCCCTGCTGAACCCTCATCGCTGGAGAGTTCCTCTGCTGATGTCTTCTGCGGACGCTGGTTTCGCAGCACAGTGCTGCCCTCCTCTGTTTCTCTCTGCTCTCTGCTCGGCCCTGGGTGAGGTCTTGCAGAGTTGTTGCACTTTCCTGAAGACGCGTCTGCATTTGCATTTCCTGTGCAAACACTGAATTCAGGCGCTGCGTAAACATTCACGTCTTTGCTCAGCGTATCCTTGTTATCTGTGAAGCTGTGTTCTACTCTAGCTTGTATACATTGTTCAGCTGCTGCGTCCTGCTTGTCTTTGACTTGGTTATCTCCATCTTTGGTCACTTTTCTGCAGTGCTCAGCACACAGAGGTGGCTCCGAGGGAGCGGGTTGGGTGATGATTTCTCCAGACTCTCTGGCTGAATAAGCATGGTGCCGACCACTCTGCTGCTCCGGCCTGCAGGCAACCACAAGGAGAAAAGTAGTGGGAATGAATCTGCTGCTGCTGCTCTGAACTGCAAACCAAATTTAGCTAATCTCACTCATTTCAATGTGCACCGTGGTGAGCCTATAAAATGCTAGAAAGACCATTTCATGTCACGCTTGTGGTTTCTGTCGGATCTGAGCTTCACTCCTTCTGCCTTCCATCATTTATAAACATTTGGTCATTTACCATGGTACTGACTAATGTTTATTCATGTATGTATATGATTAACCATAATTTATCATCAACTCAACTCATTTTTTGTACAATCCTTTATTGTTATAGTCCTTTCATTTTTACTTAATTAGTAAAGTACTCACACATCTGGATGCACATCCCTGTTCTCATTCAGGGGGTCATCCCTGGAGGGGTCCTTGTTACTGGCAGGGCAGCACAAACTGGAGCTCCAGTCTCCAGCTTGTGTCCTGAGATGCTGAATGGTTGTTGTAGAAGATGAGGATGCTCCAGGTGAGGTGTACCTGTGCTCATAGCTGTTCACCTGGGTCAGACTGGATGATTGGTTGCTTAACAAAGGGGCTGGATTTTCTTGAGGTGTGGTGGAGGTCTGGGAAGTTTCACTCAGAGTACGGCCTACACCAGAGTCTCTTTCTCTGCTCAAAGCAGAGATGAAGTCTCTCGGCCTGGAGAGGCTAATTCCATTCGTCTGCTGGGTGGTCATCTGTTCTTTGACAAACACATGACCAAACGACTGAGGTTCAACTGGCTCCATCGCAGCCTCCTGGACATCTGGGAAAAACAATGAAATATAGAGTATGAACCAAACATGAAACAAACAATTAAGCCACTGCTTCCAAGTATTTTCCTGTCCAACAAAACAGACGAATCAACAGGTGTGTATGGGACAGCAGCATTACACTGCTCACAGAGACTTGGCTGCAGCAAAACACACTGGATAAAGCCTACAGCAACATCTACCACATCGAGGTTTGTTAGACCACAGTTCAATACTGCTGATCCCTGCATACACGTTAGGAGGAGAGCCCCCCAGCCACAAAGAAAACCTGGCCAGAAGGTGCATCACATCAGCTGCAGGACTGGACGGTGTTTGAACACCAGGACCTCGAAGAGCACACAGCATCAGTGCTCTCATATATTAACTTCTGTACCAACAGTGTCACTGTGGACAAACGTCTCCGGGTGTATTGCAACCAGAAACCCTGGATGACTAAAGAGGCCCAGGTCCTGCTGAAGCAACGTGACGCCGCTTTCAGATCCGGTGATGGTACGCAGTACAGTGCAGCCAGATCTGAGCTGAAAAGAGGCAACAGAGAAGGCAGCGTACAAGAGGAGGATTTAAGACCACTTCAGCAACAACAACTCAGGACAGGTATGGCAGGGAGTTCAGCACACCACCATCTCTCACCTGGAACAACAGGGCCGTTACGCCAGGCTGCTCTTTCTTGACTTTAGCGCTGCTTTTAATTTGATAATCCACAGACAGACTAATAGTGAAACTGCTGGATATCGGACTTCCTTCTACCACCTGCAGCTGGATCAGAGACTTCCTCTGAGACCGTGGATAGAGTGTTACACACACACTCATTCTTTTTATTTTTTCATTTTTTGTATTTATTAAGTTACCGTGTTGTGTTGTTTGTGTTGTGCATAATGCCGACGTGGGATGAGCACTGACAAAAAAGAGAGATCTTATCTTATGTTAACACAATAATTTGGTCCTGGACTCTCTTTAAAGAACCCAAAGTCACAGCATCTTAGAGGAAGTCTTAGAAAAGGCAGCTTACCTGGTGTGAGGCTCTCTGCTGTCTTTACTGTCCTCTCTTCCTGGATCTCTTTGGTCTTCCAGCTCATGGTTTGAGTCTGGTTCTGGTCTTCAGCTTGAATCTGACATTGCCGCCTTTGTGTTACGTTTTGGGTTTGAACTTTGACCATGGAGTAAGTTTGGGTTGCACATCTCGACTCTGACTGACCGGTTTCTGTTTCATATTGTTTTTGGTGCTCAGCTGTAACTTGAGCTTCAGCCTGTATCTGACTTCTACTTTGGCTCGGGCTTGCGGGTCCAGACAGACTAGCAGAAACCACCGATTGGTTCCGCCCACTATTGGAGCGTTTTTGATGCAGGGGGACCTTCATGGTGCTGGCTTTGGCGCTGTACATTCGAGCCAGTGTTTGGACCTTGCTTAGAATACGCTCTGAGTTTTCTATCAGCACAGGGTCTACCACGGGGTTCGCCTCGAATAACCCGATACCAGCCACATCCGATCCCATGGTCTCGAACAGGGCTCGGTTAGCAGTGACAATCCTGGAGTGGCGAGACCATCGACCCACTTTTATCTGACTGGGAAGGTCCTCGAGGTTCCCAATGGCCTTTGCTTGGTCTCTGCTTCTGGTTCTAGTCCAGATGTTCTGGGTTTTTGTCTCAGGTTTTTCGCACGTATTCACAGGTGTAGAGGTTTCTTCATGGCTTCCATTAGCCTCTGTTGAGCCTGGTGGGTTAGCTTCATGCCCATTTGTAATAGCTTGGTTTCCAGCACCAGGCATGGTTGTTTGATCTCTGGACTCTCCTTCCACCTTCTCCTCCCGTCTTTCCACCAACGATCCTTTGCAAACATTCTCATTTTGATCCTGAATCTTTGTTTCTTCTCCAATAGGCCTGCTTTGGTTTGATTGCAAATTTACCGGATTTGGAGTCTCTTCGTCGTTACTCGCAGCAGAGGATGAAGACTTGACTCGGTCCTCTTCTCGAAAATCCAAAGAGCTCATTGGTTTATCAGCCTGTCCATCACTCTTTGCATCTGCTAGTACTGGAAATGGGGAAGAAACTGGACCAGAGGAAGAAAGGTGCTCCCTATCAGTATCTCTTTCTGGTTCTTCGAACTTGGACAGTCCACTTTCTGACTCCCCTTGGTGACCACCGACATCAAAGCGTGACATGGTCTCCTTTACCAAGCCAGAGGGAATTTGTGAGAAACTGTTTCTCCTTTTTGACCCTACTTCTTCAGCAAGCTCTTCATCCTCTTCCTCGCCCTCTTCAGCCTCAGCTGCTGCCTCATAGTAACTTCTTATCTTTTCAATGATCTTCTTATCTCTCTTGGTGAGGTGGGAACCTCTTGTAGGCGGGTGATATCTCTTGTTGGGCTGGTTAGGGGCTCCTAGATTTGAGGAGGAAGTTGTGGACTCTTCTTCTTCTATCGGTATGACTTTGTTTTTGCTTTCCTCCTCTTCTGAGACGAATCGATGAAGGTCTAGTGTTTGGGGTGGAACGATCTTGTGTCTATCCTCGTTTTCACTCGTTTTCGTCTTCTCTTTATCATTTTCTTGTACTTCTCCAAGCACTTCTTCTCCCTTTTCCACCTGACTTTCTGCAACTTGAATTTCTTGGATTTCACTTTCTGTTGTCTCATTTTCTCCAGTCTGACTTTGGACGATGTCATCCTCAATCTCTGCTCTTTCCTGTTCCTGTGGCATTGTGTGTGTTTGTTCTTGGCTGGAGGTGACTGGGGGCAGCGGGCAGGTGAAGTTGGTCTGGTTGGATAGAGGCTCTTTGGGCTCATCCTTGATCTGTACCGGGGAAAAAAAGTAAGAAGAAACTTACAGTCATATGAATCCTAGCATGTGCTAATGTAGCTGGTGGGATATGGACACCCACCGGTGTGTTACTTAACAGTTTAGTGAATAGTTTAAAGAAAAAGAGGGAAATCACTGGAATTTGTTCAAATATCTGCCTGAATTTGGTTTGTTTTGTTAAATTAATAAAACCTTGAACAAGAACATGTGTAGTAAAGGAGTTGTTTGCTTGAGGTCTTTGGTAATGGATGGTCTATCTTAAGGCTCTTTCCTGATAAACATGCAGTTTGTCATGTGATAAGATTTTAAGCCACAATGTTCAGATGTCAAAACCCAGGATTTGACCTCTTTATACGTGAGGTTTCACAAAGGTTGGTCTTCAGTAAATCAGTGAATAATCAATGACATCGCAACATGGTGTGGCAGTTTCATGAATCTAAACAAGTATGGCTAGAAAGAAAAATATAGTCCACTTGAGGCTGACTCAGACTCGTGTCCTCAAACGTGGTTGACCACATGTCAAGTTATGGTGGGTGTTCTGTTTTCTAACCGTCATGTGAGTGTGGATGGCAGCGAGCCCCTCTCTGGCTCTACTCTGGTTGATGAACTCCAGGATCTCCTCTGTGATGGACAGAGTGGGAGGAGGACTGAAGGGGGTCAGCTCCTCTTCCTCCTCCTTCTCCTCATTTAAACAAAAATGAAAAGACACCATTAAAAGGATGCTATGAGTGTTTGATACAGTCCTGTTTTCAAACCTACTATCTGTGCACAAGTTTGATTAAATACATTTTATTATATTACTGTAGTGGGATTGCAGTGGGAATTGGCTCAGCTCAGGGCTCCTGAGCCGATGTAAGTTTCCATCCATCCATCTGTCTACTCACTCATCCATCCATCCATCCATCCATCCATCCATCTACTCACTCATCCATCCATCCATCCATCCATCCATCCATCTACTCACTCATCCATCCATCCATCCATCTGTCTACTCACTCATCCATCCATCCATCCATCCGTCTACTCACTCATCCATCCATCCATCCATCCATCCATCCATCCGTCTACTCACTCATCCATCCATCCATCCATCCATCCATCCATCCGTCTACTCACTCATCCATCCATCCATCCATCCATCCATCCATCCATCTACTCACTCACTCATCCATCCATCCATCCATCCATCCGTCTACTCACTCATCCATCCATCCATCCATCCATCCATCCATCCGTCTACTCACTCACTCACTCATCCATCCATCCATCCATCCATCCATCCATCCATCCGTCTACTCACTCATCCATCCATCCATCCATCCGTCTACTCACTCATCCATCCATCCATCCATCCATCCATCCATCCATCCATCCATCCATCCGTCTACTCACTCATCCATCCATCCATCCATCCATCCGTCTACTCACTCATCCATCCATCCATCCATCCATCCATCCGTCTACTCACTCACTCATCCATCCATCCATCCGTCTACTCACTCACTCATCCATCCATCCATCCGTCTACTCACTCACTCATCCATCCATCCATCCATCCATCCATCCATCCGTCTACTCACTCATCCATCCATCCATCCATCCATCCGTCTACTCACTAATCCATCCATCCATCCATCCATCCGTCTACTCACTCACTCATCCATCCATCCATCCGTCTACTCACTCACTCATCCATCCATCCATCCATCCATCCGTCTACTCACTCATCCATCCATCCATCCATCCATCCATCCGTCTACTCACTCATCCATCCATCCGTCTACTCACTCATCCATCCATCCATCCATCCGTCTACTCACTCATTCATCCATCCATCCATCCGTCTACTCACTCATTCATCCATCCATCCATCCATCCATCCATCCATCCATCCATCCGTCTACTCATTCATCCATCCATCCATCCGTCTACTCACTCATCCATCCATCCATCCGTCTACTCATTCATCCATCCATCCATCCATCCGTCTACTCATTCATCCATCCATCCGTCTACTCATTCATCCATCCATCCATCCATCCATCCGTCTACTCATCCATCCATCCATCCATCCATCCGTCTACTCACTCATCCATCCATCCATCCGTCTACTCATTCATCCATCCATCCATCCGTCTACTCATTCATCCATCCATCCATCCATCCATCCGTCTACTCATTCATCCATCCATCCATCCATCCATTCGTCTACTCATTCATCCATCCATCCATCCATCCATTCGTCTACTCACTCATCCATCCATCCATCCATCCATCCGTCTACTCACTCATCCATCCATCCATCCATCCATCCATCTACTCATTCATCCATCCATCCATCCGTCTACTCACTCATCCATCCATCCATCCATCCATCCATCCGTCTACTCACTCATCCATCCATCCATCCGTCTACTCACTCATCCATCCATCCATCCATCCATCCATCCATCTACTCATTCATCCATCCATCCATCCGTCTACTCACTCATCCATCCATCCATCCGTCTACTCACTCATCCATCCATCCATCCATCCATCCGTCTACTCACTCATCCATCCATCCATCCATCCATCCATTCGTCTACTCACTCATCCATCCATCCATCCATCCATTCGTCTACTCACTCATCCATCCATCCATCCATCCATCCATCCATCCATCCATCCGTCTACTCACTCATCCATCCATCCATCCATCCATCTACTCACTCATCCATCCATCCATCCATCCATCTACTCACTCATCCATCCATCCATCCATCCATCCATCCATCCATCCATCCGTCTACTCACTCATCCATCCATCCATCCATCCGTCTACTCACTCATCCATCCATCCATCCATCCATCCATCCATCCGTCTACTCATCCATCCATCCATCCATCCATCCATCCGTCTACTCATCCATCCATCCATCCATCCATCCATCCATCCATCCATCCATCTACTCACTCATCCATCCATCCATCCATCCATCCATCCTGACATCAGGTCAGCACTAACGCAGATACATCCTCTGAGGCTGCAGTGCTGACGAGTGCTAGCACAAGCTAAAGTTACCTCCTCCTTGTTCGGTCGTAGCTGAGGCTTCAAACTGGCGCCGCCTCGCTCGGACTCCACCTCTATGACGGAGGAGGCCAACGTGCTGCTGCTGCCTGCTGAGCCCAGGCTGTCTGCGTGGCACAGCTCGCTTTCACTGCCCGCCTGCTGTTACAGTAACAGTTTTCTTTAGATTTACAGTCCAGCATAAACACCATAAAACCAGCAGTGCAAACTCACACTCATCACTGTTCAGCGCTCCAAACTGAAATCACTGAAATCTCCCTCAAACTACAGACATACGTCTAAATGGACATAAATATACATAATACATATATACATATATAATGCATATATGTATTATGTAATACATATATTGACATAAATGTGAATGTTCATGTTTAAGTTTCCTCCCATTCCCTCCCCGACATGCTCAGCACCCAACAAATTTATGAAGCGATAATAATAATCTGGGCCAGCTAGACCTCATGAAAATATAACTGTACAGATTATAAAAATAAATAATAACTATTATCACAAGAAATCTTTAAATATATATATATATAAATATACGTGTTTATACGCTGATTGTGAAAAACGATGTAGTTGAGATGTTGGACCAGAGGATCTTTGATGGTTAATGAAGCGTTTAATAGCTGAGCTGCACATTTGCCAGAAATCTGAACGCGGTCTCACCTTCATAGCTGCGAGATTCCCGGGTGGAGCGAAGCGGTGGGGCGAGACGGGTGACAGATGCCGTGATGGATGAGAGCAAAGAGAACGGTGTTATCAAAGTATTATTATTGTTTTCAGGCACTTAGCAACTTGGCATCTGAAACTACATAACCACAAGTTTCATGTTTGAACAATGCTTGAGCCAGGCAGGCCCGAGCCAAACCCACACCCCGAGAGCTGCATGAAACATGAGTCCGGTCTAATTTGCTTCTCGCAGTCAACGACATGCATATCGGAGCAAACACATTTCCAAGTTCAAACATGTCCCACTGTGGCAACCCCTCAGCTTTGCAGCTTTCAGCTTTCCCATTCAGAAACAGACGTGATGTTTCAGAGCTCATCTTTCAGATTTCTGCGCTTCAGCAGGTAAATGTCACTCCAGGAGCAACAGCTCCCCCTGGCTGTGGAACTGCACCATTTCTATTCACAAGTTGTGAAAAACAAGTTGTGGTGAACAGCTGTTGTTAGTTACTGAGATCCAGGCCCAGAACCAAAGTCCGCACACTCGGACTGGGAGACTGGTTCCCGATGAGCTCACGGATTCTTTCTGAGCATCTCTGCCAGCTCCGCTCAAACGATTACCCACAATTCATACATCACTGTGGCACTAAACCGGGGTTTGTAACAAACGCACAAACAGGGAGCAATCCACCTGAAAATGACTGGAAAACTCCCGTTTTCTGGAAAGCAGAGGGATTATTCACCAATATTGTTTGTGGATTTCTCTTAATTATTTAGTTTTGAAGTAAAACGAGTGTGGATGAAAGACGGAAGAAAGTCCATCGTTTTGCCAGAAAACATTAACCAGGTCTAAGCGCCGTCGTTTGCAGCGGAGGAATCTCTGTGGGAGCTTTCTTTGCTTCTCCACCTCCACGTGACCCTGGAGCTGTGGCAGCTTTAAAACCCGATGAACTAAAACAACAATCTTATCAGCGACGGCTTTTTCAACCTGCAGAGAAATCGGACACAGTTCATTTCTGATTGCTTTGTTTCATTTTAGCTCTCAGGGTGATGTTTGGGTTCGGGCCTCATCATGTGGATAAGAGTCTGACTCGTCTCACCGTTGGGATGAAACACTGCTTCGATGTCTTTGGCAGGAGCTGGAACAGAGGAGGGGAGGCTGGTTATTGCAACATAATATTTGCTGTTACACAACACATGGTCTCGTGGAAACGAGAAAGAGAACATGTTTTTGAGTTTCCTGCATTCACCCTCGTTATGTCAGGAATCTTCATCTTACTGACTGAAATACTTTCACCCACACAGACTTCCTGCCATAAATGACATCTACAGGAAGCTGTCAGGATGAGGTCGTGGACGAAAGAAGGAGGACCCAAACGCTGGACTCACAGGTAGGTGAAGATTGGTGTTTTATTGTCAACGGAGTGAACAAACAGAACAGAAGTAGGAAACGGCTGGCCGGCTGACTGAATGGATGAATGAAAGACTGACTGACAACTGACCGGCTGACCTGACGGAACTGAACAGAGGACAACCTAACGGCGGCGAGAACAACATCACAATAACATCAATGACAAGACATTGGACTGGTTGAACTGAGGGACATAAATACACAGGCTGAGTGATGAGAGATTAGAACCTGGTGAGTACACAGCTGAACATAATGACCTAATGATAAACGGGAAGAGGACGGAACATAATGCACATGGACCAAGGCTAACACAATAAAACAGGAGGTGAAGCAGACAGAATATAAACAGTGAACATGAACTAAGAATACTGGGTCAAAGACCCAGAAACCCTGACAGAAGCGGTGTCTGAAAAGGGCTGGGAAAATCATCAAAGACCCCAGTCACCCATCACATGGACTCTTCACCCTCCTGCCCTCTGGGAGGCGCTACAGGAGCCTCCGGACTAAGACCACCAGGTACCGGAACAGCTTCTTCCCCACAGCTGTCAGACTCCTGAACTCTGCCTCCTGACATCTGACCCACGTTAAACTCATGGACTGAACATACACACACCCACAATGGACAACTGTACCCTCAAACACACAATAATAACATGGACTGAACCACCACTCACAACCACTAGCACTTTATATAGCCTCTGTAGAAACTATCTACACCCTCACTTATCTTAACTGCACTACTGTAAATGCTGTATAGACAATCATTCTGTACAATAACTATACTTCTACGACTGTTTATAACTTGCAAAGTTCATATTTCTGTATAGTTTTCATATTTACATCCTGTTCATAGCCTGTACACACTTATAGTTATAACATATTAATAACATACCTTCATACTGTGTACATTGCAACATACCCATAATAGACCCATATTTTGTACCCATATTTTTTATTCTATTCTATTCATTAAAAGCACAATCTCATAGCTGCTTCCACGATGCAGGACTCTGAGCTGCAGTGTTTCAGGCTGCTGTGAGTCACCGTTTGGATAAAGTCAGTTTCACTTTCCCTGCTGCTTCGTTGTGTCTCTTTGATTAGAGCATCAAAAAGCAGATGTTTGCTGTTTTATATGAATAAAGGGTGGAGACTCTGAGCCTGAGCTGTGGCTGAAGCCTGTCTGAGTACCTGACTGCCTCCTGGTGCGTCGGTACGGCAGGTTTCCCTCCAGCAGCAGAGGCAGGTTCTTCCTGGACTTCTCCGGCGTGTACATGAGCAGCTCTGGAGGCTCTGCAGGACAAACAGAGCAGAAAGAGGCCCTCGTGTCAGGGTTGAAATTCAAACTGTCCTGTTCCTGGTATGATAGACTACATGACTGTGAGCCGCCTTACATTTTGGGTGCACAAAAGTTGATAATATTATCAAAAGGTTTCTCAAACAGTTAAGACGAGGTGATCGGGTCTGTCATTTGGAATAGACACAAACCAGAAAAAAACTTTTAATTTTTATGTTTATTTAAGCGTTATCTGACAGTATGTTTGCACTACCCATATGGAAAAGAAATAGTAAAAACTTGTATGTGATTACTCATGAAAGTGGCCACTTTCTCATTACTTTCATACATTGTTTTCGTAAGTATCCAAAACATACAAGTTTCATTATATAATTTTTCAAGGGATCTTATATCTGTTTTCACTCTTGTATGCTTTTCATACAAGTTTCAAACAAGACAGATACAAACTTTATAAGATTTATATATATCTTTTCCATATGGGTAAGTACCGCAGCAATTTCCTAATGTTGTAAACCTGCTCAACATTTGGCAATAAAACCCTTTCTGATTCTGATAAGCGTGTTTTTCAGATTCTTAGATTTAGTAATGCCGTGGGGTGGGGGTCAAACTTTAGCACAGTTGTTGTGCAATCGCTCAGGGGGGCCGTGGCCGCCAGGCTCTCGGAGCTGACTGTGTGCTGGAGATCGCTGCGTGGGTTCAGGAACACGTCACCGTAAGCAGGGACCGCCGTCACCTCTGCAGTCACACGTGAAGCTCGACCTCCACCACTCAGACGGAGGCTGCTATCAGTTCAAAGCTAGCATCCATGATGGGGCCATTAGCGCACTGGCAGGGGTAACCAGGCCATCTGAGAAGGTCCCAGTAATGATGACGCACACCTCCGGGTTCTGAGGCTTCTCGGAGAACTCTTTCTTTGTTCGGTCAGATGACAAACCTGCACCCTGCTCGCTTTCCACGAACCAGCGCGCCGGCTAAACTGACCCGAGTACAGACCAGATCTGCTGCTGACTTCATGCAGCCAAAAACGCCCGAGCCGTATGAGGCAGGTTCGGGAGACACGTCCGGCGTTGTGTACTGAAGCTCAGCTCAGAATGAGCACATATCCTTCAGAAAACCTTTATTTATGTCCAGTCTGTGCGTCCACTTAAACAGACGCTAGATTAATGCACAGCTTTCCCCATTTTCGGAAACGTGTTACAAACAAGTCGCAGTCATGACCTGTGAGCAGGAGAAGAAGATGAGGAGCAGCTCGAGAAGGAGGAGGTGACTGACCCTGACCTGACTGACGCCTGCCTCGGTGATAGGCGTGGATGTCGTCCAGCCGCGGAGACGCAGATGACTTCTTCAGGTGGTCCTGCTCGAACTGAGGAGCTGAAACACAGGAAGTGATGTCACTCCATCTGCAGAGGCTGAAAACTGTTATATAAAAATGCTGAATACGTGTGTGTGTGTGTGAGACTCACACTGACAGAAGTTGTCTCCCAGGACCTGCCTCGCCTGGAAACGATCAGTGAATCAGTCAGACGTGTGAGCAAAGACAAATCCTCACATTAACCAGGTGGATTTAAATGAACAGGTGAGACGCTGACTCCAGTTAGCTGGCTGGATGTGGGATGTTAAATATTCAGAGTCAGTGTGTCCACTGTAACCTGGTTACAAACATGGATGTATCACCATCCTGCTCATGTTACAGGACATCTGCTGCTCCTTACTGTTTACACCAGCAGGGGGCAGCAAAGATCTACAAAAGCTGCTAACGCTGCACTCTTTACTAAACTCTACTGCTGCTGCTGGGAGCACGACTACATGCATGTTTCCTCGATCTTTGCTGTGAACATTATAAACAGCTGCTCAGGTACAGATCGCGCTCTCACTGCAGTGCAAATCAATCCAATCAGCTGCTAACAGAGGCCGTAAAGCCACCACAGCCAGGTCTACTCAACAATCGGATCTCCTGCGAGCAGCAATATGCTTCAAACCACAGTGATCGGTGCTGAACTTCACCTGTGGGCAGGTAAGAGTCAGCATCTAATGTGAGTGTCTTTGGATGGTGGGGAGAACGTGGGAGCTTCACACAGGAAGACCAGGACATGTGAACCTGCTTACCTTGTGTGGGAGTGATGCGGGATGGTTTTCGACGATCAGCCTCTTGAGGTAGTGCACCCACAGTCGCTTCTCCTCCTGATTCTTCGTCTGCAGAACAAAAAAACAGGATCCAGACACAAACAGTGAGGTCGCTGCATCTGAGATCCAGATTTAAGGCGGAGACTCGAGGTTTCCCTCACCTGGACTACATGCTGCTGTTTGGGAATGGTCTGGTCGGACACTCGGAAGCACAGCGGGTCCTTCAGATTCTCCACCAGCAGGAGATTACAGCACTGCAGGTGGAGGAGCAGACACAGAGACAAACGTGAGGAACCCTGAAGGTCAGAGCATCGCTGTGGCGATGAGCCTCTGTTTCCTGGGGGGTCGCATGTGTGTTTGTTGTGATGCAGGAGTGCAGACACAACCCACGACGGCCTCAAACGTGTTGTTACTTACAAAAATATGTGTGCTGTAGACAAACTGCTCCATCCTCTTCTTGGCAATCAGCAGCATTTTATCGAACAGGAAGAACGCTCTCTCCTTCTTCACTCTGTGGACTTTAAAGGAACCTTCAAGAACCAGCTCGCCAAACCCGCTGAGGTCCGGCCCAGTCCAGTTCACCAGCAGGGACTCGATTTCCTGGAGCGAGACATCGGTGAAAGGTCACAGGCTAACCACAGTGGAGTGAACTCGACCTAAACCTGCTGATCTGCACCGATCCTTCATCTTCAGAAAGGTTCTTTGGAAAAGCACAGCGTTCTCTAGAGAACCAGTTTTCTCAAAATGCCTGCATGGGTCACAAAGTTCTCAGTGCTGAAGGCAACTGGACGTCTTTAGGTTCTCAAAGATGTTTCACCTCAGACCTGAAAGGCTTCATCGGTTCTCAAAGCACATGGGGGTCCCAGCTATGCAACAACTAGCTAGGTAACATGCTAACTAAGCTAACTCGCTAACTAGCATCAACTTGCTAGTGATTGCGCTCCAAAGCTCAGCTAAATCTGGTCACAAACCCATGTTAACGATGGCTAACATGCTAACAATGAAACCTGCAAATATCGATCCACAAGCTCATATGGTAGCTGTGTCCATCTTTCATATACAGTCTTTGTTAATAGCTGCTGAATGGTAGCTCGTAGGTAGACCAAAGATGTCCAAGGTGTTCTACATCGTGGGCCACATGGACCGGACGAGTGAAACATCCTCATTCTGTCAGTGTAAAGACGTTTAACTGAAACATCGTCATATAAGAAAAAGACGAGTAACTTCAACAGGACATCTCAGATTTCGCAGATAAAAAAATCAGTGAAAGAAATCTGTCAGCATGTCGGGAGTAAATGTGTCATTTTGTTTTTTATTGTGGACTCGTCGTAAAAAGCTGAACTATCATGAAAAACAGGAACTTTCATGTTACTTAATTACTTTGAGTAGTATCAGTGCCCTCCTTCACATCTTCCAGAGCCATCTAGTGGGCCACTTTAGAGTCTGGTGGGCCGATTCTGGCCCCCGGGCCTTATGTTTCTCAGCAGCTTTTTTCACGTTGGGGTCCTGCATGATCATCGTTACCTGCAGCCGCACAGCGTGCTCCTGTTTCCTCTTCATGTCGTTGATGTACCATGCGACTGCTGTCATGGTGACGATGGCATCCTCCACGACCTCATATCCGGGCTCGCTCTTGTCAAAGTGCTTAGAAAGTTCCTGAAACAAGACGAGACCCCCACATAAAAGACAGCTCGCACTCTGAGATCCTTCCCCGCTCTGATCCTCCGCCTGCTGAGGCCAAAACACAGACGGGGATTTCTCCGAGCCTCAGATAAACTGTGGTTTGTGTCCTCGTAACTTTTACTCAGTTTGCTTTGACGTCTTTGAGACCACCGTGAACACGAGGACGCGAAGCATCATTAACCCTTAAACTGCCACTGAGCCACCTCACCGTGCGGCTCTGTGGCGCAGCGGATAGCACATTGGACTGCAAAGGTTGTGGGTTCGAGTCCCACCAGAGTCGTGCTAATTAGAGCTTTCATACACACAGCGCTGGAGAGGCTGCTTCTAACCCTCCAGCTCAGGGTTACGTCACGTGTTTATTTAGCAGAGGTTTAACCGACTGCGGGGAAATCTGACCTGCTGTGGAGCAAATGCTCAGAGGTGCTCTGTCACAGTCAGGAAGTGCAGGGGAAAATAAGTGTTCTCATTGTTTAATTGATCTTTTTTTCAATAAACTAATTAAATGATTAATTCCTTCAAACTGATCATCCAGCCTGTGGCGCCCAGCGTGTCCTGAGTGTGTGTTGGAGCCTGTGAGTGATCAGCGAGAGCAGCAGGAGGTCAGGCTGGCCTGAAGCTGCAGATCAGCCACATTTCATTCGTGCTCATGGAGTCGTTCTGTGAACTCTGGAGGTCAAAAGCGTCGCTTCCCTGTGAGAAGCATCGGACTGGAAGTACAAGTAGCTCAGAGTATGTGTGCAGTTACATTCCACTGCACCCTGAAGCGCCTTAGCACAGAATGGACTGAAACGGGAGCAGCTGAGGATTCTGGGAAAATCCCAGCTCGGATCCAAACACGTGTTTGACCGATGTTTAAACTGGCCGCCGTCATCAGAGCGGCAGCGGCAAATCCTGCAGACCAACGAGCGAGAACAAAGAGCAGCTTCAGCTGTGTCATCCTCCCGCCCGCTCCTAGAGCTGGGCTTGGACTGGGACCAGTGAGGAGACTCGGCACGTTCACTGGGAAAGCTGTTCCTGCTTCACGGAGCAGACGGCTGAGTGAGAAGGCCTCTGCGGCTTCAGCTTCACACCGTAGGAGCTCCTTTAAAGCACGCTCTGTGTGAACAGACGTGATGAACAAGTCCTCGCCTCTTCCAGGTGTTTGCGCGTCATGTTAAACATCTGGAGCACAAGTCTCCATTCAGCCAGATGTGATTATTAACGATGGGAATTTGGCACAGAAGAACAAATGGTTCTGCTCCTAAACCGGACTGCTTCAGCTTGTTTCCATCGTTTCATCCGTTTTGACTCTACTCAAGTATTTCTGCATGTTCACAATAATACACACGATGATACTGCAGTATCAGGTGGTATCTGAGCAGAATTACACGTGTGTGTAAATATTTCATTTGTTAGAATTTGTGGGTTTATTTTGTGCTGCGAGTCTTTAACTGAGACTCGTCTGTTTCAAACGTCTGCTGAGCTTCTCCTCAGAGTAATGAGAACACGACGACGGCCAGCCTGCAGTTCGCTCTCGTGTGATTTAACAGGGTCCCCGTTTCCTGGTGCTGACTGCGGCACAAACGGGCTCCAGCATCTGTTTGGTGTTTGTGCCAAAACTGACTCAACAAAGACAACGAGAAGCAGAGCTTACGACTGATCGACGAGTCTTCCTGTCACGTTAACTCGAGGCCGCTGGCTTTACTTCTTCTACACGCTGAAATCAGATAAGTTGAGTTTTAGGGCAGCTGTAGTTTCAAACCTCAACCAACTCTTTGCACAGCGGAGCCGACTCGCTGACTGTCCTCCGGTCGTGATCCTGTGTATGTTTAGCAGTTAGATGGCCGTCCTGCAGTTTCAGATCTTTGCGTTCTGCACAGACTCTGAATTAAAGTAAATAATGCAAATTTCTGTGCGTGCAGATGGCAACGGATTCACGGTTTAATCCCCATTTCATCTCTGACAGACTGCATGTGACTGCTCACGGACTCGGCGTTGTTGACCTTTATCGCCGTCTTTGCACAGCTGTGTTGCTTTGTAGACAGCGACTGACCACGCTGGTCTCAGTCGGTCCCTGTCTTTGAAACAGCCGTTTTAATCACTTCTGTCCTACACGTGCACACACGTTAGCGTGTCATGAGACAGAAGCATAACTGCACTTCACTGCAGCACAGACGGTAAAGGACCTGTGGTCAGAGGACAGAACAAAGCTGTGACAGAGCAGCTGCAGAGCGGAAAGAGAAGTTTGGACTCTGAGATGATGTCAGAGTTTATCCTCGTTTTATTGGTCCTGGGAAAAACCCCGCACACGTAGCCGAGGACACACACCGCTCGTCTTTAAAGACGCGACGCGCTGAGAGGTCTCAGCCTGACCCTCTGTTTACTGACAGGAGACAGACCTGTTGCCTGGAGACCAAAGCTTTACGAGGACCAATCAGCTTCCTCAGGGAACCACAGGGAGTGACATCATTAAGGATGTTTGGTGTTACCTGTGGAAGCAGGTACTCATCTAGCAGTATCAGGTAGGACTGAAGTCATTTATGCTGAACTAAAGCTAGTATTTGAGATGTTGAGCTACTTCTCAACTACTAGAATTTGAGGTGTTTGGATGCACTTGCAGGTGGCACCTGACCAAGTAACAGGCTTTCGTGTGCACAGTATCTGATAGCATTTAAATTCTCACCTGCAGTATTTGAGGTTCTATATGCAGTATTCATTAGTACAACCTGTATTAGGCTGTTTTTGAGGTGCTATGTCCAACATCTGATCGTATTTGAAGTTTAACTTGTATATCTGGAGGTATTTCAGGCACCGCATGCAGTATTTGGTAGTATTTGCGATATAACTTGTAGTATTAGGTGGTATGAAGGGTCACCTGTAGCAGCAGGTGGTACTTGAGGATCCTCTGCACTGGTTTGAGCAGGTACGTCTCCAGCGGTAAGGAGTGGCTCAGGGTCGCCTGCCTCTCCTGGAAGAAACGAACCAGACTTTCGTTCTTCATGCACTCCCTCAGCACGGCCACCGAGCTGTGGACACAGAGCAGCAGAGACGGCGTTAATCATTAAAACCACAATAGATTCTCTTGAAGCCAAACAGCAAGCCCCAAAACAAGTCGATGGATATCCAGGTCAGGTTACCGACATCTACAGAGTTCAGCCATCACCTCGTAGCATTTAAAGGTTCAAGGTTCTTTATTTGTCACATGCATAGTTATACAAGTATAACACACAGTGAAATGTAGAGGAAGAACATTATATATATATATATATATATATATATATATATATATAGTATATACACTGGGTGAATGTGCAGTAGTAGCAGCAAGCAGGTGAAAAAGCACGGGGAGGGAACTTTAACAGGAGGAACAAAGAGATGAGCTGGGGTGGAGGAAGGCCAGAAGACAATGGAGCTGCAGGAGGTGAGAGGGATGTCCTCAGCCGTTCATCAGAGGACGAGGTGAAGAAATGATGGAGGGAAGGAGGAAGAAGAAGACAGGTGGAGGCGATTATGACAAACTAAAGAGCAAAAGGACTCCACAGCTGTTTGGAGCTTTGACAAACATTCATTACAAGTTTATAGAAGAACGAGAGAAACTGACGAGATCAGAGAGAAAGAAAAGATTCTGACAGAGAGCTTCTGGATCCAGTTCACCAACATTCATCACAATCAGAACAAAGAGCAGACGACGAGGAGAAGAGGGAGGGCCACATGTCCACGACGACGAGATAGAAAGAGAAGACAACAAAGAGTCTGAGGAAGGGAAAAATGGAAAGACAGGAAGTTAAAAATAGGTCCAGGTTATGAAGAAAGAAGCGACAGGAGAGAGGACGGGGATGGTGGTGAAAGAGGATGATGGAGGACAGTGGAGACTCGGCTGTCGGGTCCTCTGACAGACATTCATCACAGTTGGAAGCCAAAGAATGTTGGACGCTGGTGGAGGGACTGGAGGGAAGGAGGGAAGGGAAGAACGAGGAGGGATGAGGAAATAGGGGGCCAAAGAGGATGGGAGGAAGGAGGTCAAGGTAACGATGGGGACGGAGAGGAGAGATCAGGCTCTTTTTCTCCACAGGAAAGAGGGGGGATTCAGAGCAGTGCTAATATCTTCTGCAGACATCAGTGAAGTGCAGAGTCTGAAACGAGCTTTCAAACACAGCAGCTCATCTGTTTCTTCCCCACAGCGTCCTAAACACCACAACAGGTGATACCAACCAGAATATCGCCCGGATAATTAAAGAGTTTCATCTGCAAACTCACAGCTGAAACGTTAACCACAGTTTACAAAAAGGAACTTCACAGGTTCTCAGTCTAATCTAATCAAACATCATCAGGGAGGCGTCTGATAGGCCCACATTCATCCTGCAGCCAGACAAATATTACCTTAACCACAGAAACACGTTCATACCAACCAAAGAGGCGGTGGTACCGGCACTGTCCAAACCAAACCAGGCGCACATTTATCTCCAACCTATCAGGTAAGTTGTAGCAGCTGAACCTGCGCACCACCCAAAGAGTCCTGCAGCAGCACTGGATGGCCAGCAGGGGCATCAGAGGGGTGCAACACAGTTAATATGATGTTTTGGGACCCCCCGAATGGTGTGCCTACTTTTTGTGCATGAGGGGGTTCTTCTGGCTTCATGCTGGGGTGGTTTGCAGCAGAGCATGAAGCAGACGGATCTCTAAAACTGATGGAAAGGTGGAACATGAGATGGACCGGAAGATCGAGGCATCAGCAGCGATGCTGACGCTGTACCGGACTGTTACGGTGAAAAGAGCGAAGCGTTCTGTTTCCAGTCATAATGAGTTCATCAGTGTCACATCGACTGCTGATGATGTCTGCTCCGTCTCTGCGGGGTTTAAGCCCAGACACCAAACACCAAGCAGACAGAACAGGTCAGAGGTCAGGCAGGGAGCCTACTCTAAGTCTAGCCACAGTTGGGCGGGTTATAAAAGCAGACGACCACATCCGGTTCCACCGTGGTCACCGAGGCCGCAGCCTGAACAGACTTACCAAACCCGGACATCAAGGACTGGAAGCATGGAGCCGGGTCTGATAAAGCTCTGTCCTGCTCAGCCGGATCATGGATGGATCGACCCAAATACCCCGATTGCCACATTTTGGACCCTACAGCGCCAACAGGCAGAGTGCAAACATTTATCACCAGAGTTTACCACCCGGCTCCTTTCAACAGAAAACGTCTAATGTCTCAAATAAAAGTCAGACTGGTTCTGTGGACGATGACTTATTCTCCAGTGAACATCAGCAGAACAGCTTCAGGCTGTGGTCCCATGTTTTTGGGACAGAGCGAGGCCCAGCACAGGATCAGTGTGTTGCTCCTAAAAAGGTGCTCATTGATTTTAAGGCACTGGTTTGGTGCACAAACCAGGTGAGGCCATTGGGCTTGTGTCACAGAAATGTGCCTGTCCAACCACACTGAAAGGCTAATGTACCACTGTAAGGGTTTGGACAGCCTATCATATATCTGTCCATCCATTATTCCATCCATCCATCCATCCATCCATCCATCTATCCTCCCATCCATCCTCCCATCCATCCATCCATCCATCCATCCATCTATCCATCCTCCCATCCTCCCATCCATCCTCCCATCCATCCATCCATACATCCATCTATCCATCCTCCCATCCATCCTCCCATCCATCCATCCATCCTCCCATCCATCCATCCATCTATCCATCCTCCCATCCATCCTCCCATCCATCCATCCATCCATCCATCCATCCATCCATCCATCCATTCATTCATCCATCTATCCATTCATCCATCCATCCTCCCATCCATCCTCCCATCCATCCATCCATCCATCCATCCATCCATCCATCCATTCATCCATCCATCCATCCATCCATCCATCCATCCATCCATCCATCCATCCATCCATCCATCCATCCATCCATTCATCCATCCATCCATCCATCCATCCATCCATCCATCCGTGTGACTTCTTCAGTCTCAGCTGCAGCTACAGCCTATTGTTCCTTCGGTGCTGCTGGTTTCAGTCATTGTGCAAATGTCCTGTTTATAAGGTTGAAACCTGCAGTCAGCTGAGACTGAAGACGTCACCTGATGATGACGAAACATCCAGATGAACAGAACCGACCTTTTGGGATTTCCGTACCTGGATGAGCACGAATTGGAGTTCGGTGTCAGCTACGCCACATCTCAACAGTCACCTGCAGAGTTTCTGAGCTTATACATAACTGAGACATGCAAGCAAAACAGCATTGTTTGTTGCCATGGAGGTTTTAAATGGTGTGGTATATTAATGTAAAACATGTGTAAACTTTACAGCAATAAAAGGCTTAAAGAAGAGTCACTGTTCACAGTTGTGCTATAATGAAACCTGCAGCCGCTGGGATGACAACAGTGACAAATGTTAGGTTCATATAAAATGTCACAGAATGAACAGCCAAATTTAAGTCGCAAATTTTCTGTAGACAAGAAATGAAGCTGTAATCTGTCATCTCGGACTGAAGGAAGCCGACTTCAGCCTCAGATAAACACTCAGCTCTGCATGGAGAATTTAAAGCAGATGGCAGATATGAAAAATGTGCACCAGAGACATGCCTAGAAACTGCGTTTGGCAAGATTCCCATGAACTCATCCACTGGAACACACCGAGGACTTCCTTCAGCCCAAACTTCCACAGAGTCTCCAGGGTCGCTGTGCTTCACCTCGTGTTGTACGGATGCTCGGAGCAGAGGAAAGCAGTCAGTTTCACAGACTGCAGATAATCGCAGCCGCTCCCCCGAGCCCGAAGTCATCTCCACCAATCAGAGGTAACAAAACACCAACCTGCAATCTGCACAGCCAATCAAAACACTATTAACCTCTTAAATAGTCCCACCCGTGCGTCTACCTGTAAGCTTTGTTTGCATTGGGATAAAACGCCTGATTATTTGTCCAGATGAGTTTTCCACAGATATGCCGCACTCTACACTGAGGATCTGCTTTTCCCAACTATCTGCTCCGACTACCGAGTTCGGAAGTGCAGCAGTCAGTCAGCAGGCAGCACCGGGGCAGAAAGACCCCAGCTATCCCGAGATTTCAACACAGAACCATGTTTAAAGTCCGGCGGTTAACCTGGACAGTCCTGCCGTGCTGTGACGGGGCGGAGATGAAGGCTGGGACATAAACCCAGTAACCTGCTCTGTTTCCCAGACATACTTTCGCTTTCATGTGTGTTGAGTCTGATCATTCCTGGAACATTTCTCTGCTCTGTTAAAAGTTGGCTTTAATCAGGAGACCCCCTGCCAGCCTCCAAAGCCCGCTGGCTCTACAGCTCATCAATTTACAGCATTACAAACTGTGCTTGCATCCAAGTGGAGTTTAGCGGCATAAATTACCTCAACATCTGTCTCTGTTCTCCCCATGGAGCTACCTACTGAGATTACATCCACATCTGTTCAAATCATTCTGCTGGCAGCCAGTTTCATGATACACGCACAGTGTTGTGATATTATAAAGACAAATATCTCCTTCGGTTTTGTTGCTGATGGTTTTCGATGGCAGAGAAGCTGCGTTCCTGGAGCCGATCTGTTGTTTGGTGCGTTTTCATTTTTGTGCAGGATCCCCGGGCAAACAAAGCCTCTCGTCTCGTGTTCCCAGCGGGACGACAGCAGAGTTCAGAAACCTGCAATCCAGCACATTTCCCTCCAAATCTGACCCAGCGGATCACTGTGGAAAAATGCAGAGCAGGGGCTGACAGAGACCGAAAGTCTGCTCCTCTGGTGATCGCATTACTGCGAGTTTGCTGAACGCTCGGAGCTAAAATATTCCACAGGGCTGATTCTGGCTAGTAAGACAAAAGTTTTGACCCAAAACCGAAAGATTTAAAGCAGCAGAAAGTTTGGTTCCAGATCTTTAAACCACGACCCCTGTGCTGATGGCTGCAGCACACGCAGGTGACTTGGAGACTCCTGTGGGACACAGCGAGGTGACCACATGAGTGAAAACTGGTTTCGAGCATATCTGAGAAGCTGAGGCTTGCAGGGATGAAACAGCTGAGGGGCTGATTCACAGCTGAAGAACTGACGTCCTGGTGCCTTCACGGACCTTCAGCAGCAACCACAGCATGCAGCGCTGCCTCCAGCACCCTCAGCCACAATAAACCCTGATCAGCTCAGACTTACTCTGATTACTTTTAACCTCTTTACAGCTGGGGTTGGGCTCACATCCACCCCTTCATCTGAGCCCTGAGGTTCGCTGGCTCTTTATTCTCACGTCTGCTGACTGACGGTGGCCGGCACACTCTCGCCATCCACATCAGACTTAAATATCTTCTCACGAACCCTTTTTAGGAACATGATCACCTGACATGTGTTATGGTTTCATCCTTGCATGCAAACATGCTGTTCAGTGATCTGTCAGTGTTTCACATTATTTCCTGTCTATGTGCAGTAACAAACACACAAAGTTTTCATGTGTCGGGTTTGCTGAAAGATTCCTGTGTTTCAGGCTGGGAAAAAGTACATTTGGCACCCGTGAGCATCCTAACACGCAGCAGCTGAAAAAATCAGCAGTTGAGAGGCCAGGAAGGGTCCAGCAGAGAAGGCAGCGATGCAGCTCGAAAAGCTGGAGACGCGCTGACAGAGACAGAGTTTCTGGGTTTGGTGGTCTGAAAGCATTTGACCTACTTATTTTTATTGGTGTTTAATGGAGCTTTAAGGAGGCGACAGGCAGATAGAGCGAGCGAGCGAGGTGAAGGAGGGGTCGCCTTCCACCCCGGCAGACTCGGTACGTGCCGAAGGGTTTAAACACACGGGGAGGCACATATGGGTGCCGATGAAGCTTTTACTGCGCATGTATGCAGTGATTTAAGTGCATCAATATGCAGACAGATGGAGGCCGGGCAGAGCTCCAGGCAGGCCGAGCGCAGTTGGTCAGACGGTGGAGAGAAGACCTGCGTGAGATCAACAGTGACTGTTTGACTCTGCAGAGAATAAAGAGACGAAGCAGCCGCGGACGCAGACACGTGCAGTGAAACAGGGTAACGCTGCGCTCTGTGCCTCTCGTTCACATCTATCACTCACACGCAGCTCTCAGATCTCTGCGTTCGTGTTACTTCTTACTTCATTAACGGCAAAAACCAAAATAAATGTGACTTTTCTTCAGAGCATCGTACCACGCAGAGCTCTGCACGCTGTGGCAGAGACCGTCACGTGCAGCTGGTTAACGTGGGCGCGTGCTTTGTTTGAAGCTGGATCTGTGGATTTTTCACCACATTAACATCAGCCTCTCTGCTCAAGTTACAACCGCACGGTCTTGTGATCTGCTTCATTTGTGATGAGCGTGCAGAGTTTCCCAGTTACATTAACACTGCCTGAATAACGCTCTGCAGGCTAGGCTAACGCTAACAGACGACTGAAAGCTCAGGAAGAAGAAACCAAAGATGAGCAGACGTGTTTGCAGGAGAAGAGACAAACAGTAAATATATGAAACTATCACAACGTCATGCCTGTGCTTGTTGTACTTGTGCTGTTGCTAGGTGGTTGCCAAGCAACCTGCTGGTATAATTGTGTAATTCAGCTCTTGTGGATCTAAAGAAATGTTAAAACA
>NC_140609.1:41049348-41051848 GCF_057381915.1 Diplotaxodon limnothrissa | reverse complement strand
TACTGCTGGACATATTTCACGTGACGTCGGACGACTGAGGCGGCGTGAACGAAACACGCCGACAGCTCATATGAGTTTATGATAAACATGGATCCATCTGAGCTGAGATCAGACAGGAGACATCGTCCTCCAGCTGCCTCTCACTGATCTGAACTGCTGTTTCATTCATTTTTACTTTCCTGTAACAAGACATTTAAGTTGATGATGATCTTTTTCTGCCATATTGGAGCAGGCCTCCATCTGGTAACACCAGAGGACCCTTCGTTTGTGCAGGTTTGTCTGACGCTCATCTCTGGATGATTAAAGTGAGTAAATGAGCTTCGTCTGAAGGGACGGCGAGGAGCTCCGCCACATCGTCTGACGGGGATGCTTCAGATGTGTTCCAGGCACATCCAGCTGGAGAGGAGACCTCTGGAAGTTTTCCCGAAGAAGAGCTGGAGGAGGTCTGAGCAGCAGAACATGGAGGACGAGCTGCATCCACAGGTTGGAGTTTGCGGATCAAACCACGTGAGAAGCTTCGGTTACTGAGGACGAACCCACGAACGCTCAGAGCCCTGATAATGAAAAGCATCGTCCGTGTTTCACGTACGTCGACGGATTACTGTGAAATACCACTTTCACTGTTTCACAGTGAAACGAGCTGATTTTGATTATTTCTGGGAAAACGAGGAGCGTGGTGGTGTTGCGAGCGAGCGGCCGTGACGAGGAGGAGATAGGAGGAGATTATATGAGGTCACGCTGCAAACTCTTACTGCATTCTCAGCTAACGAGCTCCGATCGAGGCTCTCATTATCACAAACCCACACACACACATATCCGTGCGTATGGACCGACACACACACGCTCCCTCCTCCACCTCCTCTTCCTCGCTGCCTTCGCTCGCTCGCTCGCTCGGCTCTGGCGTCAGGCCTCGTTTTGTGGCCGGCGGACATCATTAGCCGGGGATTATGGGAAAGGAAGAGGGAATTCTGGGAATGGAGTGACCACAGAAAAGCCGGGATGTCAGAGGCAAAGCGGCAGGCAGACAGAGAGAGAGACGCCACAATAGTGAAGGAAGCACAGAGACGGGACGACGACGCGAGTAAACAGAGAGACGGAGCTGATAATTAAAGACAGAAGGAAAAATGTCTTTAATGTCGGACGACAAGCATGTCGGGGAAAAACAGAGATATCGGCAAAGGAAATGGAAACGATCACAACGCTGATCCACGCACGTTTGTTTATGTGCACGAAGCAGCATTTAAGGCAGGTCTGTCAGGTCAGTCCGAGAGCAAACCGGCAGCACGCCGAGCTGTCAGCGCTCGTCACGGCGACGGCGTCCACACACGCACACGTCCTGTCCACGCTCAGCGAAGCCTTTCAACAACGGTCCGGTTTACTGAGTTTTAAAGCTAAACTTTCTGCTCGTCTTCATTTCCTGCTTTACAAACACGCAGCCCACAGCCTGACGCAGACTTGGGCGGGCCACGGGTTTCCACCAATCCCGACGAGGCGTGCACCTGAGGAGCAGACGAGCTGCTTCCCTTCGCCGTCAGCAGGAAGAGCACGAGGTCAGCGACATGGAGACGCAGCTTCATTGTCTTTTAATTTAGACAATTTATTAATTAAAATCTATTAAAATAAAGCAGAATATCCTTTTGCTGTGTTTAATGTTTTGGCAGTGATAATGGGAGCGTCCTGATGCCTGAGTTAAATAAGTCCAGTGATCACACACGGTGTTATGGCGCTCGTCTATGGGAAGTCCTCTGATTGGCTGCTGCTCCTGTCCATCCTCTGCAGATGACGTTTTCCCGCCTGTTTCTCCTGGATGTTCACACCTCAGCTCATCAACACATTTTATCTCCTCCCTTCTTTTCCCAGGAATTTAACCCACTAAATAAGCAAACCTAACCTTGACCCCGGGGGACCCCGTGACCCCCAAAACACCGAGCTGGGCCTTCCCCTCCTCCACCTCTTCCTCCTTCTCCCCTGCGGGTTGGGGCCAAGAAAACACAGGTCTGGTTTTCATCCTCCCTCGGAACGCCGGCTCTTTAACGCAGTGATAAACAGCAGCTGACTGAGCGGCGTCTCAGAAACGCGCTGAGACGAGGACGAAGACTAAAGAGTTGAATGCAGTGAAATGTGTTTTTATCAAAACTCTGATGGCGGTGTGTCGGCGGGTTGACTGCAGAGCAGGAGGCGGGTCCACAGTCACACGGCTCAGACGCATCACAGAGCCGTTCGTTTCCACCTTATTGTGGATTACAGCAGCTTTGCATGACTCGCAGTTCAAAATAATCCTTCTTTAGCTTACACTGGGCTTCAGTTCATCTGTCATTCTTCTGATTGGCTGCTCCTCAAAAATTAGGGTTTAAGCAGCAGGTGGGTGGGGCTTCTGATGACCAAATAAGGATGAGGAATAGAAATTTTACAGTAACACCCTCCGAGTTCACAGCAGGGGCTGAATTTGGGACTGTTGAATGATGAAGGGGAACACTACATTTGATACCAGGATCATCTT
>NC_140609.1:40786848-41041848 GCF_057381915.1 Diplotaxodon limnothrissa | reverse complement strand
TGTGAAAACCTGGCCAGAAGGCGCATCACATCAGCTGCAGGACTGTTTTGAAAACACGGACATCAGGACCTTGAAGAGCACACAGCATCAGTGCTCTCATATATTAACTTCTGTGTCAACAGTGTCACTGTGGACAAACGTCTCCAACCAGAAACCCTGGATGACTAAAGAGGTCCAGGTCCTGCTGAAGCAACGTGACGCTGCTTTCAGATCCGGTGATGGTACGCAGTACAGTGCAGCCAGATCTGAGCTGAAAAGAGGCAACAGAGAGGCCAAGGCAGCGTACAAGAGGAGGATCGAAGACCACTTCAGCAACAACAACTCAGGACAGGTATGGCAGGGAGTTCGGCACTTAACTACAAACCTTGCAATACCACGTTGACTGAGGGTAACGCGGAGATTGCCGAGGAGCTGAACCACTTCTTCGCACGCTTTGAGGTGAAGGGACCAGAGGCAGCAGCAGCATCCCAAGCCTCATAGTGCAGGAATATGAGGTGAGGCGCACACTGAGGGCAGTGAACCCAGGAAGGCCACCGGTCAAATTGGGGTGAGCAGAAGGGTCCTAAAAGAATGTCTAACTGGCTGGTGTCTTCACTAAGATCTTCAACACTTCACTGTCCCAGTCCTGCATCCCACCGTGCCCCAAAGTCGGTCACAGTTGTCCCACTGCCAAAGCGTACTAACATTAGCAGCCTCAACGACTACCGACCAGTCGCTCTAACACCTGTTATAATGAAGTGTTTCGAGAAACTGGTCCGACGTCACATCATGTCCTGCCTGCCATCCACACTCGACCCGCTCCAGTTCACATACAGAGCTAACAGATCAACTGAAGATGCCATCGCTACAACGCTCCACACCACCATCTCTCACCTGGAAGTGCAGGGCCGTTACGCCAGGCTGCTCTTTGTTGACTTTAGCTCTGCTTTCAATACGATACTCCCGGAGAGACTAATAGTTAAACTGCTGGAAACTGGACTTCCTTCCACCACCTGCCGCTGGATCAGAGACTTCCTCTCAGACCGTGTACAGAGAGTTAGAGTGGGGCCTCATCTTTCCTCAGCCCTCAGCCTCAACACCGGCTCTCCACAAGGCTGTATACTGAGTCCCCTACTGTACACTCTGTACACACATGACTGTGTTAGTTCCCACCCAGACAACACAGTCATCAAGTTTGCAGATGATACCACCGTGGTGGGGCTCATCTCAGGGGGAGATGAGACGGCGTACAGAGCTGAAGTTCAGAGGCTGTCAGATTGGTGTGTAGATAACAACCCAGACCTCAATACCACCAAGACAAAAGAACTGGTAGTTGACTTCAGAAGGAGGAAGTCCGAGCTGCAGCCTGTCAGCATTAATGGGGAGTGCGTGGAAAGGGTCTCCAGTTTCAAGTTTCTGGGTGTGCACATAGACACAGACCTCCAATGGAGCTCTAACACCTCTGCGGTCTTAAAGAAGGCCCAACAGCGTCTCCACTTTCTGAGAATCCTCAGAAAAATGGACCTGAAGGAGCTGCTGACCGTCTTCTACCACTGCTCCATTGAAAGTGTGCTGATATACTGCATCGGTGTGTGGTTCTCCAGCTGCACCACAGCACACAGAAAGGCACTCCAGAGGGTCATCAACATGGCCCAAAAAATCATTGGACATCCTCTTCCCTCCCTGAAGGACCTGTACAGCACTCGCTGTCTCAGGAGGTTCAGGCTGCTGAGGTCCTGAACAAACAGACTCAAGGACAGCTGTTACAACAGGGCAACAGCCCTGATCAATGCTAACAGCTGACCTGACTGGATACCTCCCTGGACTTTTTTTAGGGGGGAGGTAACAATGTTTAAAACAATAATAATATTTATATTTATAACAAGGTGCAATAATAATTAATGTGCAATAATAACAGTGTGCAATACACATACACTTATTCATTTTTTTATTACTAAGTTATTATACTGTGTCGTATCGGGTCGTGTTACATGTAGTGCCGACGTAGGACAGTTTTCCAACTTCATTGTACTGCTGTACTCTGTATGACTGTGCAATGACAATAAAGAGTTATATATCTTATATCTTATCTTATGAATAAAGCTGAGTCGTTTCTGAACAACATCAAAACTATGAGAAGAACTTCTTTCCTGGAAATTTAGAAACTTTTTGTCAGAAACAGCAGAAAAAATTAGCGACTTTCCCAAATGACCAAACTCTTCGACTCTTACTCGACCGACAGCACCAACAGTTAACCAGAGACAACAAAACGCACAAACAGACTGCTGATTCAGGCCTGCTGCTACAGTTATTACTCATTAACGTGTAACAGCAGCACAGAGGAGCAGGTGAGTTACCTGTTGAACTCGTAGATGTCCTCGATGTTGCAGAACAGCGTGCTGACCTGCTCGGGTTTCAGCGGCAGGGCGCCGCAGTCGATGATGCAGCCCAGGTAGTCCTGCAGACACACACAGAGGGTTAGAGTCAGCGTTTCCACCTCCTGCTCTGCACATACTCTGATTCACTCCTTCGTTGGTGGTTTGTTTAGTTTGGCAGCACTCTTTACCCCGACGCTGTCGTGAAAATTAAAGCAGCTTTCAGCTCTGACGCGAGACTCCAGCAGCAGGTGTTTGATGTCTGACTAATTAGGAATGTCAGCAGAGCGGGCAAAAGTCGGAAAAACACGGGGCATTCCAGCTCGGGAATATTCACGGCGCTGGCGTCCGAGCACATGAAGCGCTGCAGCAGTTTCCTATCAAACGTCACAGACAGGTAGAAGACAGCGCTTCATAATTAATGTCAGCCAAATCTGTGAAAACACGGCGGCGTGGAAGTCTTAAGATCAGCTGACACACTTTTGTCCCAGTTTGTGTTTGGCTCTGGTTCTGATGTTTGAGCACTGTTGGATTCATGTTGTAATATTTGAGTTCTGCTTCCTGTTTAATGTTGGCTTTACTGTCCTGCGTGTGTCGTTTCCGGTCTGCTTATACAACACGTAACATACGACACACGTGACAAACCGTCGGTATGTCACGTGTTGGGACGAGAATGCTCTGGGTCATAGCTCTGTGTTTAATATTGAGTCTCTTGGGTTTTACTTTCATGTTGTTTAGATTCTGTTTCAGGTTTTATTCGCTGTCTGTCTGATTGTCTTGATCGTTGTCACCTGAGTCTTGTTTCTAGTCCTCGGTGCATGAATAGTCCTGCCTCTGCTGACTTTTATGTTATGTACTGTTGTTACGGTCCTGGGTCAGTGACCCAGTGTTTTGAGTTTTGCCTTCTTATTGAACTTTGTTTTCGTCAGTTTTCATCATTTCTAGTCTTTTGGTTTCAGCGTTGGCGTTCTTAGTATTCTGTTTTTTCCCGATGGATTAATAAAGTTTTATTTAATCTAATCTAATAACTTTGATCTCAGCCAAACCGATTTTCTCCGGAACAAATAAAACAAACATTTACATTTTAGTTATCTGAGTGACTTATATATCATGTTTAACTGCCGGTTCAGATAGAGGGGGAGGAGGTGGAGGTGGTCAACAAGTACAAGTACCTCGGGCTGTGGGTGGACAATAAACTGGACTGGTCATGCAACACAGAGCACCTGTATAAAAAAGCCCAAAGCCGACTGTACTTCCTCAGGAGGCTGAGGTCTTTTAACATCTGCAGGAAGCTCCTGAGGATGTTTTACCAGTCGGTGGTTGCTGGAGTACTTTTCTATGCTGTGGTGTGCTGGGGGAGCAGCACAGCAAAGAGGGACTCATCCAGGCTGGAGAAACTGATCAGGAAGGCTAGCTCTGTGGTCGGCATGAAGCTGGACACTCTGGTGACAGTGGCAGAGAAAAGGACATTAAAGAAACTGCTGGACATTATGGACAATGCTGGGCATCCTCTGCACACGGCCATTAACAACCAGAAGAGTCTGTTCAGTGACAGGTTGCTTCTCCCAAAGACAAGAACTAACAGACTTAAAAACTCCTTTGTCCCACACGCCATCAGACTGTTTAACTCCTCTCTGGTGGGGAGAGGGAGGGGAAACAGGAGGACAAAGGAGGGGGGAACAACTAAGCTGTAGTGCCTCTTCACCTCACTGTGCAATACCTTTTGTGCAATACTTTTGTAAATAGTCAACAGTGCAATAGACTCAATACTTGAAATGTGCAATTCACTTGTATTTTATTTTTATTCCTATTTATTCTATTTATCCCCTTTGTATATTTTATTTATATTGTCTCTGTATTTATATATGTGTGTGTGTGTGTATAACTCTGTAACTTCTGTCGGTGCTGTGCTTTTTTGGAAATCGAATTTCCCAGAGGAACCCACCCGAGGGATTAATAAAGTTCTATCTAATCTAATCTAATCTAATCTAACCTGAGCAGCGAAAGACAGCAGGCGTCTGAAAACGATGAAGCCGGGAGTCCGCTACTCTCGCCAGCTCGAGTGACCATTGAACCCCCCGGCTAGCTATCGAGCAGGTGGGTGGCAATAAAGCAGTGTCTTTGAGTTTCCTCCGACTGAGTGTCCTGCATTTTGGGTCCTACATCATGCCGGCCACAGCCTTTGGATTAATACAATATTACTAATTATTTTATTTAATGCCCCTTAAGGGGTTTAAATAACTTCACAGGGTAAATCACATGACCTTAGGTCAGTTTACCTTCAACTTTAATTCAAGTTCAAGCATTTCTTATCACAGCAACACTAAATGAAACATTTCAAGTGAAATTTTCCCGCCAGTGTACGAGTGCAGAGTAACAAATAAAAGGCGTGATGTGCTGGACAGGACGTACAAACAGCTCAGCATGCAAACCAGGAACCAGTCATTTAAATCATGATGATTTGTGTGCACGCTGCAATGCACAGGCTCTCATAAAGCTTGCGTGGTGATATCGGCCGTGCAACGCCAACGTTTACAGGAACAAAATCATGTGACGTGGAAACTGCCCGCGCTCCTCAGCAGGCAGTTTCACATCGATGAACAGGAGGTGACGGCTTCTCGAGTGCAACACCCAAGCAGAGGTGCCAAAGCAAACCTGTGCACATCGACACTTCCTGCGCGAGCAGGAAACCACCTCACCGTCAGAGACGCCGAGCTCAGGGTGCCCGCAGGCAGGAGGGTAAACAGGAAGCAACCAACTCGTGAAAGAGCAGGAAGTAAAGGAGGAACAGAGAAGCTGATTATCAGACTGCACAGACGCCGAGGACAGTCGGTCACGATGCTGCAGATGACAGCATGACTGCAGATTCATCGTGTTAGGATTTATTTACAGCAGCTCTGCAAATGCAATTTCCTCATAATGACCTTAAACGCTGTCACGTAGGAGAGAATTAGCTGATGTAAGGGTCCGACTGATGCTCTTCCACTGCTCCGGCTCTGCTGGTTATCACTACGGCCGCATGCAGTTTGTCTAGCTTCACCTCGTTCCTAATTCACAGGTTTACCAATCATTCAGACTCAGAAGTGATCAGACAATTGAGTGAAAGCAGCTGATACATTTGCCTTCATTAGTCTGCACTCAGTAACTTTTTATATGGACACGTGTGACGTGGTGCAACCTTATCCAAACATCTTGCAGGTAAACACTCGACCACCGTCGAGAGAAGATGCACATCAGACAGAAACAGTGTGAGAAGCACGAGAGGCCGAGGTCTGCTCACCAGGTCAACACTTAAACAATCGAATCAGTGCTCCTCTTCCCGGGTCTGCTGCCTGAATCCACAACAGAGATTAAACTGCTGCAGTTGTCATCACACATGCCCCGAGGTGTTCCCGGAAAGAACCGTGCTCATCATTCGCTGTCAGATTTAACAGAAGGGTTTTAAATATCCCGTGAACGTCTCGGGTACTTCCCGTCTGTCTGCTTCTCCTGCTTTTGGGTCTTTTGACATTTAGGTGACTCAGTTTAACACAAAGCTGGACGCTGTCCTCCAAGATTCAGGTTTCCTGCACGACCCCGTCAGAGGATGAGCTCCAGCTTGGCTCTTTGGAGGTGAACGGCGTCAGTTTTTCATCAAATTTCACGTAATATTTGTGTGAAATTTCCCACACAGCCATCGAGCTGTTTGGGCCTGTAAACAGGCAACACGAGCCTCCTAAAAATACCTCAGAGAAGGAGATTAAATTACACTTTTTCCTTTTTTTCTGGTTCCACATCAGGATGCACTTTGAGTATGAACGAGGCCGTTGTGTTGTGCTGCTTGGAGGTTTTATGTGAACCAAATTATACGTGATACGGTGCAGCGTGCGTTTCCAACGCTCGCTGCAGCGAACTCGACGTGTCGGCCTCTCGTTGGGACTCTCAGGGAAACTCGTATTTCTAGGAGACGGCTGCAAACATAAATCATTTCCATTCTTCCTCCATCACTCGCTTTCTGTTTTTTCCTAAATCGTGTCCAAAACAAGCACTCGCTCTCTCACACACAGCTGTGTGTGAGAGTATAATGAGGCATATAATGAGAGGCCTTGGCCACATTCAGCACCTTTTAAAGGCAAGAGGAAAAACCCAGATGCACACTGGAAGGCACGGAGAGGCAGAGATGAGTGAAAAATGACAGAGCTCAACGGGAAGATGAAGAGAGGAAGACGAGAGGAATGAGGAAGAGCCGCAAGGGAAACGTTTCTTAAAACAATCAGAGAGCGATCGCAGGGAGAGGAAGAACCAGGAGAGGAGCACGTTTGTCAGGACGGAGCGTGGGAAGTGTGAGAGATGAGAAAACGTGACGGCGGTTTAAACTCGGATGCAGAAACCACAGAATGTGCTGTTTGTCTGCAGGACGGCGTCAACGATGCAGTCACAGCCTCGACCGTTCTGTTCTTTCCACTCGGCTGTTTACACGCCGCGTGACTCGATACGCTCCGGTGTTCACAGCCGCCGACGCTCCTGATCCCACGTTCGGGTCAACAGATGATAGCTGCCGCCCAAAAGGCCGTGCTGGGAGGAAGCCGCTCAGAAACGGGACGTTGCCCCAGGAGACGGAGAGTCCCTGCTAGGCCCCACGGTTTGGGTTCAGTCAAGTTAGCCATGCATTTGAAAATAATTAGTAAATAATGTGGACTGAGGTCACTCTGGCGCGCTGCGGTTGTGATTTGATGGAATTGAACTTTGAGTTGAGTCTCAAATGTTGAGGCGGATTTTTTATCTATGAGGCAGATAAAAGCTCACGTCTTCCAGTTCAGTTTGTGGCTAAAGCTCGGTAACCTGCTGCATCCTGAGAGGTGACGAAGCTGCACGTGTCTTCCTCACGCGCAGCGCTGAGCGGCTCATGATGGCGGCGCTGTAACCTTGTCTTTTGCACTGATTGCATTTTGTTTCTGCTCACAGAGTCTGTGCCTCCCATCCGGTCACCTCTTCCTGCCCTCATCCTCCGCCTGCTCCACCAACCCATCGACCTCATAACAGTTTACACGAGCGATGGCGAGCTCTGATGTGGTTGGTGGGCTGAATGTAAACGCTGCCTCTGCTCTGCAGCCTCTTTGTTTCAGCCTCGCTTTGCTCTCTTCGCTCCTGCGTTTTTGTCTTTCCCTTCATGTCAAGTCCAAATTTTTTCTCTCCTAATCTTTGTATCCTTATCCTCTTGCTGCTACTCCTAAACCTTTCCCTTCTCCGTCACCTCCTCCATCTCTGTCTTCTTCTCTTAACCCCTCTTCATCTATCTCTCCTCCCCCTCAGCTTCCTGTCCCCCTTGGCTGCAGGCCAACAGCTCCATCCCCTCTTGTTCGCTTCGTTTTCTCCGTCCACCCCAATGACGCTTGTTTCAGCAGTTTTTTGACAAATCTCTGGACTTCAGGCATCAGGGGGGAAGGAGGTAAAAGAGACGAGTCGAAGCAGGTGGAGCGACGTCAGTCTGCTGACAGCTGACGTTATGAGACAAAGAAGGAACGACGGAGACGAGCTGCTCTCAGACGCTCAGTCTTCCTCTTTCCAAGAGTTTCTGCACTGCATTGTTCTCAAACACACACACACACACACACACAGTGAGTGTGACATCATGTAGCCTCAATCAAAAACAGATTTCAGCAAAACCTGAAATACAGAGAAGAGCAGGACTGAAGACTTACATTACAGGACAACACACAGACACACACACACACAGGACAGAGGTGTGAGGTATGCTGCAGACGTGCTGCACAGAGCTCAGGTTTCAGGCTCTCTGTGACGCTCCGGGTGGACGTTAGATTTAATCACCTGGTGGTCCCTCCCAGTGGTGAATCACCTGATATCAGTCTGATTCTTACTCGAAAAAGTGGATGAACCGGCGTGACCGTGAGTGAGCTTGAGCCCAAAGAATTCAGTGATAATAACGATCCAATAACAGTCCAGAGGAGTCATGTGACTGTCAGAGTGACCTGTGAGTGTGTGTGTGTGTGTGTGTGTGTGTGTGTGTGTGTGTGTGTGTGTGTGTGTGTGTGTGTGTGTGTGTGTGTGATGGCAGAGGATGAAAGCAGCAGTAAATTTTCTCTTTTACTTCAAAAGGATGTTTCACACTCCGATCGTACAGCCACACACACACACACTCACACACCTGGCTGTGGCACACCTGGGCCAGTGATGGACGAAAACACACACACACACACACACACACACACACACACACACACACACACACACACACACACACAAACAACAAAGTCAGCAAATTCTGTCAGGACGAGTTTTTCTATTCAAAAGTTCCTTTGAAGAGAACTAATTTTTCACTCAGCGGGACACATTCCTCGCTTAGGAGAAATGTGGAATGATTTCCCACAATGCAACAGGAATAATAGCAATAAGGCTGGTATGTCTGACATGCAGACGTCTATCTGAGCTCAGCTTGTGTTTAGGAGTGATGCCAACGAGAATAACAAACTTTAAAGTGTTCTTGGAGGCTACATTCAATCTTCTCCTCTTTAAGCACCGGTGGTTGCCTTGCTCATGGGCACCACAGTGCTGTTGGTCAGAGAGGCTTTCCTATCCTGACTTTATCCTTCTGCACTGGTTCGTTGGCCTTCAGAGCGGAAGCTCCGAACATCCATCAGGGAAATTTTACTTCAAAAAGCCATTTAACACATACAAACTGTGTTGTGCTTTTTTATAAACTGAAGGAAGAGAGCAAACTGAAACTGAACCTCAGGCCAGCAAGAGAAACAGCTGGCCTCAAAATGCGTGTGGACAAAGATAAGAAAAGCTGCAGTTCCTCGGACGTCCACCGGGGGCTCCAGCAGCGAGTCAGTCCCCACAGGCTGCCACATTAAAACGTTACAGCAGAAATAAAGAACTTACAGCCTGATGCTGTTTGGTCATTCGTGTTCTTAGGGTAACACGAGTATTCTAAGACAGACACTAGAGAAGAAGCCGTGCTATCAAATGCATTTACATGCACTAGCGTGGCTTCCTCTCTGATCATAATTCTGTTGGCTGCATGTTCTCACACGAGCAGCTGCAAACAGCTGGAGGAAATAAACGCACAGTTTCTAAAAGTCATGAGTCATTTTGGGCCCGTCCTGCCTCCTCCGGGTCGGAAACGCTGCAGTGACGTGAATACTTTGGATGGTTGGATGAAAGCTCTTACCTCCACGATGCTCTTCAGATCTCTGACGTAGGCTTGCTCCGTCTCCACGATCTCCAGGACCACTCGGTCCAGCCGTGAAAGCTGTCTGGGCGTGGCCACCGCCGCCGCCACTGCCACCCCCACCGGACTAGCAACATTACTGGGGTGGCCGCCTCCTCCTGTCACCTTGGCGACACACGCCCCTCCTCCTCCAGATGCTCCTCCTCCGCCTCCATGAGGTGTGAGGGGAGTGAGGTCCAGACTGATGTCTGAGCCATTTCTTTTTGGCGTGGAGGACGACGATGAGGCGTTGTATGTCGGCACTGCGCCGTAAGGAAGTGAAGAGGATGAAGAGGATGAGGAGGAGTGGGAGGAGTCCTGCAGGGAGACTGACGAGGCAGAGGAGGAGAGGGAGAGGGAGGCGGGACGCTCTCCGTCCGAGCAGACGGTGTTGACGGAGGTGCAGGAGGACGACGCTCCTCGCTCTCCGGATGACATCATCCTACCCACAATCCCACTCAGAGATGAGACTGAGGAGGGACGTTTGGCAGCTGGAAAGAAGAGAGAAAAATGCACAAATTAGTCCACGAGCTCGTTTTAAACACAGAGTTTAAAAAAGAAGCCAATACGGAAGTTGAACAAGCTGCAGTTCCTCTAACGTCCACCAGAGGCTCCAACAGTCACGGTGTTTTTATAAGTTATGGCTTAAAGTTTGCACTTTTCGGGGCGTGGCCTATTTGACTGTGCCTATTTGTGTAGCTGCTAGCTGTCTGCTAACCAAGTTTAGCTTATAACACTCCAGTTCTCCCTTCTGGCTCCAAAAACCTGATACTGTGGCCATAAAACGAGACATCTTTTATTTACAGGCTGTATTTTTAGCTAAAACACCCAAACAGAAACCAGTGGAACACGCACGTTTCCTCATGCGTGTGATGAGGTGGGCTCGGCAGCAGAACATATGACAGTGACGCTTTGTCTGTGCAGAAGTGGGTCAGTGAACTCACCACACACTAGAACAGCTGACTGTGAGCGCACAACATCCAAAGTCAAACATAAGGCCTGGGGCCCAGAACTGGCCGGTTACAGCCTGTGTGACAGCTTTTGATATAGACCCCGCCCATTCACAAAGCAAAGTAATGAAATAATAGATCAACAGTTAAATGACAGAAAAGGTCTTTCACAGTTTACAACAACACCATTTTTTACAGTGTGTCCACAGTAACACGAAGCTTTTCTGTAATTTTACACGTTTCTTTTGTTTCTTTCAGCTCGGAGAGTCGTGCAGCAGCGTTTCTTTATCATGTGGACAAACTGAGACGTACTGTTGGAATTTCACTTCTTCTCATATTAGTACATCTGAGGGATTAAACGTAGGAGAGCTTCATGGTCCACTGAAGACCAAAGTGTGCTGTATGAGGTCGTGACAACGTTTGACAGCTGAAAGGATGATTCAGCAAAGCTGGGCGGGTGTATATGGTTAAGCCACGCCCACTTTTACACCTCAGTTATGTTGTGTTTTTTGTGGGTCAGCTGGTAAAGAATCATGAGGTGGTGTCAAGATGTAGCCTCTAGACCTTTGGCCCATGTAAGGTGGACCTGTGGTTTACCCTGCTCAGCCGGGCCACAGCTGGGCCACAGCTGGGCCACAGCTGGGCCACAGCTGGGCGGTGGCTTCAGCCACAGCCGTCCAGTCGTCTCCGCTGCTAGTTCACAGTTGAGTGATTTATCATCAGAAATCAATCAATCAGGCTGAATCCTCGATGAAAACGAGGCTCGTTTCCTCGTTCTGGTTTAGAGGAAGGACCGATGCTGATGAGCTGCCTTCACACTAACATCAGTGGGTGTGTTGTTCTCCACAGTGGAAGATAAAAACCATCTGAACGCCTGCTCGGTTCTTCCATGTCCCAACACCTGCGGCCACACCAGTGTCCATCATAAACTCCTCCCTCCTTCAAAACCCAAAGCAGCGCCTTACCTGCCCGTCCAACAGGTGATCCCTCAGAAACACTTCCAGCGGTTGCCACGGTGACTTCCTGATCAGTGTAAACCTGCCGTGTGACTTTCAGAGTAAACAGGAAGTGTGTGCGCAGCAGAGCGGATCGTCTCTACCGACACACTCTTCCTCTTTTTGTACATTCTTCCTTTTCATGAAAGACTTTCTCACATGTTAAAGGAGCAGCCATCTTTACCATGACTCCACCAGCAGCACGTCTTCAAGCTTTATTTCCTGTTAAAGTTCAGCCCTGTCACAGAGCGCGAAACCCAGACTGCTGATAAACACCTGGGGCCTCCTCGGTTCCTAAAGTCACAGGAACACCGAGGCTCCACTGAGAGCGCCGCAGGTGACATACCATCATAAGATAAGGATGATGGTGGCATCGCTCCGTCTCACTGAAGGATTTCTAAAAAAGTCAACTCTGCACAACAAAGACATGAAGCTAAACAGCAGCGATGTGTGGAGGCTTACTGAAGCTGGACTGATTGGCGTGTAATGATGTGCGAGCTGGTGGCCGGCTGGCTACATGCTATGGATAAGCTGATAGCACAGCGCAGAGGAGGGAGGAGGCTCAGGGTTAAACTGTTCTCTGGGTTAAAAGGTCACATCGTCGGACCAAACAGAGTCTGAGACGGCCCCGGCCTGGACTGAGTATGTTCTCCAGCTCAATGCTGGACTTCCCTGATGCTCCTCAGTCTCTGGTCCCTACATCACTGAGAGGTCTAACGAGGGGCTGCCCCCCCTCCAAAGTCATAAAACAGCACCAGAGAAAGTTAAGATGTTACTTTAAGGCAAACCCGCCGAACGAGATGTGCCACAAACACACGTGTGAAGTGTGAGAAAAGCCGTCAGAAGCACACGATGTGCTGCAAACTCAAAGTTCACAAAGTTTTTCATTTCTTTTGTTTCCCTGAAACGTTTAGCAAACGCTCCCTGCCAGTTTGTGGTTTCAGAGTTAATTACTGAGTCTGTTCGTTTTCTTCTCTGCATTTCTCTGAAATGCCACCAAACATGGCAACATCTCTGCGACGGCGAGCGCCGCTTTTAAAAACCTCTGATCCTTCGCTTCAGACTGCAAACCTGAACCACACCTGAACCGAGCCCGGCAGCGAGACGCTGAGATGGAGAAGTAATTAAAGTCCATTAGCGTTTAAATTCCAGACGTCCCGGCGGGAGGACTTTCCGTACGCCGTTAGATGAGAACATTTTTCCACTTTCCAGCTGATATTACAGAGTTTCGTAACTGCAGGTTCTTACAGGAACGCCTCTGGCAGCAGCGTCGTAAGCAGCTGACCTCACGTGCATGTGGCTGATGCTCCAAGAATTACACTCACGTTATTATCTGTCGAAACGTAGTGTTATGAGGAAGGAAGCAAAGCTCGCTGAGGATGAGTGTCAGCCTCACATTAAACTCTATCAGGCTCAGCTTTGTCCCACCCACCAACAGAAAACTGGGTGGGAGTTGTTATCCTACACCTGACTCTTCCTAAAGCTCATACGGTCTGCCAGCAGGCTGAGGACAGTCGTGAAACAGGTCACAGAGCGTGCACAGCGTTGTCGTGATTGCCTCGGTTGCTAGCAGGTTGCTCATGGTTTGCATGGAAGACGCTGACTAGTCTGAAAACTTCGAGCAACAAGTTGCCAAGCAGCAGCAGCAAAGACTTTAACAAGCGTTCAGTGAACGATCACAGGCCTAATACCAGCTGTCAGCAACCTCTCGCCAACTGGATGGAGAATGCTCGTTTGCCCAAGTGTCCGACAACATGTGACTGCTGTCCCGTCACACCTTCATCCTCCTACCTGGGACTTTGGTGGTCTCAAAAATGGGACTTTTATCTGCCATTACTGACACGCCTCCAAACCTCGGTACGAGCATATAAGGTGCAGCTGGAACCTGAATAAGCAGCAGATTTAATCTGTAGGACAGATCGAAGCTGGTCGAAGGTCTGGTTGACTCGCTGTGGTTTTTGAACACTTCCACTTTGCAACACACCGCTGCGAGTTGATGGTGGAACATCGAGGCGGGACGCCGTGTCGCAGCATCCTGTTACAGCACCGCTCCCAAACTCACTGAGCTCTTTAGAACAAGTAAAGGTAAAGGCCAGCTGCACACACCTGTGACTGGATCAGGCACGAAGAGGCTGCACGTGCACTGTTTTATGCTGATGTGTGGGAAAGATAACCATCGGACCGATTCCCTGCACTCACAGCTTTTACTTCATATTTTCCTGCAGATATTCTCAAATACTTTTAGTATTTAGAGGTAAAAGTACTGAGATGATAAACTGCATTTCCAGCTCATCCTGAGCTACAATGAAGAACATCGCACAGGATCACCTTCGTGCTCCTCACAGCCCGTCATTAAACATCAGAGAAACACAGCTCAGTCAAACAGCAGAACAAAAGCCATCAGAGACGTAGAGCGACTTACTTTGAGTTTGCAGTGTGTGTCTGTGTGTGTGCGTCAGGCAGTCCACATGTTTCTCTGTTCAGATCACTGATTTAATGACACAGCTCACCGTTGAACACCGACTGAACAAAACTGCTTCTCAACACATCTGATTTCCTGATTTCCTGTTATTGGCTGTGTGTGTGTGTGTGTGTGTGTGTGTGTGTGTGTGTGTGTGTGTGTGTGTGTGTGTAAGAGAGAGAGAAAATGACACGAGCATTTGCCAAACCACATCCTGCATTTGAAGTCAGGTGCAGCGCTTTCAGATTATCTCAAACACACACACACACACACACACACACACACACACACACACACACACACACACACACACACACACCTGTAAAAGTGTAAATAGATGTGTGTAACTACCTGATGTAATGTTGTGTCCTTATAAACTGACACAGGAAGTGTCTGTAGTTGTGGTCAGTTTGTCGTCACAGCCAGCTGGTGCTGTGTGAAACATATTTTCATTAAAACTTTACCAGCATAGCTGCCGTTACCCAAAAACCTACTTTTGTCTAATGAGGCCCATCTGACCAAACAGGAAGCTGACTGTCAGAGTAAAATGTCGACATTCAGAGAGATTACTTGGTTTAAAGATCCGACCCGGAGCTGCTTTTCTTCGGGCTAATGTTACCTAAAGCTAGCTCGCTAACACAAATAAAGCGCGAGCTGTCTCACAGCAAAACCCCGTCGGCTCATTCATTCAGAGCTAGCTGTTAAATTATATTAAACACCCAACCAGCAAACCACATCCACGCTTTCTTTTTAAAGATACTGTCAGGGTTCGGGTTACTAAATATTTGGTGTGAAGGCGTTGGCCGATGTGACGTCACTGCCCGTCCTGCTTTCTCCCTCTGGGACGTAAGTTAATGTGCATTTATAAACTTAGCGCTGGATTCAGGAATGAGCTCACTGCAAACACCAGAGGCGCCCCCTGCTGGACAAAAAAAAATACTTGACTGGACTTGAGAGCGTCAATCATTGAACACGTGCAGCTAGCTGTTACGGAGCTACACCACATTGAATGTAATTGAATTGAAATTGAATTTAATGCATATTGTTAATTTCCTTTGGTCCTCGAACATGTTGCGTTTCTTCAGACGTGCTGTGAAGCTAACTGACACTGAGCATTAAAAACAGCCACATGTCCTGAGCTGACAGTGATTCTGTGTCTAACGGTTCCATAAAACGGTAGAAACAACCTTCATGGCGAATAAGACAAAAATCTGAATTTTACTGTGGACGCAGGAAAAATGGCAGAGAAACCTGGTTACAGGAGACAAAGTGCGTGGACGCGTCAGTCATTGCACTCAAACACAGCTGAGCCTGAAGGCAGAGAGCGTTTCACCATTTTTAAGGTGGAATTTCCCTTTAAACACATGCTGTAAATCTGTGAGGCGGCGTGGATTCCAGGGTGTGATTACAGTAATAAGAGAGCAGCTCCTCGCTGTCATTAAGAGTTCGACTGTGACGCCACAGGTTTCTGCTTCGACCGCAGCATGTGGTGTCCTCAACCACTGGGCGGGAGTCGGAATCTCACCGTGAAGCCACCTTCAAATATCAGGTCAAACAGCCTGCGTGAGGGACACGGCGCGCTTTATTTCAGCCAATAATGTTCGAGCAGGGAGAAACAGCGGAGCTTAAATAGTGACGGAGCGAGTTACACCGTCAGAGGATCGAACACGTCCTGGAATCAAACCTAAACAGCCGACGCAGGAATCAGAGCAACGAGAGGCTGAAGCGTCTGCAGTCATGCCCACATGTTGAACAGGAAGCGTTTCTGGTGGGCGGGTCCTCAGTAAAACTCCTGTGATTGCAGCAATGACCAATGAGAATGCAGGACACCGCTGACTGACATGTGGACGGGCTGTACGGTTTCCTAGGCAACCAAACTTCCTGTGGATGTTTTTCTGACAAACAGTAAAACAATAAATATATTCACTGAGACGTTCAGGCGCTCCAGGATATAACATAATTATCATTATGACAAAGGAATTGCTCTATGCCCTTCAGGGGGTTTGAAATGTATTTATTTATTTTGAAAGAACATTTTGAGTTATTTTTGTATCCAATAACAAAACAAATAATCCCACTGACAATAATAATAATGATAGTACTCAACTTCCTGTCTGCTGTTTTTGATGTGGTCTTCTCAGGCGCTCGTTTCCTCTTTACGTGCTCTGCGCTGAGATGTCGTCAAATGTCCGTCAAACCTTTCTTTGACCCCTCCCCGCCGATGTCGCCTCGTCTCACGTGACTTTTTATCTGCAAAGTTTCTGGCAGGAAGTCTGACCTGAGAGGCTACGCTCAGCTTCCTGTCAGTCCTCAACAACTGTCACTCATGATGTTGGAAACTGAAGCTGGGCCCGCCTTCTCCCGAGCAGCCCCGCCCACTTATTTAACCCCCCACAGCTATTAACTCTGAGGATAAGAAGAAACACGAAGACGGCTGTGACCAAACTCTGAAGGGTTAAATACGAGGAATGTAACGTAAAGCCAGATGTTTGAATAGTTGGAATTTAACTTTGAGCTCAAAGAAAGCACTGGAGCTGGACCCTCAGCGGGGAAACACCCAACGAGGGCCTAAGATCGTTGAAGAGGATCTCAGTTTACGGCTCCAGAGCCGCCGTAACAAACACAAAGTCCTGCTTTGACACAGTGGATGCAAACGCTCTCTACTTTGATATTCGTGCCGAGCGTCCCGCCGCAGAATCGATTTGGAGCAATCAGACTCCACCGCGATAAAAATCGAAGCATTTAAAGTGATTAAAGCTTCGGCGCAGTTATTGTGCAATCGTACGGCCATTACATCAGAGCGCCGCGTTCTCCCGGCGCTCTGGCAGCTCAGCGTTAACAACAGCCGATCCTGTGCTGAGATCTCTGCGTGTGCTCGGGAGCACGTCTGGAAACCGTCAGCACCGAACGCATCGCCGCAGCCACACATGAAGCACAGCGTCCACCACGCAGAGACAGCCCGAGGAACCAGACTCAGTAAGGTGGACTGAGGCGGCCCCGTGCTCGGCTCCACTCGCCTGACACGCTGAAAACGTGGAGCATCAAGAGAAGGAAGTGAAATCGTATGTGCAGCATGACGAGGAGTTAAAATACATTCAGAGGACTCGCCGTGTTCTTTGTCATGTACATCTGACGCATCATCGAGCAGCGTCGCCGAGGAGGACGCCGAGGACGCAGAAGGTCTCGCCCCGACACGAGAGAGTGGAGACAACGAGCCTGAACTGTGCGTGTGAAAGTGCTAAAGAGACATGTTGACAGAGACAAAGACAGGAAGTGAGGCTTCTCAGATCATGACCTTTGACCCCCTGACGGCACCAAGCCAAATGCTGGAAACACACACACACGTTTCAGTTTCCTCGAGTTTACATTCACGTCTGCAGCCCTCAAACTGCGTGCTGGTTTAAACTCGCCGTGGACTAAAAATCATCTCACGTTCCTCTGATTAAATCTGATGAGCAACAAACACACTACGCTATTTCTACAGGTGCTTTATTCATGTTCCAGGTGTGCGATCAGTCTCCACCCACAGGTGAGGGTGGGAGTGCACGCTGCAGACCGTGTCTGTGCCGCTCGGAGCAGCGCTCCACCTTTTTCAGGAGCTTCACCCTCAGCTGAAAAACATTTTGTGTTTTCAGGTATGAAAGTGACTTTTACGCGGAGCACGCCACAGCGAAACATCGATCATTTATTAAGGAGAAGCTTTCACACAGTGCTTTATGAAGCTCTGACAGATGTTTGCCTCTGCTCTAACATCTGCATGTCTGTGCTCTAACCGCTGCCTTTGTTTCCAGCCTGGATTCTTCCCTCTTACTTATTTATTTCACAACGTTTTTATCAGCAGGGAGGCTTCAAAAAGCAGCCAATCGCAGCCAAGAACACAACTTCAGATTTTAAAAAAATCCCCTCTCTCTCCCCTCGCTCCCTCATTTCTTCCTTTCCTCCTTCCTGGTGCACGCCTCCCTTTCTCCTCCTCGCCGGCTCCTTGTTCTGCAGCCTTATCTTGGGCGTTCTCGCTATTTTCTGCCTCACGCCTTTCTGTGGTTACAATCAACAGATCTGTGTGACCCTTTATGAAGTGTGTGTGTGTGAGCGCAGAAACATTGTTCAGAGTTACAGTTTATCACCACAAACCATACAACTTCCTTCACACAGTGTATTGGTGTGTGTGTGTGTGTGTGTGTGTGTGTGTGTGTGTGTGTGTGTGTGTGTGTGTTTGGTAATTGCAGTGTTTTTTAAATGAAGCCGTGCTCTGGTATGTTTCTGTGTGTGTTTGTGCGCGAGCGCTAACTATGGAAGCCAATATACCAGCAGAGCAACTAAACAGCATGGTGGCTGTGTGTAATTACACATCATTACTCTGTGTGTGTGTGTGTGTGTGTGTGTGTGTGTGTGTGTGTGTGTGTGTGTGTGTGTGTAGTCCGTTCTGCTGGGCCTCTCTGGTTTGGTTACAGGAAGTCACAGCTGAGGGAGAAATCTGAGCTGAGGCTCCAAACAGTGAAACGAGGCAGTGAAAGTGACGCTCAGCAGCGTCACAGGAAACTCAAACGCACCAAACAACCGAATATTTAAAATGTGAAATTAGTTTAACTCAGACTCACATCTGCTCAGTACTCAGACTGTTTAAAAAGCAGCGATGGAAGCTGACTCAGGTGAGAATCAACCCCACACAAGGGCGGTGTGTTACCCACTGTCTAATGTGACTGTGGTCGTGTTTATCAGGTTAAAAGAACCTTCTAGTATTAAGCAAGCATCAACCTCCAGGGTTAAAAGTATGAAGCCAACACAGAAGTCCTAGAAACTGCAGTTCCTCTGACGTCCAGCAGAGGCAGCAGAGAGTCAGTCCCATAGACTAACACTGTACAGCAGAAATGAACATGTTTACAGCCTGATACACAAACTGTTTGTTCTCTGTGGATAGTTTCTTCTTTATAACTCACCTGTTTAAACTGTATTATGGCATAAAGTTTGCATTATTAGGGGCGTGGCCTCTCTGACTGATGCCCCTGACCAATAACATGGCTGCTATCAGGTTACTGTAACAGCCCATGCAGGAAGGCGGAGCTCCAGTTTTAGTGAAGTTCAAGGGTTTTACTTGGATGTTACTGAGCTCTGATTAGCAGGTCTCTGTCTCAATGCATTGCTAACCAAGCTAGCTAGCTAGCATTAGCCACTGCTTCTGGCACCAGCCAAACCACTAAAGCTACATGCCCAAACAATGGGTCACAGGTGTGGGGGTGCTACCCCGGCTATCATCGTGCGAGGTACACCCTGGACGGGTCTCCAGTCTGACACAAGGCGAACACGCGTTACAAACAAATATACAAAAATATTGACTAAACAAATATTGACACTAAAAACTTTCGTTAGTCGCTCAAACAAAGAGACACATGCTGAAGTGAAAGCTACCTTTGAGCATCGACTATGATAGGACTTGAACCAACAATCACTGAAACTCTCCTGAAGGCCTCCCAACCTTTACAGCACCAACACAGCTGTTGTCCCACAGTCCAGAGCTCCTCTCACGAGAAGGGGAACGTCACGCCCACTCTGCAAATAATCACTGCACGAAGTTTCCAAAATCAAACTTTTCAGCTCAGCTGTTCTTTATGATGGTGCGTCTCTGAGGCTTTCTGAGCATGCTCACTTACTCTCACTGTACCAGCTGCACGCCAGGCTCTGTGGCGCAACGGACAGTGCATCGGACGTCTCGTGAAGAAAAAGCAATTCAAAGTTTGTGGGTTTGAGTCCCGTCAGAGTCCGTCTTTATTGTTGGAATTACACCTGATGCAGTACTGGCCAAAGAGTGTTATTGGGACATATTTGGCCTCAGCATCAGTTTGGATGACTCACCTCAGCCACATCTAAAAGAGCCAACTGTTGGGACGCACCACAAATACCACACAACAGTATCTGCTATCTGCTCCTTCACCAAAATGAGATATTTCACGTGTCTGGAGACAGTGTTATTTTCCCTCTTTTAGCTCTGTTTTTGGTTTCCACCGGCTCCTGGAGAAAAACCTCTCTCTACATTTTTCACCGGCTCATCTGAGTGCTGATGAAGGTGTCGTAAAGTAGCTTTGTCAGAGCTGGTTAGACCTTACCTGTGTTACTGGGCGATCTCTGGCTGCCACGCCGTGACCCCTCAGGCATGGTGTGATAGTGTCACAGGAAGCAGAAACCTGGAGAAACACACCAAAAATCCCAGTTAGCCTCCTCGATCAACACAAACCACATCCCAGTGCGACGTGTCTTCATGTCATGACAGCAGCGGCACGAAGAGATACGAGCTTCATACAAGCTGCTCACACAAGAGAGGAGAAGAAGAAGACGAGGGGGAGGAGGGGGAGGAGGGGTCCAAATAAAAGTTTCACTCTCCCTTTGTGTGAAAACAGTGAGGACATATGTAATGTTTGGCTGAACGACAAGAATGAGGTCTCTTCTCCAAAGCCTGTGTGTGTGTGTGTGTGTGTGTGTGTGTGTGTGTGTGTGTGTGTGTGTGTGTGTGTGTGTGTGTGTCCACTGGAGGATAACGGCCTCCTACACAGTCATTGATACAGTAACACAGATTGACCCAATTAAAGCGTTGTACGTAAACAAGTGTTTCTGCAGCTGTCTGCAGGAAAACTGGGAGATGTGGGTCAGAGGGGAGGGGGTACATGGGGGAGAGGGGGGAGACGGGGGTCGGGGTGTCTGTAATGGAAGCCAGATGGCGAGCAGGCCTGCTGCAGGTCTGCTGCAGGTCTGCTGCAGGTTGCTGGTCGAAACTCTTTCACTGTGTCAGAAACACCTGCAGGTTCTGCTTCATGTCCTAAAATCTAAAGAGGAACTTTCATCGTTCGTCGGACGAAAGCAGAAGAAAGTTTCTCCTCGAGTGGAAACAGTCGCTCAGCCACCGACAGCGAGGACGTGAGCCCGCCTTCCAACCTACAGCTGATCTGAGTTTAAACCGTTTGCTTCAAATTCAGAACTCAGGGGTTTGCAGCTCACTCTGATCAGGTTCATCATCACAGTAAAGACAAACACAATGAAATGGTTCATTAAAAACTGAAATATGACGCGCAGAGCTCAGTGAGGTGTTTGTGCAGTCACTGCGTCTGTGCAGCTCAACACGACGTTTCATCGTTTGTAAAGCAGGTGAGGATTTTTGGAGCTAACGAAGATCATTTGGAGCCCTGATCTCACCCCGGGCCCCTCTGAAGCCTCTCGAGTAACTTGAAACCTTCCTCCTACTGAAGCACGTTCATGTGTAAGCTGTGCTGACTGTAGCAACAAATATTCACGAGACCAACTTCAACAAATATTTCATATTTTTCACATTTGATGTTTTTACTCAGGACGTTGTTGAGCATTAATGTGCAGGTTTGTAACTGGAGCTGACAAGAAGCCAGAACTCTTCCACACCAAAGACACAAACCTGACTGCAAATCTTACACAGCCCAGAGCTGCACGTGGCTCTGTGCTGCAGCGGACAGCACGCTGGGCTTCTGCTTCAACACAAGTGTTCAAAGTTTGAGTCCCTCCAGAGTTTATGAACTGTCTTGAATAAGCCCTTTACCCCTTTTGTGTAATAACTCGCTGTATTGTCTTTGGGTGAAACTGAGAGGTGTGCAGGAAGGAAAGTGAAAGACGTGGGGCGGGTCCCAGTGTGCAGGACCTGAACACCATGATTGGAGAGTCTGAAGCAACAACGCTGCTCACTCAGTGAACCTGAGAGAAGACGCAGGACACGGTGTGATGGAGCAGCTCCAGCACTGTGGTTCTCACACACACGTACGTTTCCATCACTTTAGAGGACATTACATTGGCTGACGTTCGTTTCCCGGGTACGTTTATTCTTGTGGAATCAAAAAGCCATCATGAACAGAGCACACCGCTCACATCGTCATTCTCACCTGTCTGTGCCCACAGGAACGATTTTGTGCCATCAGCAGTTTCTGGGACTGAAAATAAATAAAACCTAACCCTGCAGTTCCTCTAACGTCCACTGGGGGCTCCATCAGGGAGTCAGTCCCCATAGACGTTTACCGTCTGCTACACAAACTGCTTTGGTTATGGTTAGGGGCGTGGCCTCTTTGATTGACAGGTGGATGGTGCTTCACCTGAGCTGGAGCTGTGGGCCGTGTTTGTGCTGGTGGAGCCTTTTTAATGCAATTCTAACAACAGACAGACAAAGGTGGAGCTCGCACAGCACGACAAACATGCACACGTCTGTCAGTACCTGCAGCACTCAGCACACACTGCTGTGTGTGTGTGTGCACGCCAGCCTCATCAACACCTACCCAGGTATTTCCAGGTGCATCCGCTTTCAGACACACGTCATCACCACACACACACTTACAGCACGTGTGTGTGTGTCCACAAACATCAGCTCCATTAAATTAAACAGGCGTCAAACAGGATCCGGTTCCTCTGTCCGGCCGTCTCACTCCCACTGAGCGCTGGAAACGGCTTCAGCTCCCACAGCGCATTGCAGCGTTACAGACAGCGGGGTCAAAGGTCAGCGCATGTGGCTTCTTGCCAGTTCTTCAGCTCTGAATCCCGTTCCTGTTGCTTGGAGTTTGTTGTAGAAGCTGAATCAAAACACACACAGACAGCAGTGATGAATTAAACCCAGCCGCGTGCCAGTGGACCCGAGTGTCCTCCATGGTTGGATACGAGAGTGAAATCGTCACTAATCTGTGATCCAGCCGACGTGTTTGTGGGTTCGAGTCCCGCCGGCTGCTCTTTACAGATCCCTGAGTGCAGAGCCAACACGTGTGACTCCAAGTGCCTCCTGCTGTGAGAAAAGTACCCACAGCTCAGCGTGGGCGTGGGGCACAGACACTCCAGGGTTGGTGTTTTCTGTCTGTGAAAGACGCCCACAGCTGTGTGTGTCCCTGTGGAGCGCACTGTGGACTTTACAACCACATAATATTTGAAAAGACGTTTCTCAGGATCTCCAGATGAAACCAGTGACATATAAAATCGTGTCGTCTGCACGTTCACAGTCTCGTCGTTTCGTTCTTCACGCTGTGACAGCGGCTTCATCAGATCATGTTACACGTCCACAGGTGTGGACTCACAGCAGGAGACAGACGTTACCTGAAACAGGCTGACTCACTGCCAGAGCGCCCGTGTGGCTCTGTGGAGCACGAGGCAGGCAGGCAGAGGTTGTGGGTTCGACTCCCATATATGTTGCATGTATGCATCAACAGGAAGTTGTTCAAAGGTTGTGGGTTGAACTGGTGCATCTGTTATAAACAGCACACTGCTCTGTAATGAGTCTGCAGGCCTCAGAAGGAGAACGCTCCATATTACTGAGCGTCTACATTTTTCTGTGGACTTTGTGTTTATATGACATCACTGAGAGAGACACGCCTCCTGCTCAGTGTCGCTATTCACACTGACAGAAGTGATAAACCTCTCAGTCTGAAGCTTTCCTCAAACACACGCTACGTTTCGGACTCACTGCTGCCACCGCTCGCCACGCTGTTGTGTGATGCGTTCACTGCTGCTGGGACGCCACAGAAAAATTTCCATCCATCAGAACGGGAACGACTCACTCCCAACGGGATGAGTTAAGCCAATGTGTGGAGGAAGTGATTCAAAGGCTGCAGGTTTGAATCCCACCAGAGTCACAGTTTCCTGTACTACATGTTTCTTGTTACTAAAGAATAGAGCTGTTACAGTGAGTCCCAGGTGAGGGGCGGAGCTGGACGACCACAATGTGATCCAAAATAACTGTGAGAATGTGCAGGCCTGCTGTGAGGCAGAGATAAGGAGAGGCACAACGAGAAAGATTCAGACCAAAGAAACTCATCCAGGAGATGCAAAAGCAGCAAACTCAGGAAAACTGGTGAGTAGGGGTGAGTGGAGGCTCCGCCCCCTCTGTGGACCCCAAACTGGTTATGAAGAAACAGAAGGACGCTTCCACGAGATCCAAGAAGAACCAACGGTGCAAAACTACAAAGATGGACGAAAACCAACCTCAGAGACACACAACCAACGGCTGCTGCCCTGCTTCTGACCCACACGCACGCACGCACACACACACACACACACACACACACACACACACACACACACACCTATTGTGTTTAAGGAGGTGGTGGAAGAAAAGCCATGCAGGCAGAACACGCACATGGAGTCGTGACCATTCATTACCACTGTCAGAGCAGCGGGTACACTTCACACACAACCATGAAAAACACACACACACACACACACACACACACACACACAGTGGTCCAAGCTAAACAATCACACTGACAGTGCATATAAACTTCCAGTAGTGCTGTGAGAAGCAGAGACACACAGGCGCCTTCTCTCTGTGTGTGTGTGTGTGTGTGTGTGTGTGTGTGTGTGTGTGTGTGTGTGTGTGTGTGTGTGTGTGTGTGTGTGCGCGCGTTGTCCTTCGCCACAGTGGAGCGTTGTTGTCGTGGTGATGAGACTGAGACTGGCAGCAGTGATTTGGGGGTTGAACTGTTTTCGTTCAAGCTCAGCAGGAACCAATCAGGCGTGTTTTTGATCTATTGGTTTGATTGGTCACAGATCTGTGAGGCAGGCGGGTGCAAGTCACAGCTGCCTGATCAATAAGTATCATAGATAAACATTTCATTGGTCACTTATTCACTACGGTGAGTCTAATGCGGATGATAATGTGTGGAAAACACTTGAAACTTGGAGGGTGTTTAACATTAGCATCACGCAGAGGTGGGGGGGAGGAGATGGGTGGGGCTCAGACGGCTCCGTGCGGAGGCAACGATGCAGTTAATGCGCTGGATCGCACAAAAGGAAACTCTGGAGGAACGAACACATTTATCGATCGGCTGACCGCTGAAGCTGCATTCTTTGTGGTGCCCAGCAGGGGGCGACTCTTCTGTTTGCATGTGCCTGCTGCTCACCTGATCTCTGAGCTCAGGAATCACTTCCCCGATGGCTTTGTGGTCGCAGTCACTAGTCACATGATGACGGTCAGAAAGCGTGATGAAGCAGGGGTGGGAGGGGCTACCCTATGACTGATGGATCATATTACAGTGAAATTTATGCACTAATTTTTGCATAAATGTGTCAAATCTATAGAAATGAAACAGTTTCTGTTTGTAGTCTGAGCGTTACTGACCAATCAGGTCTGAGCAGGTAGTCTGCATGCAGGTGTGCAGGCCACGTGGAAGCCTCACATGACTACCAGCTCCAGTCTGATGTGGATTCATGTGGTTTTTAGCTGTGAGCAGCTGAACCTGGGTATCTGCTGCCCACACCTGAAGGAGATTTGCCTCCAGACGCTAAATCGGCCGACAGCGCGGTGGGTCTGACATCACACTGCAGCAGTCAGCACAGAGCGTTTGTGTGTTTTTAACAGTGATGGTTAACGGTGACATCACAGGTACGGGAAGACGTCTGGCACAGAGTGCACGAACAAGCACAAGGAGACAACGTTGGTTTTATTAGCTTCTGACAGTCTTGTTATCCACTGGCTGCAACTTCCTTCTGGAGACCAAGTCAGCAGCCAGGCTTCTCCCAGATTGCACAACATCCTGTCAGCCAATCAGAGGCGCAGCACTGAGTGAACGCTCTCAGCTGCTGCCCGGGTTTCTTCTCCACTTGACCCCGTCTCTGTGGTTTCGCTCATAAAGCTCGAGCTGCTTTGCCTGTGGCCTAAAAGTTTCTTCCAGCGTACGAAGAGACGATAGTTTGGCTTTGCAAACATGGCCGCTTCTGTCTCTAAATAAACCGAGATGGTGACAAACCCAAGGCTTCAAACAGTAGTCCACACACTGTGTCTGTGTTTTATTCACGGCCTCTGCTGCGTGTACATGTGGGGAGGCCTCCTCATCCTCTAAACACGACACGCCGCAGTCTGACACCGCTTCCCTCTGTGGTCACCAGCCAAGGTTACTCCTGCCCAGATTCACAAACACAGTCACATCATCGCACAGTGCAGGACGACACTCCGTGTGTGGCCTCGCTGCGACTGACATCGAGCACACAATAACACTGTTGTCCTGCTGTTTCCTTTGTGCTCATAGCATCAACCAGCTCCACAGAAACACACACTGACACACAGAGGCGTGACTGACAGTTGTTTGGCGCAGGCAGTACAGATGTTTGCCGTGGTGCGTTTAAGGACACGGACAGGCAGCTTCACTCGACGTCGCACCGTCAGTGCCGTCTCCCACACAGCTCTGCGACTCGTACGTGCTGATGTTTGTTGATAGTTTATTTAAAATGTTCAAAGAGAAAATCAAAAAGAGGCCGAGAGGAAAAGCATCCAACCTTTCATCAAAGCACACGATTTTAACGTTTACTGCAAACAGACAAAGAAGATTTGCTGATGCAGCAGAATGAAGACCTGCAACATGCGAGCGCTGCGTATGCCATCCAAATTAGTGCACGCCTGGGCCGCCATCAGGTGTGAATGGCACGATGTTGTTCTGCTAATACGGTTAGCACTGTAACCTCGCAGCACGAAGGTGGTGAGTTTGACTCCACCATCAGGCCGGGGTCTGTGTGGAGTTTGCATCTTCTCTAGCTTAGCTGGAAACTCTAAATTGCCCATAGGTGCCTGTCTGTATCTCGCCCTCCTTCACATTTTCCATGCAGTGGACTGACTCTGGCCCCCAGGCCTTATGTTTGACACCCCTGTTCTAACCTGTCCTGCAAAGGTGCAGAAGAGAAGATGAATGAGGTCTCACAGTTGATACCAGCTTGGAGTCAGTTTTCGGTTTGTGCAGCAGCGATGTGTAAAGCCGTCCCGGCTCACCTGCACCACACGTCTGCAGTTTATGGTCAGGGCTCAGTGAGGTCCAGGTTTTGGTCTTCAGCCTCTCTCCACACATGAACCAGAGAGGTGGTGCCGACTCCGTGCAGCTCTAGGGCACGCAGGTTGTGGGTTTGAGTCCCACTGGAGTCGGTATTTAGCAGGGTTTTTCTTTTTTTTACCAAACAGTAGAAACCTACAAAGGAGGCTTTGTGCTCCAAACACCTTCGGATTGTCTGCGTTCAGCGTGTGGAACGTTTCTCGTGCTGGTAAAATGCAGCCTCAGTAAATCAGCCTGACCTGCCATCGCGCTGGCACAGGATGAAACCGCCCGGGATAGCGCTGCCTGTCAGGACAATAGATGTGAGCTGGCTGATGTAAGAGAAGAAGAATGGAGCAGAAATTCCTTCAGTGAAATTTCTCCAGAGGGGGACGTAAAGTCTGACTCAGAGCAGGGAGAGAAAGTGTGACCTCTGACCTCAGTCTGTTTGCACACTGCTAAATCTGGACGTTAGTGTTTGACTTGAGTTTGTTCCAGGTCTGTCCCGGCCTGTTTAAGGGATGGAAACATCTTTTTCAAGGGCTCATTTCTGGAATTTGACCTGACCTGAGAAAACCAGCAGTAAATAACCGACCTAACAGAGTTGGTCCTGAAACACGCTGGAAACAAAGTTCAGTCAAAATCGTAAAATACAGATCCGTCGGTCACAGGTGATGTCACAGCGCCATGCAAAAGGACAGCAGACTAACATCTGTCTGACCGCTGACTGTCACTGCAGCTGCGTTGGTGTACCAAACAAACGCTGGCTCGTTGGCTGAGAAAGGTTTCTGAAGTTTCAGTCGGATCAATTCGTCCAAACAAGTCGAGAAAAACGAGCACGGTCGCGACCTGATGCGTGACTTTCCATCTTGAACTGATAGAGCAGCTTTCACACGGCAGCTTGGCTTAAAGATGACGCAGGACGTGCTGCTTTCACCTTAATTAAGTCAGTCACACATTTCTAAACATGGCCTGGAGGAGCTGCATGCCCGACGCCGTCTGATGGGACATTAAACAGCCTCCGACCTGCCAGCTCCCAGCGCTAACTGCCTGTGAGAATAGCACACATATTTGCCTGCTTAGGTCACCTGTGCCTCCTGAGTGCTCTCCGGACAGCGCTCTCCCCTTCAGTACTGAGGAGGTGTCTGAAGCACACCTTTCCTGTTGAAACTATCCCGACCGGATTCTCCCAGCATGCATGAAAACAGCCAGCTTTCCCCAGTAGGTGATAAAGATCTGCAGCTGTTGCTCTGCGCTGGGAAGCAGAGCTTGCTGGTCCCGTGGTTAGCTATGAGAATATTTAAACAGATTTCAGGGAACACCACACATAAATGTACCGTTATTACTGTACAGCTTTTCAGCAGATTCCCAGAGGAAGGACTGCACTGAGAGCTCATCTGCAGCACCAGTATGGCTCTGTGGTGCAACGGGCATGGCGTTGGACTTCTACACGTTCATAGGAGAGGGCATTCAAGGTTGTGGGTTCGAGTCCCACCTGAGTTCAGGGTTGGCTTATGTGTTTTGGTGCTAAAACAAATATGATGTTTGTGGCTCTTCTGTAAAGCTTGTTGATCTGATCCCAAAGACAGAAACACTTACAGCTGACTCCGAGCACCAAACCCAGAAAGGCTCCACATCAAAAACAACAGGTTTCCAACCCGAGTTCATGTGTGAGGACATCGTCACTGAGCTTCACGTGCTTCACTGATGATCCAGGGAAGGCGCTCAAACACTGGCAAGCATCCCAGCTCTGCACACAGACAGACATTACAGGCGAGCAGGCTGCCCCCCTGCGTCTGTTTAGAGACCGTACCATTGTACGGTTGGTGCTGGTGACTACCTAGCCCCGGCACATGTATAGCCGTGGAGACCTTGCTTCTATGGCCTCTGAGTTGTGCGGTTAACCTCCGCTGGACCTGCCAGACGCACAAACGCACATTTGAAACTTCACAGACGCACAAACCAGTCAGCTGGAAGACTTCTGAGGGAAGTTTCAGAGTTTCATGTGCATGCACACATAAATGTAACATGACGTGAATAACTTCAGTCCAGCTTTAAATACTGAAAACACACCACACATGGCTGTGCTGTGGACACAGAGTGTGACTGTCAGTGGACGCCTGAAGCATCCAGGAGAGACTCTGTGTGTGAGTGGAAACCCCCCACATGTGTTTGTGCATGTTTGTGTGACTAATATCAGACGTGAGCCTGTGTGTGTGTGTGTGTGTGTGTGTGTGTGTGTGTGTGTGTGTGTGTTGGCATGAAACAGAATGACAGAGACAGTGTGTTTTACAGCACTGCTGGTGATTCACGCGCCTCCAGCACACCTGGTTTACACAATGAACACATTAGAGCTTTGTTTCTATTCGGCAGTGAAGTCAGCAAATACAAAATAACTTTAAAGACTCTTAATGCGAGTTTGTGCTTAAAGTGGATATGAAGCAAAGAACAGACTGGAAGCGTCTCAGTGCAGCCGGCTCAGAAAGGCTGACCGTTCTGGCTGCACGGCTGGTTGATCGGTGCGAGAGTTTCATGACTGGATCTACTGGCTTCGTAAATGTAAATTAGGATTACTGTAACTGTAACTGAATAGCAGCATCTATGTCTTTATGATCCAAACTTGTCTGAGTGTGAAATATTCTGACTTCCCATCTGTTTTCCATGGACACTGGCTCTGCTGTGCTGAGATCAGCAGCGTTCGTCTTTTCAGTGAATAATTGAAAACTGCAAGATCGTCCTTTGGGCCAAATCTGGACACACACATGTTCACCAGCTTATTAGTCTGTGACGATAACACAACAAGGTTGTGCGTTATACCTTTTTGTGTAATGGACACACTAACGCTCGAGTCGTCCGATTTCTCATCCGTGTGCTTGCATGTACATGTATGTGTGCTTTGTATTTTGTTTATGTTGTTTACTGTGTTGTTCTGAGGCTGGAAACACTGCGGTATACATCTGCCGCCGGAGCCTCACACACACACACACTGCTGTATGTCACAGTAGAGCCTCTGTCTAACCTCAGACGATGCTAAATCGTCGGACTAATTATTATAAACGACAAACACCGGTCACCAGGGAAACCATTCAACCACATCCCATAATTACACTGCACGGGCTCAATATTAAAACTGCTTCCAAATAGCTGAGATGGTTGGGGTGCGTTTGATTTCTGCTCGCCTGTGAAGTCAATGGTTCTTTGTGTTTTTCGGTGCCGCCCTCTGTTGCTGCTGCCTTTCTTTCACCTGTATAACCAGCTCAGGGTTGTATGGGTTAAAGTTCACTGTGGCTGATGCAGGAAACCTTCAACTTGAATCTGAGTGCTCAGGATACTCAAGACTGCAGCTTTGAAAACGATGGAAAAGCAGAGACAATTCACACCTCCTTAAAAAATCAACCAGGAGTAATTTAGAGCGACTTGATCCCGATGTTGGAAACGTGAACATGCAGGCTGCAGATTTTAGGTTACAAACATCAGCAAGTTTGGTTAAATTAGAAGGACCGTGTGCTTTTTGTTAAGTGACAGCAGCGTCACAAAGAGTAAAGAACCTCGGCTATCTGGTTTCTAACTTCTGACTTAATGTAGAGCGCAGACGTGCGTCTAGCTGGATTAGGTGAAAAAGGGACACTGGAGGGGGTTGATGGATCTTTAAATATTGACTCTGGTGGGATTCAGACCCACAACCTTCGAATTTATTCAGTAGCAAGTCTCTAGAAGTTCAATGCACCACAGATCCTCGCACAACTGATGGGCAGACATAAAAGAACGACCCAGAGACAATGAACCATGTTGCTTGATGCAAAGCAGCCTGATTTTGGTTTTTCAGAGCCTTAAACTGATGCTACCAACAGACGCCGGCGTCCAGTTAGCCAAACGTGCATGTGTTTGGACAGTGGGAGGAAGCTGGAGAGCGCAGACAGAACCCACGCAGACATGTGGAGAACATGTGCTCCACACAGCCGACAGCATGTAAACATTAAACACCATATATGAGTGATAATAACACAGCGCTGCATTCTGCTGTAGCTTCTGTCAGCTGCGTCCTGTGAAAGCACCACTGTAGGTAACCAGCTAACCCCCGGTAGCTGGCTCTCTGAGCCGGTTTCAGCTGCTGCTCCAGAGAGAGACAGCGTCCAGCTCCAGCATTTTGGACTGCAGTGTGACAGGAGATCCTCTGTGGACCGCAGGGATCCTGCAGCAGGTGGAGAACTGGTTCATGTGCTGCTGGACCAAGAAGAAAGACCAGCAGCTGCAGACCAAGATCCACATCTATGACGACAGACTCACCGGAGAAGCAGCTGCTTACATCGCTCACGTTTTGATAACAACTGTCATGAAATAATTAATAATATCGTTAATGAGTCAGTTTAAGGTGTTTGTGGCTCCATCACAGATCCAGGCTTCTTCTGTAGGACACACTGCAGGCCCATGATGTGACTCCAGACATGTCTTCACCTCCAAGACCACGTAACACCTCGACACGATGTCATCAGCATTCAAATATCGTCGGTGAAGGAGGCGGAGCCAGAACAAAAACAAGCACACAGACCAATCAAATGTATTCATGAAGAAAAGTTGAGTCTCATTGACTTTGCAGTTTGTCCACGGTCACCTCAGATGACCTCAAGTCAACCTGTCAACCACACACACACACACACTTACTTCTTTTAATGTCTTAGTGAGGACATCTGCTTGGCATAATGCTTTCCCAAGCTGCTAACCTTAACCATCAATGAATGCTAACCATAACCTAACCATAACCTAACTGTGACCCTGACACTAAGACCACATTTTGAGTCTCAAACATGTCTTCAAACTCGTGGGGACGGGCACTTTGTCCCCATATGTGACTGTTGGTCCCCACAAGTATAGTAGCATGACAATTTTTGGTCCCCACAAAGATATGTAGACATGGTATACACACACACACACACACACACACACACACACACACACACACACAAATATAAATAAACCAATGAGAGGTCTGTGAGGCCGGTTCAGAAAGCGCGTGTGTGTTTGTTTCTTGACAAAGAGGCCTATTAGTAAGATCGATGCTCAGGAGCTGTCATCTGCCTGCCAACACACACACTAACACAAACACTAACACACACACTAACACACACACTAACACACACACTAACACACACACTAACACACACACTAACACACACACTAACACACACACTAACACACACAATTATAATTCCATTAGGGTTTTTCTAAGGCAGTAATCGAAGGGCCTTGTTGGCTGATATTCAGAGATGTAATCCCCACGGATTCAGCTTACACACACACACACACACACACACACACACACACACACACACACACACACACACTGATGGTGAGAGCAGATTTCACTGATTGTGTGCGATGTGATGAAGAGTCAGAGAACCTGACATTAAATTCATTTATATAAAAGTGTGCGTCTCGCACTCTTCAGACAAAAAACAGCGAGCTTGAGTCTGATTTCAGGGGTCACATGACCACTAACCACTTCTGCTGACAGTAATGGAGCATTATAATCAGCTGACTCTACAGTGTGGCCCTCTTTCCTGTACTTTCAAAATAAGAGCAAGGAGCTTGCCAGTAACTAAACAACACTATAGTGAACTCACTAATATGCCAAACATGGAGGTGTTTCAAATCTGTGGGTCTATTTTCTGCAGTGGAGTGATTCAGATGTGAAGCTTTACAGCATAATAAACTACAGCTCGCTGTGTGTTGACTCAGTAACAGGTAAAATGCTTATCAGCCTGAACAGGACTGATGACAACCTGCAGCTCAGACCTCAGCGAGCTTCACGTATCAGAGACAAACCATGAAGTTTGTTTTTCATATGAGCGTTTGAGAGACGAGACGGCAGATCAGATTGAAACACTTGTTCCTTCGACATGCAGAGTAACACAAGCTCAGACAGTGAACAGATGCAGCGGCAGCAGAAAGTTTAAAGGGTTAAACTGCGCACTGAGAGCCAAGAGTCCTCCTGCTGCCCTCTACAGGCCGCCGCGCAAATTACAAGCATTAACACTGAAGCGCTGGCCGGAGCAGCTGTTTGTTTGTTTGTCTCTTTAAAGCAGAGGTCAGAGGTCACCTCATCTAAAGGTTCATCCTCCGGGAGCAGCAGTGGGATCATTTCATATTCACGTCATCAGATCTAGATTTTCTTTGGTTTTTTGGTCCAGATGAAATGTTGTAAAGTTGATTAGCGTAATTAATCATCAATCAGCTGTTTAATGATTATCGATTGCTAATTACATTTAAACAAATGAGTATGAAATGATACGGATATTAATTAAAGTAATTACTGGTATTTTTATCATCATAATAAACAGGGTCATAGTTTAATATGGTGCGTGTAACACAGCTGTACTTCACCGTGATTCGGGCACGCGCACAGACTTTACGAGAGTCTGGCACTGGACCTGGGCACGCGCTGGAATGACTGGCGCTTTTATTGTGTTAAATTACGAACAGGCGTCTTTTATTTTGTAAAATAACCTCTGCTTGCTGCAAAGCAAAGAAACAGCGTGAGGGTACCTCGGAGGCATGAAGGTCCAGCAGCCGGTGAGACCCCGCTGAGCTCCGCTCGTCCCTCCCTCCCTCGGTCGGTCTTTCTCCGGTGTTCCTGCTGCTTACACGGCCGCTCCGGACGCATTGGATCTGCCAGCCTCCAGCAGCTTCCTCCACCTCCTCCTTCAAGCACAGTCAAAGCGAGTTTCCCAACACGGTTTAACGGCAATGCTGGCGGCGCTCCGGAGCCTCACTGACCTACTTGGCCAAGTTTTACACACCAAAAAGCGAAAAAAAATCAAAGACACAATCCAGCATATGTCCGGCCGGGACCGATCCCCGCGTCCACTTCACAGGTCACAGCGCAGGCCACGGGAGGTGAGAGGTGCGATCCGCTAGTTTGGAGATGAGCTCCGGGCGGCGCGCAGTCAGCTCGACCCCAACTGCTGCTGGACCGAGGAGGAGGAGAGAGAGGGGGAGGCAGGGAGGGAGAGAGGGAGGTCCGAAAACCATGGGAGAGAGAGAGAGAGAGAGAGCGTCCAGCTGTTTACAGCAGAACAAAACTCTTTCTAAGAAGCAGCTTCAGTCTGGAATGTGCCTCTAATCCCAGAGATTTACCCGTTTGGACCAGAAATTCTTTGATGGTGACATTTGGAAAGAAAGCGAGCTTCCAGTTACCCCTGAGCTGCTTCACAGCAGAGTTCAGAGGTTATTCTGCAAAAAGGTGTGCAAAAGTATGACTGATAGCACGATTTATGACAGATGTCCTACAGAAAGACCACGAAGGGACAAAAAATGACAATAAACAGCAGAAAAAGCTCCCAAATGAAACAAAAGAAGGTGCAAAACCATAAAAATGAGCAAAGGAGACAAGAAATGGTCCCAAAGGAGCGTGAAACATGCAGAGTGACTGAAAATGACTACAGAACGACACAAAACTATCCACATGAGACACACATTACTACACACACACACAAAACAAGTATTTAAAGTGAGACGTAAAAGTACCACAGAGGCATGAAAGGACAGCAGAGACACAAAAAGATCCATAAAATGCTCCGAACACGACACGAAAGCACAGAAAGACTCAGTTCCTTCTTTGGTGAGGAAACACTGAGAGTCACGCAGCGTCCACACACAGACGTGACAAATGCAACAACACATTCAGCTGAACATTTACACACGACCTGTGTGTGCGTGTGCTCGGAAACAAAAGACTTTCACATAATCATGAGAAAAATCACAAGTTTACCACAGACGAGTGGGTAAAAGAGCAGCTCAGGTCATTTCTGGATTTTCCATAGTTCATAACTCCTGCTGACTGCAGTCTACACCAACAAAGACATGAACAACACACATGGAAACACTGGAAATCCCTTTTGCCACAACATCGTGAACGATCCAGATGTGCAGATGTTGATGACACAAGCTTCACCTGAGCCCAGCTAACGCGTGGAAAACATGAACTGTTTTGTAATTGTGTTTGTGTCTGTCAGTCAGACAGTCTACAGGCGGTCACCGTGGTAACCATAGGTGTAAATCGCCTCATCTTCAGGCAGGGCGATGAGAGCAGCGAGGCCGGCCCTGTTCCCCCCTGCAGGGCAGCTTGTCAGGGGCAGGATGTGACTGAGGAGCAGCTCATTGGACGCTGGAGGTGGTGGAAATGAGCCTCCAGGTGTTTTCCCTGTAAAACTGCACAGAGAGTGAATCAGCTCTCAGATGTGCGTTACACACACACTCATGTGACACATGCAGGCCTCATATGGAAGCACTTTGTGTCATTTTTCAGACGTCTGAGCGGCGATTCGTAACGATTACAGCTGCGGGAATAAACATCCTCGGGTGACTCTGGGATTCATTCCTGAGGACTTAGTTTAGTGAGAGATTTTATACTAATCACTGAATGCAAGTCATTAAAATCAACGAAAATCAATATGTAAATATTTTTGTGCTTGTGCATGTTTTTCTGTTGAAAGCCGCACGCAGAGCAGCGCTTGAGTTTTAAAGGGCTGAGTCAAACCATCAGCATCATTCTGCCCTGCAGCCACTACAAGCACCAAAGGCTGCAGTTCCTCTGACGTCCAGCAGGGGCAGCGGTGAGTCCGTCTCTGCAGACTCACATGTTAATACTTTTCAGCACAAATAAACAAGTTCACACAAACTTTTTAATTTTTACTATAACTCACATGTTTGAAACCTAAGGTTTGCATTATTGTTCAGGAGTGGGGGGGTCGACAGTCGGATGGTGCTGCCGATGCAGACGCTGTACCGGTCTGTCGTGGTGAAGATCTCGATTTAAAGGTCTTTCTCCATCCCTACCCCACCAATGGTCACGAGCTCTGGGTAGTGACCAAGAGCTTCTTTTGAAGGGGGGCTGGCCTCTCCCTTAGAAATAAGCGATGAGGAGTTTGACCATCCGGGGCTCAGAGTAGAGCCGCTGCTCCTCCACATCGAAAGGAGCCCGTTGAGCTGGTTCAGGCATCTGACAAGGAGTGAGGTGTTCCGGGCATGCCCCACTGGGAGGAGGCCCAGGGCAGACTCGGGACACGCTGGAGAGATTATATCTCGTGTCTATAGCTCGTGTTTTAAAAGTCATCCAGCAGACCGGACTGGTGTCACGGTGGGACCGATTCTGGCCCCTGGGCCTCATCTTTAATACGCCTGCTCTAAAGCATGCAGAACTAAAACATAATCTATAAACATCGTGTCATATACAGTGACTGGTTTGGCACTGCCGATGGAGACCACAAACTCATCAGTAAAGTGTTTACAGAGGTCATAGGTCAGGTAAACCATGGGCTAATTCAGGGGTGGGCAATCTCAGTCCACGAGGGCCGGTGTCCTGCAGGTTTTAGATCTCACCCTGGGTCAACACACCTGAATCACATGATTAGTTCATTACCAGGCCTCTGGAGGACTTCAGGACATGTTGACGAGCTAATTTAGCCATTTAAATCAGCTGTGATGGTTCGAGGACACTAAAACCTGCAGGGACACTGGCCCTCGTGGACTGAGATTGCCCACCCGTGGGCTAATTACTTCATTGACTTCCAAACAACCAGAGGAGTCGCCCCCTGCTGGACAGAAGAAAGACTGCAGGTGTTGATCTGAAATACTTTGAAATGTGCAACAGAAGCTAATATTAGCTTAGAAATGACAGTCTTCATGAAGTGTTCCTGAATATCGTGTGACTGGGTTATGATGACAGATGCAGTAAATATGTGGTGGGTTTATATTTAATTTAAATCCACGGCTGCTGGAAAGTTTGTGAATTTCCCTAAAAATGTACTCGTTGTTGTTAAATTATTGGTGATGTAGAAGAAACAGACGTTTGTTACCACATCTGTTCCCTCTGAAGGACCATGCAGGCAGAGATTTATACTGGACAAACACAACCCGAGGAAACACACACACACACACTGCTGTCTGAAAAACAGAAGCAGATGTAAGAAAGTGTGAACACTAAAAATATATAGACACACACACACAGTGGGGGTAAACAGAGCTGGTCGGCTGGCACCGTCCTGTCACTGTTATTCCAAACTCAGACATTCCACAACTCACTTTCCTCCCAACAATTACCCTCCAGACTGTGTGTGTGTGTGTGTGTGTGCACGCAAGCAGCAGAGGTCAGGAGGTCATCGGCAAACAAAAGGAAAAGGACGACGGCTCTAAACTCTGACACTCGGGGTCCTTTCAGCAGCCCTGACGGTTCGAACACAAACAGGAAGTGAAAACGTGTTTTATGATTCAGTTTCACACAGTAAGGCGGGCTGACTGCACACACCTGGATGTCTTATTTTACACCTGGATGTTGCCGGTTTGGTGCTCAGTCTGAAGAAAGTTACAGCTGAGCACGGTGAATCGATCGATGTCTCCAGTTTTAAAATCTGTGCTCTCGACACAGGCCGAATAAAAGCGACCCTGTAGCATTTAGCACTGTCTCCACTGCTGCACAAACTTCTGCCTATGAAATATTAGCATGAAGAATGTGAGCCCAAAACCTACAACAGCCAGCAGTGACTCTGTCCCCACAGACTCAGACATGTTAACACGTTGCAGAAATAATCATATTTGTGATTCAAAGTCTTAAAACTTATTTTCTTTATTCTTGCTGTAAATTTTCAACAAAGTCCAAATCCAGAAAAATCTGTCGTTTATTAACAGTCATCTGTGTCCCTGGTCACTCCTGGTTTTAGTTGCACTGTTGTTTCTGGAGCCAGAAGTGATAGAATTTAGAAACGTGCTAGCAGCTAATACAAGCTAACGCATAGCTAGGCGCATGCTAATCAGCAACACCCAAATACAATCAGAGAATTTCACAGAGACTGGAGCTCACACGTCACGGTTAAATTGTTACTAAATTAACCTCACAGTCGTCAAATTATTGATCAGATGATGTCATTAAAAAGGCTCCAACAGCACAAACACAGGCCGGACGTCGCTGAGGTGAAGCCTAGCAGACAGCTAGCAGCTACAGCTAATGTCGATTTTATGAAGTGGGAATTATTTTTGTATCAGGCTGTAAACATGTTTATTTCTGCTGTAAAGTTGGACTCTGTAACATGCCAGTCTGTGGGGTCTGACTCACCGCTGGAGCCTCAACTGCCCATTAGAGGAAGTTCAGTTTTAGTACTTCCTTGTTGGTTGCAAAGTCACACGTTTTCCTGGATTTACTCCTTACACACACAAACACACAGACACACACTTAATTTCCCATTTGCTGGACAAAACTTTCATCACCACACCTGTAATTATTTATAGGAGCGACTGCAGGGACTTGTCTGCAGAAAGCTACGCGTGCACCCGAGGCAGCAGACTTCAAAGATACACATCAACAAATCAGCTGTTTCCAGCTGTCAGTGCCCACAACTTATCATCAGTCAATCAGAGTATAATCAATTAATAAAAGCTCATAATTTATGAGGACGTTTTTCTCGTAGGTGGTCTTTAAAGAGAATGCAGAATTATGGCTCTTCCACACCTGGAAGCTACATCCTGTGCATCCCACTCTTCCTCATCATCTGTGTCTTTTTCTAAGAGCTGCACTGACAGACGGGGAGTTCATCCACGTCCTGGAGGATGTTCCACGCCATCACACCGGTGTCAGCAGGTACTGAGCGCTGCTAACAAGCACAGCAGCTGTCTGATGTTAGCCTAATGCCTCCCAGACCGCAAACCGTGCTCTGCTGGCTGATCAAGTCTCTGTGCGAGCTCGGCGGCGTTTCCACAGTTATGCGGCAGTGAAATCTGAGCAGACTACTTTTTTCCTCCCAGCTCCACCAAGCTGTGGACAGAGACCGGAGAGGATGGCGTTCAGAAAACCTCTGCAGCTGGATTTGAAGCAGAGAGCTCGCTGTGGTTAGGCGGTGATGTCCGCCTCACCACAGAAGCTGTCGGGCTTTACCTGCAGCCTCACTGGATCATCTGGAGGCTCAGCGTGAGCGACGCCTGCACTCCTGTCAGAGTCTCTGAGCTTTTTCAGATCCTGGTGAGGTCACAGAGAACCGTCGTGTCCTGGTTTCACGTCTTGGCTGTTTCTTGCATGCCGGATCAGCTAACAGCCTCGTATGAAGTCACCGGAGCGCACACCGATATTCCATCTCTAATAACCGACCACATTTCCACTGCTAATGACACGGCAGCAGCCATCTTGGCTCCGCGCGCTGTCTCATTACAGACTGCAAAACCGATGGCGGCGTGGCGGCACGACCGACCTGCATGTGTGTGTTTGAGAGTGTGTGTGCTGAGGACGGAGGTTTGAAAGCAGGGAGAGTGTTAAAGGCTGCAGGTGTTTTTATAAGAAAGGCAGATTTACGCTGCCGTGCATCGTCTCCGTCGCCTCCGAACTCTTCTGATGATTCGAGCGTCATCGTTTCTTCTGTAACTGTCAACGCCGCTCGAGCAGGAAAGAGGAAAGAAAACTGGAAAAAAAAACCAACCCCAGTCCCCAGAGATGACGGGATTTAGTCATGTGCAAACAGGAACTGCACAGACTCTGTGAGAGCCTCATGATTCAGCAGCAATAATATGAGGAGACTGTTTCACTGTGGAGGAGTTTTGGTCCACTCCTCTTCACAGCGTTGCTTCAGTGCATTGATGTGTGCAGCATTTATCCATGCACAGCTCTTTGAGCTCTTAGATCTGCTGCTGTACTTGATCTTTGTCCTGCTGATGACACAGTTTGGTCCAAGCTTCAGCTATGGGACAGACGTCCTCATACTGGTGCACAGAGGAGGCCACTCAGTGACTGTGAGGGGCTTAAATCCTCACCCTGCGCAGACGCTTGGTGTGAGGTGTCTGTGCAGATATGCTTGGATTTGTGTTTCATGGGCAAACATCTCCAGCCTGGTCTGTAAAAAGGGACGTAGAAGCTTTGCAAACCTCAGCTGTGCTGCCATGAACTTTGACCTGCTACCTGAGCCCTGGACAGTCTGGATGGAGCTCTTAGGTTTTTTGCACGGTCTGACCACAAACTCACAAAAGCTTTGCTTTTATAAAGTTTTGCTGATGATTAATTAATCAGGCGCATCAGCAGCACCTGGCTGCCTGCAGGAGGGAGACTTCAGCTCTCTGTATCTTAACGTTGAGGCGAGCAGGTCTGTTGTCACTGCTCTACAGTATACTCAGGTTGATAGGGCGTTACTCCTGACATCAATAGCAGCATTTTTGCACAGATGAAGTTCATAACTTGAGTTTTACATTGAGAAAATCACCTGGAGCTCCTGGGCGTGCGTCTGGCGCAGTAATCCTCCGTGTCTGCCTCCCATTACGGCTCACCTGTTGCTCACCGCAGATGTTGGATCGCTAACAACATCGTGTTTTCTCCCAGCAGTGACTGATGAGCTCCAGTTGATGTTTTTGGAGCGTTTTCCTCATATTTGTTGGTGAAACAGCAGATTTTCTTCATTATATCTGAATTCTGCTCAGATCGGTTTATGGCCTTTAATTAGCAGAGGAGTGGAGAGGCTTTCTAACCCTGCTGCTTATTACAGACTCACACTGAACACGTATGTGTGTGAGTGCGGGTTTGGCCTAATCTTTCGGCATCTTTGCCAATAAGCACTTACAGCTGTGGTATGTAGAGTCTGCGTCCTTGTGAGGACCGCGGTGACTTCCAGACTTCCAGAGGGCTGCTGGAGAGCGAAGGGTGGCTTCAGGTTAGGGTTTGTAATCAGCTTGGATACCTGGGAACACACGTGTGTCAGTGTGGGTCCTCACAAAGACAGAAATACAAACATATATGTGTGTGTGCTTGTGACCTAAATGTTGGTTGCGTTGCGGTCTCTGGACCTCTTCAAGGGTGCGCGAGCCTCGACACCACAAGCACACAAGCAGCGCCTCAGCCAAGAGAGAGGGAGGCAGGACGGGAGAGGATGGTCGCCAAAAGGAACGAAGCTTTTCAGAGAGTCTTTGTGTCGACAGAGAAAACAGCAGAAGATACGTGGGGGAAAACTTCTCCTTTCTTTTCTCTCAAAAGACAAAAGTTAAAGACGATGTGGAGAAGATGGAAAAAACAAAAAATTAACATGAGAGGAAAATGAAAAAGAAGAAGTTACAGGAGAGAAAAGCCAGAAAACCAAAGTGAAGAAAATCAGACAAAGAGAGGAACAAATAAAAAACACAACAGATGTTTTTAATTTCATCCTTTCTGCTGAGCTTTTAGTATTTTCTTCCTTTTCTCTTGTTTAAACGAGCCTTCAGGAGCATCTGCTGGCTCAAACCCTTCAAAGCTTTCCTGCTGTGAGACATGTTAATACGGCAAACAGGAGGCGCACCGAGAAGGTGACTCTGGGGGGACTCGAACCCACAACCCACAGCCTGACGTCATCATTTTCTTTTCTGTCCCTCGTTCACAGATTTGGCTCCAGCCATTCTCCTCCATCTCTCTCCTCCTTGTCCCAGCACAGCAGGCGTCCACCCTTCACTTCTGACCCTCTTTAACGTGTCAATGACCAGGAGGACGAAAGGAAGTGACCTCAGCCCGCAATGTGTGTTCAACAGCCTTGAAGGGTCAGCTGTGGTGAGAAAAGTGGTTTGTTTTTATATGTGGTTCGAGAAAACGTCTCTGCCTGCGCACGCTGCAGTGCTCTTCAGATAAAAACATGTGCCGTGCTTCATTAGTCTACGGGAATTCTCTAAAAAGGAAATCTTCAAAATATTTAAACATCACATGTGTATTTAAGTGGAAATTCAATCCTTTTCAGGTATGAGCTCCAGCAGATTGAAATTCAAGGATGCTTGGAGGCAGCTGAGGTGGTCTGGGTCTCTGACCACGATGAGGTATCCTGGGCATGTCCTACCAGGAGGAGGCCCGGGGCAGAACCAGTACAGGCGGGAGTCATTACACCTCTCAGCAGGCCTGGGAATGCCTCGGTGTTCCCCCAGGTGAGCTGCAGATGGTGACGGGGAGAGGGAGGCCAAGTCTTCTCTGGTCAGGCGGCGTCCCGTGCAACCCGGCCCAGATAAGCAGCAGAAAATGGGCGTACAGAGAGTTTGAACGTGTGATCTAATACGTAATATCTACCCAACAAAGATGGCGGCTGCAGCAGAAGAAAAAAAGATAGACTAAAATATTTAGTGTTTATTGCCTCAAATCAAAAATCTGAGAGCTGCAGACTGAAACTTTGAGAAGTGCTGCTGAGCTCCAAACGCTGCAGACAGACCGTGAGGAGCTTCAAAGTCGGGACTGAAAACTGCTGTAAAAGAGTTTGTGAGCTGAAGAACGAGCCTGTGCACGAGCAGCAGCAGTGTATGCAGAAACTCCTGCGCTGGTTATTATTACGAACGCTGACCGCTGATCTGAGATAATCACAACCTCTGATTCCGAGCAATGCTCCTATAACACAGGCACGCCAACTGTGTGTGTGTGTGTGTGTGTGTGTGTGTGTGTGTGTGTGTGTGTGTGTGTGTGTGTGTGTGTGTGAGAAAGCAATTCGGCGGTTTTAGTTGTGTTGTTATGTGTAATGTCTTCCAGAGTGACATCATTGTTAGGTGTGTGTGTGTGTGTGTGTGTGTGTGTGTGTGTGTGTGTGTGTGTGTGTGTGTGTGTGTGTGTGTGTGTGTGTGTGTGTGTGAACAGTCATGTTGTGGGAACATAAATATGGTTACACACTCTCGTATTTGAGGAAAAAAAGTCGCCAAATGCAAATCATTTACTTTCCAGTGTTTTTAAGGTGAGGGTCACAGCTCTGAGTGGAAACACGACTGTGTAGTCGTGTTTAGTCATGTCTGCAGTTTCAGCAGTGGGGGAACACACACCAAGGTTATTATCGTTAACGAAAACTAGAAGTGAAAAGACATTTTCATTAACGGAAATTAAAAAAAAAAAAAAAGGAAAACTAACTAAAACTGTAATGAGTGCTCACAAAACTAACTAAAATTAACTGAATTTATAGCAAAAATGTGTTTAGTTTCATTGATGTGTGCGTGTCCTACAATAGTCGAGGGTGAAAATGAAGTTTAGTTTCCAGATTTTTCTCTTGCTGTGTCTCATTATGCCAGCAGGTGGCAGCACGTTAGTCGAGTCGTCTGTGTCGCTGCTCCGCCCACGCGCAGAATCCTGTCAGGAAAAGTCGGGAGAAAGCGCCAGAGTCCAATTTGGGATTACTTTGAATATGACTGTGTTTTGGATAAAGCAAGTGTCTTGTAGTGGAAAGAGACAAATTATGAGGGACATTTCTAAAGGGAAAAAAATCCCACAAACCTTAAAGTGCACTTGAAAAGCTCACACAAGAAGGCTAACCTAGCTTAGCTTGAGAAGGGAGCACACTCAACCCTCATCCCCAGAAACAGACGCTAACCCCAGGCAAGGCAGCGTGATGCATCCCGAGACAACAGGACGGGGACATCTACATAACTGTGTGAGTCAAGTGCCTTCAAAAAGTTTATCAATTCACTTGAACCAAAATTACGAACACCCGGTGCTGTGAGAGTTAATAGTCTCATTGGGGCCAAGATATACATTTTATAGTTGCCTGGTATCAATGGTTGTTCATCTGCCTTTATTTATTTATTTATTTATTTATTTATTTATTTAAAGAACCCATAGGTGGGAATGTGAGTTGTCTGTCTCTGCGTGTTAGCCCTGCGACAGACAGGCGACCTGTGCAGGGTGCAGGGTATGGTAGCTGGAATAGCAACATACCCAAGGATAAGCAGAAGAGCATGACTGATATGATGAAACTGGGATGTTGTTACACTTAATTATTGCAAACAACTAAAACTATAACTGAAACTAATCAAAACTATACTGAAACTAATCAAAACTATACTGAAACTAAGGATTTTCAAAAAAATAAAAACTAAACTAGCAAACAATTGGTAAAAACTAATTAAAACTGATATAACATTGAAAATCTGAAGTCAAAACTAAATAAAAATAAAAACTAATGAAAATTGCAAAACTATTAAAACCCTGATTATAACACACACACACACACACACACACACACACACACACACACACACAGCGTGATGACTGGACTCTGCTGAGCTGCTCTTCATCCTTTTAGCTGATAACAGCTTAATAAGAACCAAAACTGCAAACGTTTTTTCTTCTTATTTCATTTCCAGTGTTTGCTGTAAATGAATGTTGGAACGTTTGATGCATCATTCGATTGATTATGTGAGATATAAGTGCCACCTCTCCCCGGTGGGGGGGGGGGTGGGTCTCCCCCTCGATGGTCTGACTCATGCTCTGTGGGCTGCGTCGGCCAGTGATCAGTGAATTTACCAACGCTTACCTCGAGACAGTACTGAGGCTGGAATCCAACAGAGAAGGATCGCTTTAATGCAACAGCCACAACGTTTCTGAGCTCCACGGTGCAAAGATGATCCAGTTTGACACTGAGCTAATAAATCATGTGTAGACTGCACGGTTTGAACTCTAACGTCTCCTCCAGCATCAAAGTATTTACAAGATGTTAAAGAATATACAAAATAGATAAATAAATAAATGTTTGTCTCAAATTTTAAAGTGACTGAAGAAGAGCCAAACGCTGCAGGCAGATCGTGAGCTGTTAGCGAGCTGAAGAACGAGTCTGTGCATGAACAGCAGCAGTTTATTAATGCGCCACACGTGCAGTTACATCACTGAACCCAGCTGTCACTCATCTGAGGTGATCACAGCATGTGTGTGTGTGTGTGTGTGTGTGTGTGTGTGTGTGTGTGTGTGTGTGTGTACCATAAATCATTACAGTTTATGGTCTCATATTTAAAGTGAAGGATGATGTAACCCGACTGCGCCGGTGGCTTTTATTGTGAAACAGACGCATTAGATTTCACCAAGACTAAACAGTTCTGGAAACTACCCACCGGGGAAGACCCCTGGAAACACCCCACCCCACAAAGCCCACTTAAAACATGTTGAAATGAGATGTAAACGGCACGGAGATGTGGTTTAAAAAACCCAAACACATCTCGTTCAGTTTGGCTGAAAAGGCCAAATCGTGAACTTCCCCTAAGAGCCGGCTTGCTGAGCCCGAGTCCTTCAGCCTTTCAGCAATACTGCACCACCCACATACGCAGGAACAATATGTAATATGAGCCTGTAGAAACTCACCATGCAGCACACCGTGAGACATCTCCACTCCTCCAATCACAGAGCTGATGATGCTTGATTTATATATCATATAAACCAATGACATCGCATAACGTCTGGTGAAAATCTCACAGATGGACTACAAAGAGCTGCTCCTGTTGTTTTAGGCAGGCAGTATGAACACGGACGTCCAGCTGAACAAATCGCTTCACCACTGAGGTTCAAAACAATAAAGTTTAACAGTTACAGTGGTGACACGAAGCCCTGCTTGAACTTTGACCTTCACAAAGCTGTCACCCCCTCCATAAACCGCGTGCTGGGTGTAACACTTTCAATAACACAGCACTGTACTACATTCACTTACATTTGTGTCGATATTTGAGTTACAAAGGTTCTTCAGCTGTGTGCACGACGGGCAGATCGAAAACCTCAAACAAATAATTCAGATACCGCCTGTCTTCTCCGCCCGCCTTTTCTCACCCCAGCCGGTCGCAGCAGATGGCCCCGCCCCTCCCTGAGCCTGGTTCTGTCGGAGGTTACTTCCTGTTAAAAGGGAGTTTTTCCTTCCCGCTGTCACCAAAGTGCTGCTCACAGCGGGTCATATGATTGTTGGGTTTTTCTCAGTATGTGTTATTGTAGGGATGGATGGTGTCTCCTTTCCGTTTTATGGAGGACGCTCAAATGCATCCTCTTGTGAAAGGAGGTAATAAAGGAAGCATTGAAAGACCTTTCCTTGGTATTTAGACAATCTGCTCTTATGGCTGTGATAGAGATACTCATGGGTCACTTCAGAAGAATCAAAGCTCTTCACATGCTGAGAAAGTGTCATCAACAGCATGAAAGATGGACGTACCCGATGTGACATCGCCCACTGGTTTGCGTCCCGTTCCAAAGCCTGGAGACGACCGTTTTCACCGTTATCATGTCCTGTAACCAGACCTCATTCCTCACAAATGACCAAATTTACATGATGGACTTCATGTTTCAGTATAAACTAAAATAAAGAAATGAAGTCATCAGGAAAGTGTTTGCAGAGGTCAGTGCTGAGGCCTGTTTTCCCACAGTCTTCTATAGGACAGAAAGTCTGTTTGCAGCCACACCTACCACCCCCTGCAGGCCGTCAGAGAGAATGCAGGTTTAGGGCACTTCTGCTCTGGTTTCACTATGTCCACCTTTATAGTCTCTGAAAAGTATCTGCTCTATAGTTGGAGGTAACAGTGTCAGCACTGCAGGAACCACAATGGTCCTCAGCTCCTGCAGTGCTGGCACAGAAGACAGGAAGAACTCCAGCAGTTATGAGAACCATGGAAAGATCCTGCTGCCTCGAGGTACGAGACTCATTTCAATCCCAACAAGCAGATTAGCTTTTTAAATGTGTGAGCGGGGCCACATGTTCGTCTCAGCACGATGACTAACGGCAGCAGCTATCTGTCTGTGGTGACTCAGACGGTTGGTGGACAAGGTCAGACGGTTGGGTCCTCAAGACAAACACACACACTGAAGTATTTTCCATTTCATGGGTTTAATATTTCTCAGGCTTTTTATAGAAAACTGCTGATTCTCCCTCTTATCTCGTTGTCCTCCCCGTCAGCCTCAGCCTCCTCCTTCCTCCATCTCTGTGACCATTTTAAGCTCCTCTGTGAATTATTTCTGTCACAGCGGAGAACTTGTTCTATGAAACATCTCTTCAAACCCACCTGCCCAGTAAATGTGAATCTACAGTCAGCAACCACACAGTTTCCCTGCAGAGCTAACAGAATCTACCAGCTCCTCCAGAGATCGTTAGCAGACGAGTGTCTTTGATGAACAAATGGACCAGAAACAGCAGCTCAGGGGATCAAAGTGACTGCCTGCATGTCCTCTTCAGAAGAACCACAAAGAGAGACTAAAAAGCAAAAAAGGGAGATCTTCAAACACCTGCAAAAGCACCGCAATGACAGATAAAGTGAGAAAGGGAGGATTTATGAGTCCAAAACTACCACAAAGACATCAAGATAACACAAAATAAGCAAAACACGTCCCAAAAAAGCTGCAAAAAGCAAGAACGAGGCTGCAAAGTGACACAAGAGAACATTATGAAAAGAAGCAACCAAAACAGCACAAATATGTAAGTAAATGACAGCAAGGAGAGTGCAATAACCATAGACAGCTGCAAGACAGAGCAGCCATACAAAGGAACAAATACACACTCAGAGATCATGTTCTCCCGGTGCTGCAGACCAAGCTGGTGACTCTAACCTGGCCGTACAGTCGGTTGGGGTCCGTGGCAGCGCCGGGCTGGCCCGGCTCTGCCCCTTTGAGGCCCGTACTGAGGATTTCATCTCTCAATGACATCAAACAGATGGCAGAGCAGAAAAAGCTGTGACAGACTGAGTGTTCAGAGCAGGCTCACAGGGATTACTGTGCATACACTGAGCTCATTACTAGAAACTGTGGCCATGTTTAATATGAACATCCACCAGAGGAGCAGGAGATTTATACGACAGGAAAGAAATGAAAGCAGAAAAGGTCCGCTTTAATGAGGAGGTGCTGGCAGGAGAGGGTGGGTTTACCATTGATCAATGTCATGATCATATCTGGCAAACGGAGTTCCTTAGAGATGGAATCTCCCCATCAAACATGACCCAGATCTCCGTTTCCACAGTTTACTGATTACTTATACAATAAACATGATAGTCGCTGACGTCCTTCATAAATACAAAGTCTGGAGTCATCAACCAGTTCCTGAAAGCAATCAAACTGTCCAAATGATTTCAGCTGTAAGCGATCGCTGTGGCTGTTCTCACACGTGATGCAGGAAAGATGGAGGACGGGGTTAAGCTGCTCTCATGTCGAGGGTCCCGCAGAGACAAACGGCGCATACTGCAGGAAGAAGACGCTGAAAACAGAGCACGAGTGCAGTCATTAACGCTGCTGCGTGCTTAGGTTTACTCGCTGATCCTCAGCTTCACATCTGCACTGAGTCAGCCTGAGAGGGATTCTTCTCTGAACCCTTCAAATATCTGTGAAACTGTGAATTCTGCCGCACATGAACAGAGCCCATGAACCCGGAGAGGCCGAGAACGACCGCTGAGCGCTAGCAGAACATCTGCGCGTCGGTGCTGACCATGCAGCCCATGTGGTGCAGTGTGCCTCGTTCACATCTCTGCCACTGCAAGAATTTATAGCTGTGATTTCCCAACTTGATACTGTGATTATCTCAGGAGATAAAAATGCTGCACAATCTGATCGAATGTTTCCTCAAGATAACATAGCTGAAGTCTGAAATCATCACGCTGGGCCCGGCTTCAGGATCCTGAGCACCGACTGATATCCAGGCATGAAGCACACAAAGATGCGGTTTCACAAACAGAGGAGGAGGAGGGGGCACAAAGGATGAGGGGGGGAGGACTGAAACGCGACTGACCTCCAGTGAAAAATTGAAACCAGTTGTGTTTCTGTGTGTTTGTGATGTGATGTGAGAGGAGGCCTGTATTTTTTTAAAGCCGTTCCCACGACACCAAACGACCTCGGGCTCTCTCGCCCTCTCTCTCTCTATAAATGGCTCGTCTGGTGGCGTTTTGGTGACCAGTCAGACTTAAAAAGGACAGAGAGAGCGAGAGGGGAAACTATTCAGAGAATGAGACAGACGGGCGAAAGCGGCCGTTCGGCTGGGTTTAAAGGAAGTTAGGACATGAACTGTTTCTTTCCAGAGGCTTGGGAAGGATTTCAGTCCCCCGTCTGTGTGTGCAGGCCTGCAGGCACGAGGTGGGGGGGCTCAGCTTCCTTAGCACAAAGACAGCTGGCCTGCTTCTGTCCGACACCTGCACAGCTTCCTGAACACGCTGGAGCCGCCGTGCTGGATGAGCCAGGTCTTTGTTCAGCTCTGAAAACAAAAGGTTACGGCCCGCACGTCGCAGCCTCTCATCGACCACGAACAGAACCACAAAAAAACTGTTTATAGCAAAAAGTGACAGCTTGTTTTCCTCAGTGGGAACAAATGACCTGTAAGGGTTTCAAGCTGCCACTTGGGTCCCCGTGTATTTATGTATTTATGTATTTATGCTCCGGCAGAGTGAAAAACTGCAAACACTGGCCGGACATGCGATGGTTAAACATGTGATTACAATTAGGCAGGAACCAAAATGTCCCAGTATAGGAGTGTACATGGAAACCACTCATTCACATCAAGAGGAACAAAGGCCACGGATCTACTCTGAAACAGAAATATTCTCCTCCAAACTCATCAACACTGTGCAACAGAACCAGAATTTTACCCTCTAACATTTCTGAGTATGAACACGTATGTTACTAATAATCCACACGTCTGTGTTTGTCCAACATCAGCAGAGCAGCAACCAAAGCTGGCACGAACATTTATCTGATACCTTATAACCACATATAACAACAACTAAAACTGAACGATGGTGTAGTACGGACCTGGGAACCATGACTATGTGTACACCTTTCATTTTGTCTGAGCAAACACCCAACACGCATAGCAGAAACTGGCAACTGACAATTTTCTAACATCAGGATAAAAACACTGCAGATCAGATTTATTATGTTGAGAAAATGTTTAGGATGAGCGACACGAGCACCGATCCAGCTGCAGCTCACAGTCGTGACCATGAAAAGCTCTCTGACTGCTTCGTGTCTTTGTAGCGTGACTGTGACTTTTCAGTGATTTAAACTATTCCGTACATGTACCCTGTACGTCCTACATCTTATGTCTCATTACTGAAGAAGGGGAAAAAGCCAAACCATTAAAGTCAAGTTGGCTTTGGTCCATGAAACATTTGTGCCCAGGGTCTGTAACTTGATGAGCCAGACATGGCTAACTGCATGGAACAAAGATTTGGAAACTGAAATCTGACCACAGACCAAACGTTGCTGGATGAAGCAAACAGCTTCGAACTTTCCATCAGAAAAAGTCTGAAGAGCAAACTGTTTACTTCTTAGACTTAGCATAAGATTCTGATTGTACAGCAGGTCGATCTGAGCAGTTGTTTAAAGGTACAGTGTGCAAAATCTCATCGCTAGATGTCAGCAGATTACAGATGGTAATCAAGTGAGTTCTGTTTTCTTAACTCTCCTAATTCATTTTAGCTACAGTGGACAATGTAGGACAAATAATCTGTAGTGAGTATAGTCTGTCAGTCCGCTGTTTACCTCAGCTGTTAATGGGGCCACGTCCATTTCCTCTGAAAGAAGCTGTAAAACTTTGTGAAATGAGTCTGATACGAGTCGATGAATCACTACAGCTCATTTCTCTCCAATGACAGCGATGCTGAGGAGATCCATCCATCCATTCGCTTCTGCTTATCCTTTTCAGGGTCGCTGAAGCCTATCCCAGCTGTCATAGGGAGAGAGGCGGGGTACACCCTGACATCGTTTGAGGATATCCTGAACTTAGCTGTTAGCATATCTTATGTGCTTTTCACTTTTTAAACAGCTGTTAGCTACTCTTAGCCTCTCATAGCTGCTGTTAGCCCTTAATAGCCACTGTTAGCCTTTTTAACAGTTGTTAGCTACTGTTAACCTCTGCTAGCTGCTGTTAGCCTCTGTTAGCTACAGTTGGCTGGAACTCTCCCACAGTCTGTCTTTGTCCTGTTTTCATACACTGACGTCTAATCAGTCGGCAGATGGCCACGCCTCCCTGAGCCTGGTTCTGCTAGAGGTTCCTTCCTGTTAAAAGGGAGTTTTCCTTCCCTCTTTTGCCAAAGCACTTGCTCATAGTGAAAAACTGAATTGAACTGAATTATTGAAACTCTTTTAAATGGTTCAAACATTGTTGGACTCTTACTGAATAAACTGTCACACGATGTGAGGATATTATCAAACTGTTTATCAGAGGAAAAAGTGTGTTTTTTGACTTATTTAGGAGATGAGGCTGATCTTTAAATCAAAATAAACTAATAATGTATACCGTGTATGTGGTTGGTCTCTAACCACATAAACAAAATCTAGTTGGACAAAAGAGCTAGCGCTAATGTTCCCCCTCGTCAGATTCCAGAAACAACCAGATATTCGTCATGGTTACTCAGTCCATCTTTCACATACATACTACTGTATCTTAATAACTGTACTGTTCCCACAGTGCACCGACACCTCTGTCCTCCTCCCTGTTGCTCAGGTGATGTCAGTGATGGGGGATGACTGGTCTCCCTGTTTCAGAACAAAAACCCAGCTGACTCACTGCACAACCTTCACCGTGTGTGTGTGTTTAGCTCCATATCTGGGAAGTGAGCTAATATCAGTCTTCAGGGTCTAATTTTAGAGTAGTGTGTTTTATTGCAACACCAAGGACGCAGTGAGCCCATACAGTCTCCCTCTCACACTCAGTCCTGATGTTTCCTATTCGGTGGGTCCACAGAGACCCAAGCCGGGCCGCACTCAGCCAGCTGGACCCAGAAATCACCAGGAATCATCCACGGCTGATGAATTCATCATGGAAAAAAATCAGTCTGACAACAACAGACGCCTCAAAGCACTTTCTATTGTAAGGTAAAGACCGTAAAATATTACAGAGAAACCACAACAATTAGACAACCTTCATTAGTGAATACTTGGTGACAGTGGGAAGGAAAAACTACCTTTTAACAGAAAGAAACCTCCAGCAGAGACTGGTCGAGGGTGAAGGGAGGAAGACAGAACAAAGACACGCTGTGGAAGAGAGCCAGAGATAATAATAAGTAATGATTAAATGCAGAGATGTGTATAAACACATAGTGAGTAAAGAAGAAACACCCAGTGCATCATGGGAATCCCCGGCAGCCTACGTCTATTGCAGCATAACTAAGGGAGGATTCAGGGTCACCTGGTCCAGCACTAACTATATGCTTTAGCAAAAAGGAAAGTTTGAAGCCTTATCTTGAAAGTAGAGATAGTGTCTGTCTCCTGAATCCAAACTGGAAGCTGGTTCCACAGAAGAGGGGCCTGAAAACTGAAGGCTCTGCCTCCCATTCTACTTTTAAATACTCTAGGAACAACAAGTAGGCCTGCAGAGCGAGAGCGAAGTGCTCTAATAGGGTGATATGGTACTACAAGGTCATTAAGATAAGATGGGGCCTGATTATTTAAGACCTTGTATGTGAGGAGCAGGATTTTGAATTCTGGATTTAACAGGAAGCCAATGAAGGGAAGCCAAAACAGGAGAAATCTGCTCTCTCTTTCTAGTCCCTGTGAGTGTATGAATGTAGACAGACTTGTAACTGATCTCAGGTCAGCAGGTGGCTTGTTCCCGTTAGCGAGCTGGTTATCAGTGCCATCATCGCTGCGGCTGAGTCTCCACCCACTGAATGAAGCATGTTTGGTGCTCCTTCCTTCACAACCAGCGCATCTCTGCAGCCGTCCTTACTGTGGAGAGTTTGTCGGCCATTGTTGCCTTTAATATTTTTTATTTTGTTCTGACCTGATTAAAGCCCGTGTCCATGTTGAAGCCTCCATTTAACACAAAAGAATAAACTATTATTATTTTATCAGATCAGAGTTTGTTTTTTTTCTTTGAGGCCTTTATTTCATTTAACGACCGTCCCAACTGCAGCAGCTGCAGCTCCAAGTGCAAACAGCAGGACGCTGTCGCCAGGCAGATCCTCGGCTCGTACCCTGTTACCAAGCCCCACTGCAACTGTTGGCCCCGGCCTCTGCCCACTGTCTCCACAGTGCATATTTGAAATGGTGAGGCAGGGAGGAGCATGGCAGAACACATGGCTGTGCACTCTCTGTTATCAGCTCACATGTCCTCATAAAGCACAGTTTTAACTCAGAGCCTCCTGATTTGGGTGAACTGCCTTCAGAAAACTTTGACTCGACTCCAGGATCAAATATTTAAGCTCAGAGGCTGAAAAACGGAGCAAAGCACCAAACCTGCAGTTCTTCTAATGTCCACCGGAGGCTCCAGCAGTGAGTCCGTCAGTGTTTATTGGGCCTGTGTCCTGTCTGTTCGCTGTCAGCATCATGTGACAAGCAGCTCATATCTGCTGAGGTGTCCACAGCTGTCTGGGCATCTCCGACTTTGTTAGCAACATTTCTGCGATTCCGGAGAACGAGAGGGAATTTCAGAGGTGACAGCAGCTCATAGTTTGTTCTACAGAGACACGGACGCTCATCTGCTGGATGTGAAAGGCCTTCAGCGTGTGCGACAATCTGCTGACAGATGTCAGCTGTGCCTCTCTGTGTCTGTTATCACTGCTGTGGCTGTCCACATGAGCCAAACCCCCAAAACTCCAACAGCCACCAACAAGATCGCTGCCTGTGATTGGTGTTCCATGGGTGACACAGACTTTTGAATCACTTTATTCAGGAAATTCACAACCGTGGGATAAATAAAGTCCATCCTTCATCATTGTCCTCACCTGTGTATCCGTTTCATGGCACAGGTTGGAGCCTATCCCAGCCTTCAGTGGGTGAGAGGTGAAGTTCACTGTGGACAAGTGTTCAGTCCGTGACAGGATGGACAGATGAATTGTGTAGGAAAGGAACATTTTCCACAATCTTAAAATAAGCATTTTTTAGTTTAAAAAGCTGAAATAGTTACAAATGTATCCAAATATTAAAGCTACAAATGAGGATACATCTGCAGTACTGTAGAAGTGTTCTTACTGGAGGCAGATGACGTCATAACCTACAAATAGCTGTTCTCAGCTTTAATCCGTATATTACATGTTTGTTTATAATATCAGCGTTAGCCATGTATTATCAGTGAGACGCCATCTTTAATGACGTCTCCTGTAGGCAGCTCGGTCCTCGTGTCTTCACGCACGTCTCCTGAATGTTTTAGTCTAAATGACGCGTTTCGATTACGTTTCGTACGCTAACAGAAATGCAGAGAGATTTTTAGAGACAAGCTTTATTTTCACTCTTTAATGTTCAGTCTGTAATCTGTATTGGCCACCGTGAGGCTTGTTTAACCATTATTATAAGCTGTGTAGATAATTTCATACGTGCAGTCAGAAGGTCAGGCCCTGGATCCACTCCATCAGGTCAGGAATGTGAACGGCTGCAGGAGCTCCATCCTCCTGCTTACAGTATCGTAGGGAGATTGTTTTTAATCTTAAACTACCAAAAAACTTTCATTTGTTCACAGAAAATGATAAAAATGATGTCAGCACTCAGGACCAAATCCTGCAGTTCCTCTGATGTCCACCAGAGACTTCAAAAGGACAAACATGTTTATGATGTTTGGTCTCCAATGTTAACTTCACCTTTAAAACTCAACTTAAATTGTATTAAAGCCTAACGTTTGCGTTATTAGAGGTGTGGCCTCTGACAGGTGGATGGGGACACAGGTAGCTCTAGCTGCTAGCTGTGTGCTAGGCGTCACCTCAGCTAACTGGAGTCCCTGAACTGGACCTGTGGACCGTGTTTGTGCTGTTGGAGCCTTTTTAATGACATCATCTGATCAAAAATATGGCTGCTGTGAGGTTACTGTAGTAACAGACCATTTATGGTTGGCTGGTACTAGCAAGAGCTTGCTAGCCAGGCTGAGTAGCATTAGCTAATAGCATATGCGCTTAAATCAGTTACCGTCACTGTGTCGGTGATTTGGGAACAGTCTGTGGTAACAACTACAAACACTGACTTTGAGCGCTATATAAATACAGGCCATTTACTGACTAAGCTACAGAAACCAGAGGTAAGTTTATTCATACTTAAAAGCCTTATTTGTCTGTTATACTGTTTCTTTTAGTCCTGGTTCCAAGGCTCCTCCTTTTCCAGGGTCCATTTTCCTTTAGAGATATTCAGTTGTCCTTCTGCTTCAAGGTAAAGTTGGGCAAATCGATATTATCGGCACTGGTATTGGTATCGGTTAACGTGAACATCATTTCCTGAAGCAAGATTAATATGAGTAAGTATGAGTGAAATAAGAAAAAGCACATGCCGTTCACTTTAATCACTAACTCGTTTGGTCCATTGTCATCATCTTCTTCCTGAGACAGCAGCACTCTGACCTGACCTCTGTGTGAGGTCTGTCACTCATCGCGGTGCTGATGCACGCTCAATTATCCAGGTAAGTAAATCCCAAAAGGTTGATTCTGTTCATCTGGACGTTTTCAGTGGGAGAAACATTTTGTCATCATCAGGTGACGTCTTCAGTCTCAGCTGACTGCAGGTTTCCAACATTATAAACAGGACATTTGCACAATGACTGAAACCAGCAGCACTGAAGGAACGTGAGGGAAAGACCATCTCTGAATGGAGGAGGGGGCCTAAGGGTACATCTGTCACCATCCTACAATGCTGTGATTGCAGCTTTTCCCCAACTCTCTGTGAATGGTACTCATGGTTATTGATCAGTGGGCTTTGATCAGTGGTCATGAGAATATGTATATTAATGATCATGAACTGACCTCCCAGCCCGTTGTTCATCAGTGCTGCTGGTTTCAGTCATTGTTCAAATGTCCTGTTTATAAGGTTGAAACCTGCAGTCAGTTGAGACTGAAGACGTCAGCTGATGATGATGAAACGTTTCTCCCACTGAAACCATCCAGATGAACAGACTCAACCTTTTGGGATTTACTTACCTGGATAATTGAGCATGCATCAGCACCGCGATGAGTGACAGACCTCACACAGAGGTCAGGTCAGAGTGCTGCTGTCGATGGTGTTCGATTTCAGAATATGGCTATTGGCAAAAGACTTCTTCAATAAATGTTCCCAAGACACACTTTAAGTACATCGTCATCACAGTGTTTAGATTCTGCTTTCTGACCTGTTGTCATGACATTAAAAATGTTTTTTGTTGTGGTATTTAGCTTTAATAATTGTGTCCTCTGTTGAAAAAGACAAGCGGGATATCATAAGGTTCTATAAGGTGTTTCAGTTGAGGAGCACTGTGGTGAACACTGGTTACTGCTGCCCTCTGCTGGTGACAGACGCTCACAGCACTTAAAAGGACCAATCGGGTTTGTTCTCTTTGTTTCATCTTTATGAATCAATAATAATATAAAGTTACAGTCTATGTAACAGCATCACAGAGTTTAATCATTTCACCTGTTAGTCTTCATTTTATTAACACCAGTCACACTGATAAAAACTGAACAGTGAGTAATAATCTATAAGTTTAATAAGTCAAGTTGAATCCTGTTGCACATGGAGGAGCATCTGTAAGTCTTTAGTCCATGTTTGTAGTCTTTCAAGAGAGCATTTAAGCTAACAGTTTCCAGTCATTGTGCTAAGCTAAGTACCATCCTGGAGGAGACGGTGTGGTTAGCATGCAGCCTCTTGCTGTGCAGAGGTCGCCGGCTGCATCATTTCCTCTGCCGCCTCCTCCTTTGCGTCTCTGATGGCGTGGTTTCCGAGGCAGGGAAACAGCTTTCTGATGGTGTGTCTGAACGGGGCGTTAAGGTAGAAGAAGATGAGCGGGTCGAAGCAGAGGTGGAGCACGCTCAGCAGCAGAGTGGACTCCTTCCCCAGAAACAGCCGCTTCTTGGTTTCACAGTCTGTGATGAGTTTGGTCTGGGCCAGCGTGTACGGCGTGCGGACCACGTGGTAGGGGACGAAGCTGAATACATAGGCCAACGCCACAGCCGCCACGCTTGCCGCCACCCTCCTGGCGTTCGCCCAGAGTTTGGGGTCGCTGCGGCTGCGCAGGAGCTTTTTGACAGCCAGGGTGCTGGAGATGAGCGTGGCGGCGGAGGCGTTGAGGAAGAGCGCCGTGCAAAGGAAGACCGTGAGAGCGTGCCAGTGAAGGCTGATGTCCTCCTTCAGAGAAGAGCAGCTGAGGTAGGTCTGCTCCTGCAGGAGCAACAGAAACACACCAGTCTGAGGCACAGTGTCACCTCCTTCTGCTCAGAGGACAAAACAGCAGCAATTTCCTAATGTTGTAAACCTGCTCAACATTTGGCAATAAAACCCTTTCTGATTCTGATTCTGATTCTGAAAACGTCTCCAATAGCCGCCGCCGGCCTGCATGGTGCACTTTAGACATGTGAATCGTGCACCTCCAACGGTCACAGAGGCTTTATTGTCAGGACTGTTGCCTTACCTTGACCTGTTTTATTGGCAGGGCCATGTTGGGCACCATGATGAGCAGCAGCAGCAGCCAGACGACCAGCGACAGCAGCCGGGCGAAGCCGACCTCCTGCAGCCGCAGAGAGCGCACAGTGTGGCATTCCTGCAGGAGGACACTCACATTTTTGTTTCTGATGTCTGAAAACGATTTCAATCTAAACACATAAGAAAGACCGCACGGTGCGTGGTGCCCACTAACCAGAGCGCTGCTTTTGAACATTTTTGGAGAGTACCTGGAGGTAGCGGTCCGTGATGATGAAGGCGAGGAAGGCGATGGATGCGTAGAGGCTGATGTAGATGGTGACGGCGCTGGCCTGGCAGTGGAACACCATGAGGTTCCACGGCGCCACCCCGAGGTCCTTCATGATCTTAAAGGGCAGCGCGAGCAGGAGCAGCAGGTCGGCCACCAGCAGGTTAATCAGGTAGATGCTGGCGCTCTTCTGCTGAGGGACACAAAAACATCTAAACATGGACACGGACTCAGATCATCAGCTCTGCTACTACAGCCACCTGTGCTGCAGCTGCCTTAATACTATCTAACCAGGTGAGTGTTTAAAATAAACTTCATGCATTTGTTGTGAAGCAGTTCTGTTGGACCTTTGAACATGCAGGACTGTGGGGACTGACTCACTGTCGGAGCCTCCAGTGGACATTAGAGGAACTGCAGTTCAGGGGAAAATTAATAAATTCTAACAAATGAAATTTAAAATGACCAAAAGCTCTTTGAATTTGTCCAGAACCTGTAGTTTGGGTAAGGTAGGAGTACTTACCCCACACTGGGGTAAATGTGTGTTCATGGGTGTTTTTAAGGCTGTGCTGAAGCGTCTTATGCCCCATTTTCATTAGTACCTAATCAGATCGACTTGGCAACCGTTCGCCACGGTTTCCAGGGTTTTCCATTAGGTCATAGTCCCTGCTCACCCAGGCAGGTACTAAAATGTGACATCATCAGACTGCGTGCCACATATTGGCCGGTCAGAAGCGCCACTCGATGAGTCATGAGAGCGTCTCACTCGCAAAAATTAAAACTGTCATTTTTTAAAACTCGGCAACGAAGGAAAGCAGCAGGTTTATTCTTGCCTCGACGTCCTTTCTTGTAGCGTTCGTATCGCATGATTATGTCGCTGGCCACACAGATGCGTTGCTATGACGACAAGCACGCACACTGGGTTGTAATGGAAAACCGGTTGATCTGAGTAGGTACTGATGCAAAAGGGCTTTAAATCTGCCTTCTTTTTGTCCACATCTCCATCTGAGAGCTTTGAGCTCAGAAGAGTCAGAGGCTGATGGACGATTTCATTTTAAAGCTTCATTTTTAAAACCTCGACTATATCTTCTTCTATGTCCGAGGAAAAGAGAAGCTTACAGTGAGTCACGGGGTCAGAGAAATCCTCATTCCAGCTCATTTCACCATAACTGACCACAAATCCTCTCATCACTTCTTCTTCTCTTATCTAATACGTGCTCTTCAAGCACCTTTACACTGTCATGTGACACCTCGCCACAGGACATTCGCCTCACTTTTCACCTCGTGTGTGACCTCGGGTCATCTCGAGTCGTCCTGCCTACCTTGGCTCTGGGGCTGCGGATGAAGGCCCACACTGACACCAGATTTCCAGGCAGACTGATGATGAAGATGAGGATGTAGACAACTGTGAAGGGTCCCATCTGGTCGTTGACGATGCAGGGCTTCTCCTCCGGAGCGCCGCCGGTGCTGAGATTGGTGGCAGGAGTCATCGTGAGGTGGCGCTCGTCGGGAGGTGAAAGCAGAGAGGCTGCAGGGCTGCTCACGGCGGCATTCACTGTCGGCCTGAAAACAGGAAGAGGATCCACTCCAAAGATTAAACCACAAAATCTCATTTGTATTACAGCGTCGGATGAATTCATCTCGCTCTGTAGAAACGCAGAGAGATCGATCGAGCACACGTTAAAAATGCACAATCACATGTTTTTATCTGTCTGCACTGAAAGTGTTGCAGTCAGTTTAAACACACTGGTTTCATTTCTTTCCCAGCACCTGCAAAAAATGTTTTTATTTCATAAATTATTTCACATATTTGGCAGTGGATTCATGAGAAGCATGAAAAAGGGGCCAGTTTAGGTACAGGTGCATAGATGTGTAGGCGGGCATGAATGTGTTAAAGGGTCGGTGAGAAGGAAAGCGTGTAGGTTGACAGGGAAAAGTGGAAAGCTCTGCCGTAGGAGGGAAGCAAAGAAGAAGCAGGAAGGTTTGAGGTGGGAAGGAGGTGCTGTAGCTGCTGGCACGAGCCAATGAGAGTTTATCCTTTTAAACTGTGAGAGGTCATCGGCCAAGCAGGGGGCGGGGCTCTGAGAGATCCCGGCGTACACAAGTGGTTCACTCAAACTGTTACATGCAAGTTTGCAAATCTGCAGCAGCTGTGACACACACACACACACACTTGTTTTCATATCTTAGTGAGGACATCTAACTGACACGATGTTTTCCCTAGCTGCTCACCCTAACCATCAAGAATGAATGCTAACCATAACATAACTGTAACCCTGACACTAAAACCACACTCTGAGTCTCAAACATGCCTTCAAACTTGTGGGTACGGGGATTTTGTCCGCATAAGGGCTGTTGGTCCTCACAAAGATATGTAAACATGGTACACACACACACACACACACACACACAGACACACACTCACACACACACACACACACACACACACACACACACACACACACACACACAGAGAAACAAACACATTGAAATCAGAGCAGCAGCACAGACACGTTTCTCTGCACAAACATTTACTCAACTTTAGAAGAATTTAAACAGCTGCTGCTGTAAACACCACGTGCTGATCAGCCACACACAGTCTCATCTGATCTTAACTGACATGTGTCCGTGTCTGTGACTGTGATGTGACTCTGTGTCCGTGATGTGACTCTGTGTCTGTGATGTGACTCTGTGTCTGTGATGTGATGTGTCTGTGATGTGTCTGTGATGTGACTCTGTGTCTGTGATGTGTCTGTGATGTGACTCTGTGTCCGTGATGTGATGTGTCTGTGATGTGTCCGTGATGTGACTCTGTGTCTGTGATGTGATGTGTCTGTGATGTGTCTGTGATGTGACTCTGTGTCTGTGATGTGTCTGTGATGTGACTCTGTGTCCGTGATGTGATGTGTCTGTGATGTGTCCGTGATGTGACTCTGTGTCCGTGATGTGATGTGTCTGTGATCTGACTCTGTGTCTGTGATGTGTCCGTGATGTGACTCTGTGTCCGTGATGTGTCTGTGATGTGTCTGTGATGTGACTCTGTGTCTGTGATGTGTCTGTGATGTGACTCTGTGATGTGTCTGTGATGTGTCCGTGATGTGTCTGTGATGTGACTCTGTGTCTGTGATGTGTCTGTGATGTGTCTGTGATGTGACTCTGTGTCTGTGATGTGTCTGTGATGTGACTCTGTGTCCGTGATGTGTCTGTGATGTGTCTGTGATGTGACTCTGTGATGTGACTCTGTGTCTGTGATGTGTCTGTGATGTGACTCTGTGTCTGTGATGTGACTCTGTGTCTGTGACGTGTCCGTGATGTGACTCTGTGTCCGTGATGTGTCTGTGATGTGACTCTGTGTCTGTGATGTGTCTGTGATGTGACTCTGTGTCTGCGATGTGACTCTGTGTCTGTGATGTGACTCTGTGTCCGTGATGTGTCTGTGATGTGACTCTGTGTCTGTGATGTGTCTGTGATGTGACTCTGTGTCTGCGATGTGACTCTGTGTCTGTGATGTGACTCTGTGTCCGTGATGTGACTCTGTGTCCGTGATGTGTCCGTGATGTGACTCTGTGTCTGTGATGTGTCCGTGATGTGTCCGTGATGTGACTCTGTGTCTGTGATGTGTCTGTGATGTGTCTGTGATGTGACTCTGTGTCTGTGATGTGTCTGTGATGTGACTCTGTGTCCGTGATGTGACTCTGTGTCCGTGATGTGTCCGTGATGTGACTCTGTGTCTGTGATGTGTCTGTGATGTGTCTGTGATGTGTCTGTGATGTGACTCTGTGTCCGTGATGTGACTCTGTGTCCGTGATGTGTCTGTGATGTGTCTGTGATGTGACTCTGTGTCTGTGATGTGTCTGTGATGTGTCTGTGATGTGACTCTGTGTCTGTGATGTGACTCTGTGTCCGTGATGTGACTCTGTGTCCGTGATGTGTCCGTGATGTGACTCTGTGTCTGTGATGTGTCTGTGATGTGTCTGGGATGTGACTCTGTGTCTGTGATGTGACTCTGTGATGTGTCTGTGATGTGTCTGTGATGTGACTCTGTGTCTGTGATGTGTCTGTGATGTGTCTGTGATGTGACTCTGTGTCTGTGATGTGTCTGTGATGTGTCTGTGTTCAGGGCACTTTCTCCCTGCAGTTAAACAGACTTGAAACAGGAGCTGACACAGAAACAGGTTTACAGCCGACGGCTTCAAACTCTCAGCTGCACTAAATTTCCTCTCACGCTCACAGTGGAAATCCAGCACGCCTACAATCTCAAACTCACAGGTTTTTGTCAATAAGTTTTGAAATCAGAGGAATCATCATGAAGCGCCCTGTTTGAAGTTTGTTAGAGCGTCTGGTTTACCTCAGATCTCTCACCATCTAAACCCTGAAAACGAGCAGCAGCTACTGAATCCTCCCGATGTGCCGACACAGCTGCTCCCAGCTGGTTTCAGGTCTTCTTCATCTTCTAACAAGCTCCCCTCAAACTTGTTATTTATGATGTTTGTAGATGTTTTCTTATCGTGAATCATTTCCTGTTATCTACATTATTATAAGCAGCCACAAACCAGATGAACTGCACATCTTATAGAACATTAAACCAAAAGTTCTGGTTTTGAGGCTCAGTACATCAGCAGTTGTTAGCAAAGCATTTATGAATGTAACCGTCACGTAAACATAAAAAGGCTGAGAAGCTGCTTTCTATGTTTACATACGAGCCTCTGACCTCTGAGCATTTCTGCTTTTTCAGAAACAGCAGCGAGCTGTGGCAGAGCCCGAGGTGTGAGACGGGCACACGCTGACGTGCAGGATGTAAAATAAGCTCTGTGGTCGCAGCAAACCTGTGTGAAGCAGGAAGTCAGAGAAAAGAAAGCTCGCGATCACGGGAGCTCATTTTCATGTCGAAGACACACAAACCGATGCAGATTCTGTGATGACAGCTGCAAACCATCAGCACGTATCCTGTCCTGGTGATAATCCTCTCAGAGAGTATGAGCAGGTAAGAAACATCCTGTAACGTCGAGTCAGGATCACAGATCTGCTGCATTTAAATGCAAAAACATTTCTTTTTGATCCCATCAAACCACCGAAGCTGAACTGAGCCAACCGCTGCGAGCTGCACACATGAAACAAGTTATTTCCACCTGCTTCTGCAGAAAAAGTCACATTTTAATTTTCACAAATCCGCCTTCCGTAATAAAACATCACTCGTGTCATATTTTGACTTCCAAAGAAGAGGACCGTTGGTCAGCCTGCTCACGTCCTTCAGTTTTCCTCACTCTGAAGGTGATTCTGTCCAAAAACATTCACTTTCTGCTAACGCTTAGAGCGCGGCGTCCTCCCTCCACGGCGCTCGTTTCTTAACGGTAACTAGACGTTAGAAGTTAAAGTAGGGTGACCAAGCGTCCTCTTTTTTTGCACTTGTTGACTTCTTGACTTTCACCATTCATTAACGGCACAGAAAAAGCATCATTTAAATATGTTAAAATTTTCTTTAAACGAAGTTTATCAAAGTCCTTCGTGACTGGGCCAAGTGTCCTTTTTCAAAATATGGTCACCCGAAGTTAAAGCCCGGCTGAAGCGGCTGAGCGTGGTGGTTGAAAGTGATGCTATCAGGAGGCCGCTGCTCGCTTCACGCCCCAAATCAAAATGGAGGATGCCAAAAAGCACCCCGGGGCGCTATGATGCCCCCAACACTCGCAGAAATGTGTTTTACCTTAACAGTTTTTCCCATGAGGGCCTCATTCGTTCTCATAGGTGGAACAGGAAGTCCTCGAAGTTCTCAGCCCAAACCAGGAGAACGTGGCCTCCAACACGATCTGACTTCCTCTCTGTCTGTGGCTTCACCTGAACACTGGCTTTTGTTCAAGCCTCGGAGGAGAGAGCGCTCGTCTTCAGGACTATTTTCAGCGGCGGATGAATCCACATTCTGTGAATATTTGTGGCAGAAGGACGACGCATGTGCACCCAAGTGAAAATAAACTGCGTTGCATTTTTCGTCCAAATAAGGAAAATAAAGCAGGAAAATTTAGACGAAGGAAATCGTCTGTACTGAGTCACACAAACTGGGGAAAATCAGCTTTACAGAAAGCGACACTGGGGGTTTAGCTTTCTTTGAAAATGAAGAGTCATCTAAAGGTCATGGCACTCAGACACCAGGGTTTGGGACTAGAATTTCCACCTGCAGCTGCAGTTGTATGATAAACAAGCAGAGGAGGCAGAAATGTCCAAACCCGTGTCGAGACCGCAGAGACGAAGCGGTGAAAGCTGAAGGAGAGAACCACGAGTCTCAAGATGCATTTCAGCATGTGCCCAGGAACCTGCCGCTTTTGGATGCATTCAGTATTTTTATCCCCTGAACCTTAAAAAAGGAACAGCCTGTATATAAAAGAGGGACACCATAGTGTTTACACACTGGTTTTGTATCACAAACGGGGTCCGGAGGTCCAGTTCAGGGACTCCAGCGAGCCGAAGCGAAGGCCAGCAGACAGCTAGCAGCTACCTGCCAGTCAGAGAGGCCACAGCCCCAATTATGCAAACGTTAAGCCTTGAAACAATCAAACAGGTGAGTCACGTACAGTTGTTGTGAGGAAATTAGCTAAACCGTTTCTGTATCAGGCTGTAAACATGTTTTACCTCACTGCTCGAGCCCCTGCTGGATGTTAGAGGAACGCAGCTTTTGGTTCTTCATTTGTAATCCTTTAACACAGCGATATGAAATATTGAGGAGAGGTTAGAAAATAAACCTACACGCTGTGAAATGTGTGAAAAGATTACCAAACTGTTACAGAGGTGACATTTCCTGTTGTAAATCAGTCAAACAACCCCAAAGACACACAAGCTCAGCACGAGAGGATGTAAAACCACCAGAGTGACACGAAAGCGACCACAGAGACGTGAAGTGATCAGACAGAAAACTACTGAAAGGAGACGACGAGACTCGAGGACGGGAGCAGGAAGAGAAAATGACTCTCAGATCACAGATCTCAACTCTGTTAGTTCATTATTTCACAGTGTGTGTGTGTGTGTGTGTGTGTGTGAGTGTGCCGGTCATCCATTTCACATGGTCCCCCTTGAAACAGACATTCCCACACAGTCACGATTGTTTCCCCTTAAAAACAAACCTGAGTGAATCTTCAGCTCCCGCCTCGTCCCCTCCCGGGCTCTCGGACCGCGTGTTGGATCCCTAAGGGACTGAGCGGGCCCTCCGGCTTCTCTTCGGGTCCTCTGTGTGCGTTTGATTCGGTGTGTCAGTGCAGATCATGTGCTCGGAGCTGCGGAAGCTGCAGACAGATGGAAGGTGTTTTCCTGCCTGTTAGCAACATGCTGCTGCTGTCGTCAGTGTGACCACAAGCCCCGCCTCCCTGACACACACACACATATATGCATATTGAAGGCGTTTCCAGCAAATGAGTTGTGAGTAATGATTCTTTACAGATAAATTTAGAGACTTCTGGTTTATCTGACGAGGCTGATCGGCACTTATCAGCTTTTAGCAGAAGTGGGAAAAAAAGTTAAAGTCCACAGAAGAGAGGAAGGGGACGATGACGTCTCTTTAACAGTGAAAATGTCAGCTTTAGTGAAAGTAAAGAGTAACAAATGTGCTCTAAATAAATGGTTCGACGTCACAGCGCTGAGAGCAGAAAACCCCGGGCAGGCGCAGAGCGAGCGACGTCCACAGGTGAGGTCACACCTGCGGTTCCTCTGACCCGCTGCAGCTCATCAAGCTGTCTGTTTCTTTAACACAAGCACACACTCGGAGCTCAGCCCAGCAGAGCCGCCGTGTGATGATGTCAACACGGAGCAACGTCTCGCTCCTCGTTGGATGAGCCGCGATGAAAGAAAAGGGAAAAGCAGGCGCCCGGCCCAGCACGTCTGCGGCTATGAACAGAGACGTCCTCAGATGCAGTTAAAGACACGGGGTCCTGTGGACAGGTGGGCAGCGCGCACGTCTGTGTCAACGTGATAACTCAGTGAACTCAACTTAAAGGTCGGAGGTCAAGTTTTCTGAAAATCGAGGTGGAGAAAATGTAGGGTTTTCATACCGTAGCTGCGGGGAGGCCGAGGGTGAGGCACGAACTCCCCCCTGAGCTTTACAGCCTGAGCTGCACACAGTTTGCAGAGACTGTGATGATTAATGCTTAACCTCAGGAAGATACGCACAACTACAGCAGGTGTCTTAACACAGCAGCGCAAAGCTACACCGCTTGTGTTTGTTTTCATTAAGGAGGGAAAATGCACATAAACGAATTCATCATAGGAGCGTGTGGATGTGATGGATTCATGTGCGGTGCCTGCATGTAGATGCATGCAGATGACACTTAAAGGCAGTGGAAACATGTAAGCGCAGCCAAGAGCAGGAAGCACAATGAATGATAAGATGAGAGTCATACACCAGTGTGAGGTCTGTGATGAAGAGAAAAGCGTAGAGACAGTCAGGGCTGTTTGTGCTGCGTCCCTGCAGGAAGTGTCTGTCTGATGTGTAGGAGGGCAGGACGCGCTGTGATAAGTATCTGCAAACTGAATCACGGTTTCCCACGTTGTAAAAAAACACGCGGCAGTGCGCTGTGTGAATGAACGTGAAGGAGCGGAGAAACTCTGCAGACTTCCAGCTGCTTCACGCACAGATGAGAAAGCGCAGTTACACAAATGTCACGCACTCGCTGCTCCATCATTTCAGACGATTCTCAAATTGAATTCGTGTCCAGAAAAATGAGGCAGGCAGACTACGATAACAGGATGTGATGTCACAACATGTGCAGGACGTACTTCTTTGTTATGGAAAACAAATTAAAATCACCGTAAATAAACAGGAGTGCTGATTTCTACAACTAGGCTGGAAGTGCACAATAACATTTCTTTTAACTTAAACGTTTCTGTGCAAGACTCAGAAGAGAAACAGCGAAAGTTGTGTGTTGTGCGTGAAACAGGAATGAAGTCTCTGTGAGTGCACACACAGCAGCTGTGAGGCGAAAGCGCTGAAATCAGATAAAACGTACAAAGCGAAAGAAAACGAAGGCCGTCTCCTGACCTGTCCCGTGAACACCGGCGTCGTGACGTTTATTTGTTTGCGGTCGCTTCGTGTATGAGAATATTTTATTGGTCAAAAAGGCTGCGGTGTGTGTTTGAAAGGACCTCACAAATGTCACAGATCAGATGTTCAGTGTTTATTTGCTGGTTTGTCGGAAGCGGCTCCAAGTCTGCCGCTGTCTGTTAGTCTGGGACCCCGGCACACAGCTTTCAACCCCCGCTGGGTTCAGCTCTCGGTGGAGGTGAAACACCGGCCCGGTCTGTCTGTAGGGTCACGCTTACGTCACTGTTTAATTTGGCTCAGATTAAAGTTTCATAACTTTAGTTTAATGTCTCACTGAGCACGTGTTCGACTGAACCATTCGCGCCAACTTTGAATTTAAACTAACATTTAAAATATTTTTTACAAGGAAAGAAGAGAAGACGCTGTCCAGAAATGATCATCTGTTATTAATATGTGTTCAACTATATTCTCAGCACCAGCTGTCTGTTAGGATGACTGAAATAAAGCAAAAATAAGTAACATCTGATTTGTGTTTGTTTGATGTTGCGTTTAACTGTGTTAGAAACTGTGAAACACACGACAGAAGGAAACGCTGCTCACGAACGAGACGGAAGGAAAGTTTCCTTCATAGCTAAACATGTTAATAGCAAATCCACATTTAGTTTATAAATATATAAAGCACGTGTGCTTCAGCAATAGCCTGTTTATTTCAGTGCAGTGGGGAACCGTTCTTACCAGTTTGTCTTGGAGAGTCCACACCAGTCCAGATTTCCGAGGACACAGCTCACGTGGGTGTTATCTGCGATACTCCTAACTATAAGTTAACCAGGTCAGACAGTTCGTTCGTAATGAAAACGTAAACACGGAGTTGCCGCAGTGCCAGCTGTTTAATTCACCGCAGTAACCATGGTAACCACGGACGCTGGGTGGATGTAACCCTCGTGTCTGCAACACATGGCTAAAAACTATTTTCCATTGTTTGTCCCACCAAACATCCAACCATTTAAAATCAAGGCGCTGCTGAGAAACAAAAGGTAAAAGTTGCGTTTAAGGTTTATTTATCCAACAAACAAAAGATCAGTGTTCGTTGTTTCCTGCTGCTTCTCCTGCTCTGGTACAGAACCACAGGCCCACCCGGTGCATGCTGGTCCTATACTCGTCCTGAGTGACTTTCAAAGAAAAACAGCAAAACTAAAGTTAAGCAATTATTAACCTACAAATAAAACTTGTAAATAACCCCAAAATATAAGTAAACTGAGAACAAAATTTAACACTTTTCAAAGTAATAAAATGAGAATTATTTTTGTCTTTAGATTAATTAAATAATTAGTTAAATATTAACTTAGTTATTGTTTTGCTTTGCCAGCGCACCTCTCAATGAAGTCGCTAGATGGCGCCGTGCGCTCGGGATAACCGAGCAGGGCTGCTGTGCAGGTGTTTAGCGCATGCAGGTGAGTGTTAAAGCAGCATGTAGCTCTGATGAGAGAGCGCTGACTCAGTGCGGAAGGTTTAATGCGCAGCACTGAATGAAAGTGGATCACATGATTCGCTGTGACACAGCAGGAGGAGCCAACGCTGCAGGGAGGTTAAATGGGAAGTGTAGAGATGCTGATTAGAGACGGCAGGTTTGCTTTGTGCGCCGTCTGCAGTGCTGATACTGATCATCGGTGAACTCTCAGTAGCTGTGCTCACGCAGGCCTGAACCTGAGGTTTGACTGAGAACCAGAATATGTGATTTACTCTCATATTCACGACCCAGAGTCTGTTCAGCAACAACAAGGCGGCCCCAAACCTGAGAGAGCAGCAGAACACAGCAGCTGAGCAACGTCTTCAGTATGTTAGAAAAACCTCTTACAGAGTCTGTTTCACCGGCATGAACATCACAACCCAAAGCAGAGGATGAGGCTGGCTGCACATGCAAACAGGGGGCTGTAGTTCCCAGCAGAATCAGTCACGGACTCAGCTTTGTGAAATCCGGTCTGCCATCAGGATCGGAGTGCTTGTGCCGGTCAGCGTCGACGCCTGCAGCCTGTTCTGAGTCGCCGTGAGGGTCACAGATACGTGGACCACGTGAACGTTTTCAAAGGGCTGATCTGGCCCACGAGCCACGAGTTGGTGAGAGACGGAGAGGAGTTCAGAAATAAAACAGCTGCACAGCTGCACGTGAGCATGAAAGGTTTTCTGGCACTTGAAAAGTTTATCAGCAGAGTTTTCAGTGTGTAAACACAGCGTGTGTTTACCCTGAATTAACTCCCTATGTGATGACTCCAAAAAGCCAGCATCAATAAATCACTGATATTATGGTTCACCGTGGCAACCAGCCAGAAAGATCCCCAGCTTACCTCACCCTGCACGAGCTGGGTGTTCTGCTGCATGCCTGAGGCGTGTACGTATGGATCTCGCTCTGGGATCAATTCAATCACTAAAGTCAGAAGTGGCCGAAGGCCGGTGTGCCCGTGCTGCACTGCTCTGAGACTTCCTGTTTGTTACTGGTTGCTGATGCCTGGCGGAGAGTGCAGCTCAGGGAACCTGACACAGTTTTAACAGAACGATGAAGCTCAGCTCGATCGTTGCACATCAGTCCTTATTTAGTCCTCATCGGTCAGAGCGTACTGCTGGCTGCACAACAGCAGGAAACCCACTGTGTGACTATAATACTCAGACACATGCTGTTTGCTGACTTCCTGTTTGCACCTGCTTCAGCATGCTCAACACAGAGACAGACCAGATCAAAAACCTGCAGCGTCCTAAATCCCCGGGATGATGTCACGTCAGTGCGGCGTCTGTCACACTCTGACTTTAGATCTAAGAAAGGCTCCTGGAATCACACCCATGTGTGTCCTCCCAGCTGGTCTGAGTGAATCCTGGAAAACTGGTGCTGACGACGACGAGCCAGTAAAGGTCACGACTACATCGCCTCCTGCGGTGACGCTGAGTTTGTTCTACAGGAGCTAAACTTAATGCTGCGTCCACATCACGCAAACAAAAGAAGACGACATGAGCAAAAAGCAAAAAAAAAAAAAAAAAAACACATCGAAGAGTCTGCAGTGAAATTAAAAAACTGAATCCTGGGATAATAAAAAGCATCAGGCAGCTGTTTGTACAGCTGTTTTCCTGCTTGTCTCCTAAATGTCACCAATACCATTTTTGGAGCTTCAGATGATTGATCAGCAGCAGATATCGGAAACTTCAGGCCAGCAAGTCACAAAGTTTTCTGAGTTGAACTGAAGCGTGATTATGTAGACCGTCAGCCGTTTTTACCCCCCATCACTGACACGCTGACAGAGGCTTCGTTCCCTTTGCTGGGCACCGCTGTCGTACATGTCAGCTGTAATATTCTGCCTGTCGTGTCGCACCAGGCGGTTCTGTGCCCGTTAGCGCATAGTTGGTAAGGTTGTTGGCGTTCACCTCCATGCACGAGGGGGTGAACAGAGGCAGAAGGTGGAGTGACGCTCTGCTCACTGTGAAAGGTCTGAAAGGTGACTCTTTCCCCGCACGACCAAAGTGATGATGATGATCCTGAATGTGTCCAAAAAGCAGAGAAAGATTTCAGAGATGAAGCAAAGTAAAAGCTGCAAGCTCATTGTTTTAAACTTCTTTTTTCATTACTGCTGTGAAAGTGGTCAATAAAAATATCATAGCAAGCATTTGAGATGCCTTTGAGCGCTGTCTGATGTAACTGTGATCCAAACATGGGTTTCGAGGTCGGACAAACTGGAGAAAGTTTGAAGATTTTCACTGTTAAGTTCCTGAACTCTCAGAAGTTATGATGCATCTGTGCTTCCAGCATCTTTGTCCTTTTGAGCTCTGTTCATTTGGGGATTTACAATATAGAAAGAGCCAAACTTCCCCATTATGCTGTCTAATGCTGCAGCTTTCAGTGTCTGTCAGTCGTGTGGTTGAGGTTACCAGAAGAGGAAATGAAACACTGTTACTTCCCTTTAGTGAGAAAAGTCCCACCAAACTCCCCTCACATCATTTCACCTATAAATCCACTTCTTTAACACCTCTGAGATGACAACAGCAGCCAGATGACAACAAAAGTATTCCAGTCTCTTCCATGTTCACAGGTGTATAAAACCAGCACCTGCAGACTGCTTCCACAAACATCTGTGCATCGCTCTCAGGAGCTCAGTGAACTCCAGCGTGTTACTGTGATAGGAGACTACTACTAAATATTCCACAGTCAGCTGTTAAGATAAGACTTTATTGATCCCACGACGGGAAAATGTTTGTGTTGCGTCAGCTCAGGTACAGATAATACCAAAAATACAAAGAAAATACAAAGAAATGAAAAATAAGTAAGATAATACTGGGAAGCTCATCTCGTAACCGGAAGGTTGCAGCTCTGTCTGTCTTGGTTGTGTCCTTGAGCAAGACACTTCACCTGCTGCCTACTGGTGATGGCAGGTGAAGTGCCACAACTGTTTTAGATCAAAGATGTTACTGCACCATGAGAAAACTGCAGTTTGGTGAATGAGTTATCTTAACCAGCAGGTTAGTTGAATCTCCTCTCTGCTGTGTCCTCAGACTAGTCTGGCTTTAGTCATGATTTCTAACCTTGTGAAGCACCACAGCTGTCATGTATGTCATTTCAACAGACAAGGTCAGTGTGCGTTACTTCCCGCCCTTTTCTTCTGTTAATCATAATGAGATAATAATAATGGATTGCATTTATATAGCGCTTTACAATGCTACTATTCACACACTCTCACATTCACACACTGGTGGAGGCAGCTACAGTTGTAGCCACAGCTGCCCTGATATAATTAAAAGCTTTGTCCATCCTCTCCTGCTTATCCTTATCAGGGTCACGGGGGGGTGGAGCTACCACAGGTCGCCAATCTACCACAGACAACCGTTCACACTCACATTCATACCTGCGAGCAATCAGTTTTATAAATAAGCCAAACATGATAGGTGAAAACCCGACAGAAGGATGGTGCAGCGGCAGAGTTCGCTGATCTTATCATTCAGGTCATCGCAGTTGTTTTTACTTTATCCTGTGTATAGAGAGCACTGCAAGGCAGCTGTTATTGTGATTTAGTGCTATTGAAACAAATAGACTGAAGCTGAATTAAATCGATTAGAAACAAAACAAAACACCAGGAGCACAAGTCCAGATATACAAAACTAAACTAGATTGGGCCAAACCATGAGTCCACGAAAAAGTTCGGGGGGTCGACCCGAAGGTAGACAGCACGGGGCCAAAAACAGTTCAGGGGGCCGGCCGATAGCAGCCAAAACACATCAGGAGGTCAGCCACGCGGAAGGCAGTGGCGGCGACAGAGCAGGTCACGAGAAAGTTCAGGGGGCCGACCGTGCGGACGGCAACAGCAGCGACGCAGGTAAAGGAGACAACAGTGCTGATTCGGAGGCCGCCTACGACGGCGATGACGTCCGGCAAGAGGCCCAGAAAGTGGCCGCCGACGCTGAGGTGGCAGTTGGGGACCTGAAGACGGCGCGGCCCCCACAGCACCAGGCGAGGCAGAAGCTGAAGCAGAGGCTGGACCAGGCGTGGATGATGAGGGTGATGACGCAGACGAGGATGAGGGTGATGACGCAGAGGCAGGACCGGGCGAGGCAGGACCAGGTGAAGCTGTGGCTGCAGGCGTGGGTGAAGACACGGAAGGCAACAGTGTGGAAGCCGCAGGTGGTGGCGCTGCAGGCGATGGTAATGGCTGGACGGGCTCCTCGGACCCTCCAGCAGGGCCAGTCACAGGCCCAGTGGGCACAGGGGCCCCTGGAACACACAGGGCAGAACCAGCAGGTGCTGGATTGATGCTGGTTGGTTGATGCTGACTGGAGCAGAGTAACACCTAGGTTTGGCTCAGACAGCAACAGTTGGGTGCAGTCCTCGGCTGACTTCTTAGCCTCCAGGGGTCCAGAGTCGACTGCGGGTTGAAACGCAGACTCTGGGGAGGCCCTGGAGAGAGTAACTGTCTCTAATCGGGTCAGCTTTTGAGAAACAAAAACAGTCTTATTGGGTGCGTCTGTTTCACACGAGTGAGAAAAGAGGACTGCTCAGCAGGCGACTGGGTTACAAAAGGCTGAAGTGACGGTGTGGCAAGAATGAAACTGGTAATGGAGCAGATGATTGAGCTATAGGTAATGGAGTAGCTAACTGGGCAGCTGAATGAGCTGACGGTTGGAGAGTAGTGAACGTGATGCAGGGGGTGGTATAGGCTCCCCTGAGCCTCTAGGGCTGGGTTTTACTAGCAGAACGAGTTCAGAAGAAACAGTCCTGCTTAGGCTTCTCTGCTCAAAGAGAGCAGGACAAAAACAGCCCGTTAAGTCTCCCTCTCTATTCTTAGATTGCAAACCCACAGCATTATTAACAGATTCAGCAGTGCACCTCAAAACTGAATTCAAACTGTCCGAGGTTAATTCTGTATCGACTCAACAGTTCTTAGCAGGCTCCAACAGAGGACGATTTCGCGGCAAGCTCCTTATGTTGCAGCCGCCGCTGCTGCAAGCTCCCGAGCTTGTAACACCTCATGAGCTTCATGCAACTGGTCCATCAGGCCCATATATTCTCCAAGCTGACGCAGATGAGAATTCCCCTCCAGGATCGCTTTGATAGCGTTAATCCCAACCGCCATCACCTTAGCGTCTGTTGTGTGGGAAATCTGCTTAACCAAACATTGAATGCGGGAGAGATCACAGTCCTGGGACGAGCCCGCTGGGTCCAGGCTATGGTCGCGTCGTTCTGTCATGACTGTGTGCGGGCAGGCAGGGAGATAGGACCCAAAATGCAGGACTCAGACGTGAACTCAGAATACACAGCTTTATTGCTGGAGAAACGGAGCAGAAACTAAACTAAAGATACAAAAATAAACAGGCAGGCAGATGGACCACACAGCTAACGTGAGGATGCGACACAACACTGACACGAAGAAACACTGGGCTTAAATACACTGAGGAAGTTATTAAGGAATTAGAGACAGAAGGGGAACACAGCTGGGAGGAATAAGACCTAATGAGACGGGGGAACAAAGCTAGAAACACTGACATGGAAGACAGGAACATGAACCTTCAGAGTAAAACAGGAAACAAGACACACTTTACCAGGATACGGACTCGACAGAGTGAGACAGACAAGACGCTGAACCGGCAATAATAACCAAATACAACCCGAACCTTAATCGTAATGCAGAAACATACCAGCATAACTGAAACACCGACTCATAATAAAAACCAACAAAGCACCAGAGAAACATAAAGAACAATCCATCATTCAAAAATAAACCAAGACATAAGCAACTCAAGACGCTGGGTCGGTCCGACTCAGGACCGTGACGCTCTGAGACAGGATATTTCTAACTTTAGAGATGTTGCACAAATGGAAGAAAGCAGTCTTACATATTTGTTTAATATGTGCGTTGAAGGACATGTCCTGGTCAAAAATGACTCCAAGGTTCCTCACAGTGTTACTGGAGGCCAAGGTAATGCCATCCAGAGTAAGAATCTGCTTAGATACCATATTTCTAAGGTTTTCAGGGCCGAGTACAATAACCCCAGTTTGATCTGAATTAAGAAGCAGAAAGTTAGCGGCCATCCAGGTCTTTATGTCTTTAAGACATTCCTGCAGTTTAACTCATTGGTGTGTGTTATCTGGCTTCTGTCATGGTCCTGGGTCGGTGACCCAGCGCTTTTGGTTTGTTATCATTTTCTAGATGATGATTGTTTAAGTTCTGTGTTATTTTCAATCTGCCTCTGAGTCTGCGTCTGTATCTGTCTGTCTATGGTGTCTCCCCATCTGTTTGTGAATCTGTCTGTCTAGTTCAATGTCTTGTCTGGTTCCATGTATCTGAGTTTCCTGTTTTATTGTGAAGGTCCGTGTCGTATGTGAGTGTGATCAGTTTACGTTTCCCCTGTCCCGTCAGCCCAGATTCCTCCCAGCTGTGTTGCCCTCCTGTCTCTCATCCCTTGATTACTGGTGTGTGTATTTAAGCCCTGTGTGTTCTCCTGCCTGTTGCCGGTTCGTCTGTGTTCCTCTGTGTCAGTCTGTTACCCTGTGTTCCACGGTGTCCTGTTCCTCGTCTGCGTCTCTCTGCTATTCATCATCCGTTGTCATATGCTCCCAGGTCTGTTATTTTAGTTCTCCCAGTTTAGGTGTCTTTAGTTATTTGTTATGCCCCACTGTTTGTTTGCCACCACACCTCTGTAAATAAAACCACCGGTATCTCATCCACTGCCTGCATCTTGGGTCCTCCTTCTATATCCACACGGCTCGCCTCGGCAGCCGTGACAGTACGAACCGGCCACTATGGACCCAGCAGCATTCAACCCGCCCAAGGAGCTCCGGGAGGACATTGTTTACTCCGTGGACAAATTAATCAACGCGTGGCTGGAGCACGAGGGGAGAGAATTTCGCCAAGCCGTGGCTAATCGGCTACAGCGCTTGGTTTCTGGTCTCCCCTGGCTGCTCAGCTCACTTCACCCGCTTGCACAGAATTTCATTCTGAATGGACTCCGTCTTCACCCCCCGGCTGCTACCACCCACCCTGCAGCTCGTGCTTCACTGCCCAGTCCGACAGAGGATGTTCTGCCCGGCCCGTCAACCCAGCCTTCGAGGGGGAAACGGCGCTCACGCTGCCGACGCTCCTCGCCACAGTCGGACCTGGGGATATCCGAGCAGCCAGCTGTGGTGAGTGGACAGGACAGTATTGTTGGTCTGAACTGTGGGACCGTTTACTCAGGGGTGATGTTCTGTACGGCACTGGACAAAAACTGTTTATCGCCAGAAGCTCAGTTAGCCGCCCGGCCAGAAGCTCAGTTAGCCGCCCGGCCAGAAGCTCAGTTAGCCGCCCGGCCAGAAGCTCAGTCGCCACCTCCGCCACATTCAGCCTCACAATCCATAGCTCAATTACAGTCACAGCCAGACTTATTACAAACCCTGTTACAATCCGTGGCCCAGTCAATAGCCCGGTTAGCAGAAGAATCATTAGCTTTATCCTCAGTTCAGCAGTCACCAGCCCTGCATCCTGTGTCGGTTGCTCCACTACCTGTTCAGCCATCATCTTCACCTACTCCTCCTGTACAGCAAGCCATGTCAGTCCAACCCATAACGGACAGTTCAACAACTCCGTACTCTAAGCAGAGAGACAAACCCAAGAACAATGTCAACATTCCTCAAAGGCTGGCCAGTTCTGAGACTGAGATGCACTCCAGGGCCTCCCCAGAGGCTGGGTTTCAGCCCCCATTAGACTCTGGACCCCTGGAGTTTAAGAAGCCAGCTGAGGACTGCACAGAGCTGTCGCTGCCTGAGCAGGGTCAATGCTCTGCGCGGCTGCAGGCCGCTATGTGTTTGCCAGAGGCCCGTGTGCCTGCTGGTCCTGTTGCGTCCCTGCCAGAGGCCCGTGTGCCTGCTGGTCCTGTTGCGTCCCTGCCAGAGGCCCGTGTGCCTGCTGGTCCTGTTGCGTCCCTGCCAGAGGCCCGTGTGCCTGCTGGTCCTGTTGCGTTCCTGCCAGAGGCCCGTGTGCCTGCTGGTTCTGTTGTGTTCTTGCCAGAGGTCTCCGCACCTGCTGGTTCTGTTCTGTGTGTGCCAGGGGCTCCAGTGCCCACTGGTTCTGAGACTGTTTTTGCTGGGGGGCCCGAGGAGCCCGTCCAGCCTTCTTCCTCGTCAGCTGGGGGGCCCGAGGAGCCCGTCCAACCACCAGCTGCTCCACCAGCAGCCTCATCCACGCTTGCAGCAGCAGTTTCATCCATGCCGCCACCTGCTGCAGCGCCTCCGTCTGCATCCTCCACGCCGTTGCCTGGCCCGGCCTCTGCTGCATCCTCCACGCCGTCGCCTGGTCCGGATTCAGCATCCTCAGCCTCGCCTGGTCCAGCCACTGCTTCATCCTCGCCTGGTCCAGCCTCCGTGTCTTCATCCTCGCCTGGTCCAGCCTCCGCATCACCTGCAGTGGCCTCCTCTTCAGCTTCCTCATCAGCTGCTTTGCCTGGTCCAGCTTCAGCATCCTCATCAGCTGCTTTGCCTGGTCCAGCTTCAGCATCCTCATCAGCTGCTTTGCCTGGTCCAGCTTCAGCATCCTCATCAGCTGCTTTGCCTGGTCCAGCTTCAGCGTCCTCATCAGCTGCTTTGCCTGGTCCAGCTTCAGCGTCCTCATCAGCTGCTTTGCCTGGTCCAGCTTCAGCGTCCTCATCAGCTGCTTTGCCTGGTCCAGCTTCAGCGTCCTCATCAGCTGCTTTGCCTGGTCCAGCTTCAGCGTCCTCATCAGCTGCTTTGCCTGGTCCAGCCTCTGCGTCCGCCTCGCCTGGTCCAGCCTCTGCGTCCGCCTCGTCTGGGGCTGCAGGGGCCACGCAGCCTTCAGGTCCCCTACTACCACCTCCACATCGTCGGTCATCTGCCTGGCCGCCTGTTGGGCATCTCCGCCGCCGTGGACTCCCTCCTGAACGCCGCCACTGCCTTCCACGTGGCCGGCCTCCGGACTTGTTTCCACGCCACTGTTGCCGTCCGCACGGTCGGCCCCCAGAACTGTTTCCACGCCGCTGCCTACTGCGTGGCCGGCATCGGGACCGGCCCCGCTGCCGTTCGCATGGTCGGCCTCCTGAACTTGACCATCTGGGCCTTTTGGACTCTGTCCCTCCGTCCTGGGCCCCCTCCGCCCGCCCTGGTCGGGTGTTTTTTTTTTTTTTTTTTCTTTTTTTGGTTTTGGTCCGTTTTTGTGTTTCTGCTGGGCTGTCTGGAGCCAGCCCTTGAGGGGGGGGTACTGTCATGGTCCTGGGTCGGTGACCCAGCGCTTTTGGTTTGTTATCATTTTCTAGATGATGATTGTTTAAGTTCTGTGTTATTTTCAATCTGCCTCTAAGTCTGCGTCTGTACCTGTCTGTCTATGGTGTCTCCCCATCTGTTTGTGAATCTGTCTGTCTAGTTCAATGTCTTGTCTGGTTCCATGTATCTGAGTTTCCTGTTTTATTGTGAAGGTCCGTGTCGTATGTGAGTGTGATCAGTTTACGTTTCCCCTGTCCCGTCAGCCCAGATTCCTCCCAGCTGTGTTGCCCTCTTGTCTCTCATCCCTTGATTACTGGTGTGTGTATTTAAGCCCTGTGTGTTCTCCTGCCTGTTGCCGGTTCGTCTGTGTTCCTCCGTGTCAGTCTGTGTTCCTCTGTGTCAGTCTGTTACCCTGTGTTCCACGGTGTCCTGTTCCTCGTCTGCGTCTCTCTGCTATTCATCATCCGTTGTCATATGCTCCCAGGTCTGTTATTTTAGTTCTCCCAGTTTAGGTGTCTTTAGTTGTTTGTTATGCCCCACTGTTTGTTTGCCACTACACCTCTGTAAATAAAACCACCGGTATCTCATCCACTGCCTGCATCTTGGGTCCTCCTTCTATATCCACACGGCTCGCCTCGGCAGCCGTGACAGCTTCATGGACAGAGCTGGGTGTCATCAGCATAGCAGTGTAAATGTATGCTATGTCTTCTAATGATGCTGCCTAAGGGAAGCATGTATAATGTAAACAGAATTGGTCCTAGCACTGAACCCTGTGGAACTCCATAATTAACCTCAGTGTGTGAAGAGGACTCTCCATTTACATGCACAAACTGGAGTCTATTAGATAGATATGATACAAACCACTGCAGCGCAGTACCTGTAATACCTACAGCATGTTCTAATCGCTCTAATAGGATATTATGGTCGACAGTATCGAACGCTGCACTGAGGTCTAGCAGGACAAGCACAGAGATGAGTCCACTGTCAGAGGCCATAAGAAGATCATTTGTAACCTTCACTAAAGCTGTTTCTGTGCTGTGATGAGCTCTGAAACCTGACTGAAACTCTTCAAATAAACCTCTGCAGATGATCTGTTAGCTGTTTGACAACTACTCTTTCAAGGATGTTTGATATGAAAGGAAGGTTGGAGATTGGCCTATAATTAGCTAAGACTGCTGGGTCTAGAGATGCTTTTTGAGTAAAGGTTTAACTACAGCCAGCGTGAAGGCCTGTGGTACATAGCCGATCATTAGAGATAGGTTGATCATATTTAAGATCGAAGAATTAATTAATGGCAGGACTTCTTTGAGCAGTTTTGTAGGAATGGGGTCTAAAAGACACGTTGATGGTTTGGAGGAAGTAATTATTGAAGTTAACTCAGAAAGATCAACTGGAGAAAAAGAGTCTAAATGAATACGCCACCTTACAAATCAGAGCAAAACCTGATGTTTAATAATCCACATTTCACTGTGTTACTCTTTGGTTCAGATGTGGATACTGTATTGTTCTTTCTTTGTGATTGTTTAGGTTTAAGTTGTTTGTTGCTGGTTTTTAGTTTGTTTTTTGTCTGTTTGGGAGCTGACACAGTCTCTATGGAGATGGGTTTTTGGGGGGGTAGCAGGAGGAGAGAAGCTGCAGAGAGGCGTGTAAGACTGCAACTCTGCTTCCTGGTCCCAACTCTGGATAGTCATATTTTGCAGGGTTTAATAAATTTGTCCATATTTCTAGAAATGAGAGCTGCTCCATCCAAAGTGGGATGGAGGCCGTCTCTCCTAACAAGACCAGGTTTCCTCCGTACACAGACAGCGTGATACTGTACAGCAGAGAGAGCGAACACCAAGCAAGAAGAGTGAAACAGATCATCTGTCTGCACTTTGAATACACTTAAACTCATAATTAATCTTGTTTTCATTGTTGTACTGATCATTTTCACTTAAGAAAACAGACTTTTTAATTCACACCTTCTAGGAGAATACTAACCTTTCATTTACAGTAGCTTGTATCTCAGTGCACACAGGAGTTATTCACAGTATTTGTAGCACAGAAATATAACAGCTCTGCATAGTACTGTTGGTGTGGTAGGCGTACAGTGACTGTGATGTCCTTTGGCCCAGGTTTATGTCAGAAAGGTGTGATGACACATGGAGGAAGGGCGTGGGAGGAAGAAGAGTTACAGAAAAAGCCTGTGCGTGTGTTGAAGTGCTATATTTGTTCATTTGCAAGTCAAAATTCAAACCTTTTCCTCCTGATAAAGAGGCCGAGGCTTTCCAAAGATGTTTGTAGAAAAACCCCTCTCGATGCAGCGAGTCATTGTTGCTCTGCCTGCGTCTGTGGTCTTATCACTGAGTTATCTGAAAGCTGGCGCCTGCATGAAACTGACTTTTTGGAGAGACTTGTGAAGTATCTGAATTTCAGGAGCAGGACCACGCCTCCAAACACGCTCAGGTTCTCACATATATAGGTTCCCCCAATTCTGCAAGCTGTTTGTTCTCATTTATGTGCCCCCCCTTCAATTCTTTAACTTCTATTTAGTGCATTGGGATCTGTCAGGCCCGGGAGCCGCCACTGGTCCCCTTCACCTTTACCTACTAAAACGCTGTCAAACCTCAAATGAGGGGCCAGCGAGTGAAATGTTTAACGCTTGGGAACAAAACCTTATTTCAGTGTGATAAATGTATTCGATTTATTTATATCCAAAGCAGTTTGCATACAAATTGTGGCTCTGGTTCAGGTGAACAATAACATAATGTACATATTTACAGTTTTTTAAACACATGGGTTTTTATGCAGTGGTTTTACGGGTCCAGTTCACCTGAGACCAAATCGGACTGCTTCCTGTAAATGAGCTTGAGAAGAGGCTAGTTTGGACGTTTTAAAGGTACATCAGTGCAGGAGGAGGTCATAAAATGTCAAAACCTCTGAGATATGTTGGCTTGCAGTTTAGCTGTCCATCAGGGATCATTTATATTCATAGAGTTAAAGAAGATAGACGATAAATAGTTGCTAAGTGATGAAATTCCTCATCTATTAAAAAATACTTCAGTGTACTGACATGACTTTTCTTAATATTTAGGCCTTTGATAGCAAACAGGAACGTTTCAGTGCAGGTCTCTGAAAAGCCCGACGTGGTACCACCCCGTGTCCTGAAACAGCTGGTCCCAGCAGGCAGCTTTGGCACATAGTTGCAGTTTTTAAAGCTCACATTCATCACAGTCGTTCGTGTGCTAGCTTAAAGCTACAGCACGCTGGTCCTTGTCGTTGGGGTGAGCGATAGCTTCCTTTTGATGGAGCTCTGCGTATCGCTGCTCCTCCTGTCTGCGTTCGCTGCGACCGTTGACACCTCTGTAGTGGCTAGTGCATTCTTGAGGCTCAACCTGGCCCGGAAGGCCTTGCAGAAGATGAAGTAGATGAGCGGGTCCAGGCAAACGTTGAGAACTGACACAAAGACCGCCATTTCCTTCACGTAGAAGAAGACCTGGCTCCACGAACAGTTGCTGGTCTTGGATGTGTAGGCGTAAGGAAGACGAACCAGGTGGTAGGGGACAAAGCAGACGCAGAAGACGCTGACCAGCACCAACATGTTTCTGCGTGATCTGGCGAGCTTCTTGGACCCGATAGACGCAGGCTGCTTCTCCTGTGCCACTGAAAGCTTGCGAGAGGTTTTGTAGTAGAAGAGAACCAGGCAGACGAGGACGGTTACAAAGATGGTGGCCGAGAAGACGTGGATGATTTTGTAAAGCACGTTGAGCTCTTTACTGTGCATCTCATCACAGCTCACTTTTGTTAGTGTTTCATATACCGGCTTTTCTGTTATAAGAGAGACCAGGATGTAGGAGCTCGTCACAGTGATGAGGAAGACCCAGGTTAGGATGGATGTTATCTTAGCACCTCGTACTGTCTGCAGCATGTGATTTCCCAAAGGGTGGACGATCTTCAGGTACCTGCAGGGAGGAGAGAGCTATCAGTGTGTGAGTCAAACCAACTCTTTCACCTCCTGAAAACCAAAGACTAAGCATGTTCATCCAGTGTGGACTCATGTTCTCCCAGCCTGCACTTTCCACCGTGTCTGCAGCCACTGCCTGTTGGATGATTATGCCCCAAAGAAAAGCTTTAACCTATAAGCTTTACGCACAAAGACTTCCTCTTCAGGAAGGCAGGAGGAGAGGGAGCATTTCAATGAAGACAGGAAACCCTTTATTCACAGGGACATGGCTGATGATTGACATTTCAAAGTAGACTGATAACTAGATTCTAGTCTGTTCCCCCAAAATTTGAAAACTACTTCATGTCCAGAGTTGTTTGGACTCACACTGTTACCAGATCCAGATCTGTGTGATTCAAACTGGAGCCGCCTCTTATTAAACTCACTGTGACAGGGATACAGCGCTGTATGGGTTCACTGAGTCTGACAGGGGTGTGAACACGTGATCTACCGTATTTGTCGGACTATAAGGCGCGCTTAAAATCCTTTAATTTTCTCAAAAATTGACAGTATGCCTTATGTATGAATTCTGGTTGTGCTTACTGACCTCGAACAGATTCTATGTGCTACACGGCGCTCAAACATCTGTCGTAGGCAGGAGCCTGGAGGACGTGGAGGAAGCACGAAGAATGAGTTGAGTAAAGTTTGACTTATCTGACTGTTTTGTTTCGCTGAATGCGCCTTATAATCCAGTGCACCTTATGGTCCGAAAAATACGGTAATCTGGCTGTTTCAGCTTTCCTGGGTTTGGGGTTTTCCATTGGTCCGTCTCAGAGTGGGTCCAAAACTTTTCAGGTCCAGCAGTAACAGCCGAGATCGAGTGGAGATGCACCACAGTGGTTTAAGCAAAGTCAACAGTACACAAATGTTAAATGCAGATGCACCGATGGTGGTGTTTCACTACTTAAATGACCCTTTTGATGTGTGCGTGTTTGTGTAATGTGTGCAAACGTGCTGAGTCCGTGATGAACTCTGCTGTTGATTTCATTCTGCTGCTTCAGCTCTGACCACAGAGGCAGAAGTAGCATCGAGACCACATCCTTTGCTTTTCAAACACGTATGACAGTATCCTGCTGATACCTTTGTGCAGCTGCAGAGACAACACGCAGCGTCGCACTGACCGCCCTCAGGTGAACTGACAGCTGCTAGGATCAGGCTCATGTCTACATCTTTACCTGTAATTTCCTCCTGTTTAGCTGAGAAGCCAGATGAACTGTAGCCACACGAGTTCATAAAATACATGGTAGCCCTCCTAAGTGATTCACTGCTCACCTGGTGGATGTTACAAAGTCTTACGATCCACCTGGTGAGCACCGCCCCGCCCAGGATCAGGTTAGGGTTGTATTTTTGGACTCCGGGGTACCTGGAGAGGTAACGCGCAAACGCCACACTGGATTTGAACCCTACTCATGCTGCTGTGACCTAGTTCTCGGGCGATGGCACTAATCGCCGCGGCGCGCCTGCACATCGTGAACTGTTTATGGTTTTTACAAAAAGAATCTGTCATGTATGCAGGTGGCACTCAGCTCGGTGCCATGACCCGAATAAAAGCCAGACAAACGTAACCACGTTCGATTTCCTTGAAATTTAAGTTGACACAGAGTGATGACAATCATCTACCACAAGATAAGAACCCACATCCTATCCACTGTTGGTGCGCTGAAAATGTTTACAGCAGACACAAACGTGTTACAGCCTCGGCGTCGTCATCTCGCTCAGCTTTGTTTTGGATTGTTGGGGATTTTTTGACTTTTGGCGTCTGTTTTCGTTCCCTCTCTGTTCCCTGTTTTTTGTGGTTTTTTGTAGTTTTCTTTCTGTCCTTTGAGATTGTCTCCACCTGTCCTCTGTTCCCTGCTGGGTCTCATCTGATTATTTAAAGTCCTCTCTTCTCTCTAACGCCTGTTTTTTCCCTGCTTTCGCATGTTTGCCTCAGTTGTGTGCAGTTCTTTGTCGGACCCCTGGAGTGTCCTGATTACGTTCCCACCTGTTAGCAGCGATGAAGCCCATGAACATGATGCTGGCGTACATGTTCAGGTAGAAGGCCGAGGCACCGAAGTTGCAGTAGACCTTGCGGATGATCTCAGACTTAATGTTGGCGTACTTCATAATTCGCAAAGGGAGGCAGAGGCTGATGAGGAAGTCGGCCGCTGCCAGGTTCTTCAGGAAGAGGGTGACGCTGGACACGTGCCGCTGACCCCTGAAGAAGTAAACGTTCAGGGTGAAACCGTTGAGGAACAAACCGACCTGCAGACACGGGAGGGACAGGAAGGAGGTTTGCATTATTTAGTCAAAGTTTAATATTTATTTTCTGCCACATCATGAAGACAGAGAGGACAGCGACTCACTAGAAACACCAGGGTGTAGATCACCATGAAGAAGATGTGGGCTGAGGTGTCCTGGATGTCTTCATAACAGCTGGAGTTACTGTTGTTGTTTCCGGAGGGGTCGAAGGTCGAAGCTGCCATGTTTCCAGGTCTGGAAAGACCAACCCGGGTTAGACGGTGGTTAAAACAGAGACGGTCACCACGGGAACTGCTGAAGGCTAAAAGGGAAGTGGTACAACACATGGTTACCAATCGTGCCTTTTTCAGGAGGCTGCTGCTCTCACGCCACCTGAACAAATGTGATGCTAAATAAGAGGAAGCTTTTAGTAATAACCAAAACAAAAACTTGTGGTGAAAGGCGGCGAAAATCACAGACGGCCAAAGAAACTGGATATTTAAAAACAGCAACAACGCTGATGCAGAGGAAACAGAGGTAACTGGGATTTTTCTAATACAGACCTCCATCCAGACCAGATTCAAACATGTGAACATAAATCACACCGTGAACAGCAAACGGATACAAAGAGAAACTCAAACTATATACATGCTGAACAGGTGAGGAGAAGCTGACCTGCTGTAATGATATTTCATCATTTAAGCCATATTCACACAGGACAGCTCCTTCCTCCCTGCAGCCGTCAGACTGTACCAACAAACACAGATGTTTACATCTGCGCTGCAACTTGCACTATTTTATCAACCGATTCACACTACAACCAGGGTTTGCCTCTTAACTGTATTTAATTTTATTTTATTTAATAAGGGTGCAGGACTCTGTTTTTGGTAACCATCGCCCTCGATGTAAATATGTAAAAACTGTGTATGTTTCTGTCCTGTGTCTTGTGTACTGTTTGTTTGTATTTGTGTCTTTCTGGCTGCTGTGACACCCACATTTCCCCCCAATTAAAGGATGATTCTATTCTATTCTATTCTATTCTATTCTAACATTGTTTTAATTCCATATTAACGTGCCCACACACGCTTTTTTCTAACATTTGCAGATACTTATGTTAATATTTGACACCAGGTCTTATTTTTGTGCTCAATAGTGATGACATCACTCGACCGCGCCTGTGATTAGAAAGAATGATGCTATGATGCCGTCTGGGGCGGCGACTCTACGCCACGCACTGTGTGGATGTGGAGAAACGTGCTGTGGTCGTCCCGTAAACTCCTGCGTCACACATCAGCGACGCTCTTTTCACCTCTAAAAGGTCACTGAGGGTTTTTTTATTTACTACATGATTAATGTGACGTTTCTGTTTGACCTGAATCTGATTTTTTACCTTATCATGTTTATTTATATCAAACCATTTTTAAATCCTGTGGAGGTGCGGCTCAGATTCTCACCACAGCCCAAAACAGTCACATCATCAGCAAATGAAAGTCACTTTAGAAAACCTTGTAAATATCATTGATGTGTGGTAAACACAGAGTGGACGTGTTTCCAGAACCACAGATTTGTTTCCTTCGGTGTAATTTCTCATCTCTTCTGTGAGATGTGTTGGCGGTTGCGTTGTACACCTGACACACCTGCACAGTGACACAATGGTCTGTCACTGCAGTTTTTCTGCGCTGCAAACACGGCCTCGTAGCTGTGCAGCAAACAGGACAGCTGACAGCAGCAGCTGCGTTACTGCACTCGTCTCTGTCAAAGTCAGCAACATGTGGCGTGATGATGATCATTAAATCACCTGTGCCTCTCACAGAGCAGCGCGTCTCCTCCTGACGATCACAGCGGCTCAGACTTTCCTCCCGGAGGAGGAGGAGGAGGGCTGTCGGTCTGATCTCCTCATCGATGCGACGATATGTGACCTCACAGAACCGATCGCTCTTATCTTTTCATCGGCCCGTCTCTTCACAGGTCAGAGACGCAGGAAGGATCCTGCTAGACTGCGTTGACCTACTTACTATCATGAGCTTATCTGACCTCAGATCAGCACCCGTCTGTGCTTTTATTGCACAGTGTTTGTTTCATGTGTTCCACTTTTTTAATGATGTTGTTGTTACTGAAGCGGAAAGATCACTGCACAGCTGGGACTAATCACACATAATAAGACGAGGGGAAGCAAAGCTAGATACACTGACATGAGACTTTCAAAGTAAAACAGGGAACACAAGACTATCAAAGACACTGACGAGAGCTGAGACACAGAGACACGACGGTCTGAGGAGACAGAGGGACTCTACGAGGGACACGGGGAAGACAAACAGAAACTGAGACTGTAACACAAGCAGAACCAAAACCATGAAAAAGAATGAAAGAGAAAATAAATTAACCACAAACCACAAACACTGAGTCAGAACACTCAGGACCATGACACACAAGTCTGATATGAACCTGTGAGGGCTGCAGAGCAAACACCACGGCAACAGGCAGCCCCGTATCATCATCATCATCATCATTATTCTAGAAGAAGGGATGATTGATTTCTCCACAGAGGTCTCCCTCCCTCTCTGAGCAGCTAATATAAAATCAGCTGATGCTGAGGTTTCACTCGTGTGACTGAGAGGACCGGCGGGCCCACACCCCCTCTTAAACTCTGCAGACCTTCACACACTCGAAATCTGAGCTGATGTTTCACGCCTGTTGATGTGGCCGTTCACACCGACTGTGCAATTTTGCAGGAGGAACGTGAAACCAAACTTGAGTCTTCAGAGACGAACAAACACATCTGACCAATCAGGTCACTGCATTTGGCAGCAAATCAAAAGCCCATACTGAGTACAGCAGAAACAGGGAAATAAGCGAGTTTGACCTCAGACAAACGACTGCACGCTGCTCTCAAACTAGTTATCAGTTTCATCGCTCGCTGTCCACAATCGTTTTTTCCACAGTGGGGTTTTTTAGGAAAATGTTCAGCGAGTGTATGTAAGTCGATACGTTTCCATTTGAAGAATTCAGCCTGTAGTCTACGCTCTGACCGAGGCGTTGGCCTCACGGATGTCGATGTGGGCTTCGTGCTGTCGGCCTGTTTATCGCTCTGACTTCACTGCTCTGTTAAACGAGGGCTTTGGGTCCTGTGCGTGGCCCTGAGGGCTGAAACGCTCGTGTCTATGCGACAGGTCGACGCCGTTTTCTGTTTCTAATCGCACAGGTGACCCTGCAGGACTTTTAAACTAAGGCTGAAACAGCAGACGCCATCATCTGCAGGGTTGGGGCTGTTGTTTTCCTTACAGGTGTTTCCAGTTCAGGTATGTGTGGTCATGTGACGCAGCTGTTGGCAAACATGCAGAACTCGCCCTGTTTGTCCCTCCACGCTAACGTTTGTATTTGAACACACAGTGGCTTTAAAGTAAATGAAACCTCAATCTGTTTGTGATTGTGACTGCAGATATTTCCAGCTCTGACGTTTCTCTCCTGACCAATCAGCTCAGTGCTCTCTCTGCTCTGTTACATCAGCACCGCGAAGCTGCAGCTTGTGGTCACAGCGGCTTAGTTACCACAGTGCGACCCAGTTACAGAGAAACAGCAGCCACCGCTTATCGAAACTTCATGAGAATCTTTTTATTGGCAAAGAAAACATTGTTTAAAAAACTATTTCCAGATGTGACACATCAGCAGCAAAGTTTCACACGCAGAGAGGGTCTATTTTCTCTGGTGAAACCTCGTTCTGATAGTCGACTAATCAGATCATCATCCATTGGACGTAAAACTACAGCTTATTGCACCAGCAGCATCTGCTCTTATATAACTATCATTAGCTTACAGCTTTAAGTGTTTAAGGTGCTAACTAACAATAAAGACAAGATGATAGTTTATTAAAGTTTAATGACATTTGCAGATTGTTTCGGTAAAGTTTAATAAACTCCTTGCTATCTAAAATATAACAGGACACTGGAGTAAACTCTGGAGCATCTCACACTTCTGATAATCAGTTGTCTGCTTGACGTTTATTCAGCTGTGTAAAAACTATAACTTTAATCTCAGCCAAACAGATTTACTCAGGAACAAATAAAATACTAAAGAAAGCCAAACAATAACATTTGTAAGTTATCTAAGTGACTCATATATATGTTTAACCTGACTAGCGAAAGACGGCGGTGGGTTTGAAAACGATTAGTCGGGAGTCCGGTGTTCTCACGGCTCTAGTGACCTAGCCCCCGGCTAGCTATCGAGCTAGTGGGTAACAGACGTCTCTGAAAACGTCGGAGCGCTTTTGAAAATATGTGGTGTCCTGATAAACTGAGCAGATATTTGAGGTTTACACAGCTACATTCTCGCCTGAAAATATGTTAAACATTTATTTTGTGACCCAGAAAGAATAATAAGAGTAATATTAAAACTAACTAGCTGCCGCCATTGTTGGAAGCTGCGCTATGAATTCTGGGACACAGTTTCTTCTTCTTTGTGGTTTAACGGCAGCTGGCATCCTTGTACATGCAGTGCTGCCATCTTCTGTTTCAGTCCGTTATTACACTCTTAAATCCTGCTACTTATTCCTGCGTCTTTTGTGATCTTACAAAGCTTCAAACGACGCGTCGACGATTTTGATAGTCGACTAATCGTGGCAGCCCTAGTCACAACGCTGCGTCGCCACCGGTAATGTCTCCCAGAAGACTCACTGACATGTCACTGACAACTAAACCTGTCCTCAAACATCACTGTGGTGTCTGTGTGTGGTCGACAGGGAGGATTTGTGCTTCAGCAGGAATCTACGCCGTACCTGCGTGAATCCGTCTGCACCTCACGAGAGATGCAGGTACACGTTGGGTCGACGCAGCCCGCAGACCATCCACACTCCGCTGCATTTCCAGCTACTTTTTCAACCACAGATTTCAAATGTCAGTGAGAGGTCAACAATCATGGTCTCAATATTAGAAATACTCATCACAGCATCAGTATAAGGACGTCAGCCCATTCCCAGAGGGAGATCAGACTGTCGGTATGGACGTGAGGGAAAAACAACAAAGTGGAAAATCCTGAGGGACAAATGTTTGACCACGAAAATAACCAAGTACAAGACGTCCCAGCGTTTCATGTTTTTGTTGCACATTAAACACCAGCACGAGTAGAAACGGCAGCCGTGATGTCGGCCACACTCGGTGCCGAAGTGCAGATCAGGCCCGACAAGCGGACGATGGGAGGAGGTCGAGGGTTGCTGTGGTGACCAGTAAAAAGAGCGTTGCGTCAATCTGCCACAAATTCACATCAACTGGCCTCATCATCAAAGAGCTGCGGTGCAGTCCGCCATATTAGAAGCTTTCAGTGAGCAAACAGCGTGTAGGGTATAAATCACACCCAGACGGCGTGATGCCTCGCATCCACTTACTCCAGCACACGTGTCTCCAGACCGGGGAGGGGGGCGCCAGAGAGCCCTGATGGGACCCTCACAGCCACGGGGACACCTTCTTACTGTGAGGCGACAGCACACAAACGCAGCCAATAACCAATCAGTTACCTCGCAGCTAAAACGCTCACATCCATGGTTCTCATTAATGATGGACAGCAGAGGAAAGCAGATGTTTGGATGTTTGCACCTCTGTGCAGCCTGCAGGCCAGGAACCACTGAACCACATTAAAGATGCCACCTGTGAGACACAAGCTTGTGCGCGCCGCGAGCAGTGAAACCACAGGAAGAGAAGCTCCCATCGCTACATTCTCATCCCGAAACCAGAAAACATTTTCCTTTTTTCACTGTTTTCACACTTTCAGATCTGTGAGCAGACACACTAATACCAACAGGTTCTGTGTAAATATAGCTGCTAATCACAGCGTTTAAAGGCCAGACATGTGACATGTAAGCATATCGGTGAGGTGGGGTAGAAACAGCAGGCTTACCTGCAGCACTGTCCCGTCTGCGCGTCTTCACGGAGAATCTGTGAGAAACCCTTTATGACTTCCTTCTGCACAGTTTATATGAGCAAGGCCAGGCCACACAGAGAGAGGGAGGGCGGTGGAGGAAGCTGGTGGTTGCTGCTGTGCTGACGTCCTGCATGCAGCACCGTTCCTCATTTGCAAGTCAAAAACACACACCTATTTTTACCAGGAAGTTTTCATTTTTCCAGAGAACTTTATTTGAAAGAGCTTTGCTCTGAGCGGGTCTGTTGTGTGCGACAGTGATCCTCTGAAAACAACAGCTGCTGGAAACAGACTCAGTCAGACACACAACCCAGAACCAGCAGGTAAACGCGGCTAAAGGTTAACCAGCAAGCTTTAACACAGATCAGAGTCGACTCGTAAATGTCCCGTGACTCACAGTGTTCGTGTTTTCTTATTTTCAATCTGCAAACTTAATTCTGTTTCTATTCGGCTTACACGAGTGTTGAGTGTGAGCTGGGAGTGCCTGTCAGTTATTCAAAGCCGGTTCTGGGTCCAGCACATGTGTCAGAGGAAGCGCGACATGTCGCTGCTTGTTGAAGGTTTCTGGTTTTTAGCAGCAGAGTGAGCGCGTGCTGTGTTTTAAACACTATGCTGTTGCTATGCTGGCCTTCAGCCCAGGAGGATCTGATTAGGAAATGAACTTGATGGCTGAATACCCATAATGCTCCTCCCTGTGAGACATACGAGCTGTGCAAACAGACACTAGTGCAGGACGGTGAAACCACAGAGTGTAGATCACATTTCTGGTTTTAAATTCTATTAGGAAGTGCTGAAGGCTGGTGCGAGTCCAGAGTTTACATCTGCTTTTGCAGCAGCTTACTGGACTCAGTGTTTTCTCTCTGTATCTAATTACAGACTGGTTCAGATTTCACAGCTGTTTTGGACTCGTATCTGCTTCATCCTGTTTTCAGATTCCCTCAGACTGGTGTGGAACTTTGGGATGGTTTCACATCCTGTTTTGGAGCATCTGCGATGACTTGCCGTGGCCACACCGGCCCTCTGTTTGTATTCCCAGGCTGACTCCAGGGCTCAGTGTGTTTTTGTTTTGTTTTGTTTGTTTGTTTTTCGTTGTTTCCAGTTCGTTTGTACTGTTTCCAGTTTAGCCTCACTTTGGCACAGATTTTGGACCAAACTGAAGTGATCGGCAGCAATCTCCCACACCAGCCTATTAACCAACCAAAGACCCAGACAGACTTTTAATTCATTTGAAAGCCTGATGCTTCGCCTCGTCCACCCCAGCTGTAAAACTCAGAAACCAGTCTTACTTGTTATCATCTATCGTCCACCTGGGCCTTACACAGAGTTTCTGTCTGATTTCTCAGACTTTATATCTGATTTAGTTCTCAGCTCAGATAAAATAATTATTGTGGGTGATTAGACTCAATTGGATTTTCTCAAAATGTAAAATCACACTGGAGATCACAGGTGTCGAACTCCAGGCCTCGAGGGCCGGTGTCCTGCAGGTTTTAGATGCGTCCTTGAACCAACACAGCTGATTTAAATGGATAAATGACCTCCTCAACATGTCCTGAAGTTCTCCAGAGGCCTGGCAATGAACTAATCATCTGATTCAGGTGTGCTGACCCAGAGATCTAAAACCTGCAGGACACCGCAGGGACCCCTGATCTAGATCTTGTTTTAACATACGGCAAAGAAACTGAACATTTAACAGTGTTTCCTGAAAACCCTCTCCTGTCTGATCATTTCCTGATAACATTTACCTCCTCACTACGTACGACTCTGGATACTGTAGCTCCTGTGAAAACTAAGGTCTCTAATCAGAAGTACCTGACTCCGTGGTATAATTCTCAAACACGTAGCCTAAAGCAGATGACTCGTAATCTGGAGAGGAAATGGCGTGTCACAAATTTAGAGGATCATCATTTAGCCTGGAGAAATAGTTTGCTGCTTTATAAGAAAGCCCTCCACAAAGCCAGAACATCTTACTATTCATCACTGATTGAAGAAAATAAGAACAACTCTATGTTTGCTGTTATAGTCTACAGGCCTTTTAGGGTCACAGCTTTAAACCTTTACTCAAAAAGCATCTCTAGACCCAGCAGTCTTAGCTAATTATAGGCCAATCTCCAACCTTCCTTTCATATCAAAAATCCTTGAAAGAGTAGTTGTCAAACAGCTAACAGATCATCTGCAGAGGTTTATTTGAAGAGTTTCAGTCAGGTTTCAGAGCTCATCACAGCACAGAAACAGCTTTAGTGAAGGTTACAAATGATCTTCTTATGGCCTCTGACAGTGGACTCATCTCTGTGCTTGTCCTGCTAGACCTCAGTGCAGCGTTCGATACTGTCGACCATAATATCCTATTAGAGCGATTAGAACATGCTGTAGGTATTACAGGTACTGTGCTGCAGTGGTTTGTATCATATCTATCTAATAGACTCCAGTTTGTGCATGTAAATGGAGAGTCCTCTTCACACACTGAGGTTAATTATGGAGTTCCACAGGGTTCAGTGCTAGGACCAATTCTGTTTACATTATACATGCTTCCCTTAGGCAGCATCATTAGAAGACATAGCATACATTTACACTGCTATGCAGATGACACCCAGCTCTATCTGTCCATGAAGCCAGATAACACACACCAATGAGTTAAACTGCAGGAATGTCTTGGTTTTGTTGTGCTTGTAGTTTTTTCTGGTTTACTCTGTGCTGGGTCGCCTGTTTCCCCTCCTTCCTTCAGCTTGTTGTTAGTTTGTTTCTGGTTTTCACTTTGATCTGTTGCAGCTGACGCATTTAAGTTTGATTTAACGAGTTTAAAGTGCTAAAAATAAAGCTGTGGCCAGCAAGTAGCAACAACTACCCACAGTCTGTAATATTTTTATATTCTACATAGATCTGCTCTGTGAAAGTCTCTCACTGGAGTAGGTGTCACACAATTGGTCGGTTTGGTGCAGGAAAAGAGTGAAAGTCTGACTCGGAGAGCCTGGATAAACAGAGGCCGCTGATAACCACCGTCAGCATAGCTGCTGTCTCTGCCTTTGGTCGACTGGGCTAACACAGAGGCAGCCTGGCTGCGTCTGTCCTGCTCTGCAAGCTGGTACCTAATGTCCTTTAATGCACATATTAAACACATATGTAAGACTGCTTTCTTCCATTTGTGCAACATCTCTAAAGTTAGAAATATCCTGTCTCAGAGTGACGCTGAAAAACTAGTTCATGCATTTATTATGAATCCCCCCTTTAGTTACGCTGCAGTAGATCTAGGCTGCTTGTCCTATAGGAGATTCCCATGATGCACTGAGTGTTTCTTGTTTATTCACTTCATTTTTCTACACCTCTCTGCATTGTGTTATCATTAGTTATTATTAACCGCTGTCTCTCTTCCACAGCATGTCTTTATCCTGTCTTCCTTCTCTCACCCCAACCAATCGCAGCAGATGGCCCCGCCCCTCCCTGAGCCTGGTTCTGCCGGAGGTTTCTTCCTGTTAAAAGGGAGTTTTTCCTTCCCACTGTCGCCAAAGTGCTGCTCACAGGGGGTCATATGATTGTTGAGGTGTTCTCTGTATTTGTACTAATATGGGGTCTTTAACTTACAATTTAAAGGCATTAATGAAACTGTTGTTGTGATTTGGCGGTGTATAAATAAAACTGAATTGAATAGTGATAGGTTTGATACCATCAAACAGACGAGGGGGAAGACCAGGTTACTGAGAAGTGCATATGGGTATAATAATCTGTTCCCACCATCACCTCCACCTTGCTGCCACAATGAATGCCTGGTTTCAGATTAAAAGATGCTGATTTTTTCTCTTTTCCAAAGAAGAGAGGAAAGAGTTTTAAATAGATCTCGTCTTCCGTTCACAGATGGGAGAGCCTGACTGTTACCCTATCAGCCTGATCTCTGCGCAGCACAGAGGGAAATATTCAAACTGCCTCAGGCTGGTTTGTCTCTGCTCTGGAGGGCAAACTGTCAGGACATGTTTTTGGAATAACGATCATGAAGAAATCTTTCTACGGGGATTCTCGGTGGGTGCATGTGGAGGCAGCCTAAGATCGGTTGTAGAGGTGCAGCGGAGAAAAGGCTCGCTTTAAGATAAATCTGATTATTAAAGGTAGATTTTCCATCATCGGCTGGCTGTGATCTCTTCACCTGTGCGGTGACAGCGACAGGTCTGGCCTTGCTCTCAGCGTTCACCTTATCTCCCCATCTCTTCCAAGTAATCGGTGGGTGGAGCTGACCCGGTGATTAAGGATGCAGCTCACCTGAGCAGGTCGGGCAGCCCTGCTGAAAGCTTTCACGGGCTCTTCTCCTCTCTGTCATGCTGGCTGGCTAATGGAGCGTTCGGTTTCTCTTTTGATTTTGCACGCACACAATCGCTCTTTGATTCTCTGACGAAGCTCGGCACTGAGCTGGAATCTGTGGGAGGATTCGGTAACGGCAGACAGGGAGGTAGATGTTTGACTTTCAGATGAAGTCATGACCCCTGCCTGGTCCCGGCTCCCCCTCCCTCTCCCTGTGTCTCTCTGGTGTGAGATACTCACTGCAAACAGTTCTGATGTGATGATTTTGAAAATGCTGCTGCTCGAGGTTATATGCTGATGGCTGCTGTACAGGAAGGAGGAATTCCTCAAATGATACTAACGAGCATCATGAGCTTAACCTGAAGCTCCAACTCCCGTCACTGCACACTGTCCAAGTTTATCCTGCACGTCTGCTGCTGTCATTGCTTTATCACATCTGTCTCTGTTTATGATCAATGCTTATCTGCGTGCTCACACACACACACACACACACACACACACACACACACACACACCAAAAGATGACAGAAACAGCTGTAACATCAATCAGTCTCAATTCTTCACTGCTGCCTTTAAAAACTCCCAAAATATGTGTTTTTGATGTCAGAGCTGTGATTCAGACTGGCCACGTGTGATTTAACAATACCTTTACTGGGAATGTCATCAGCGCCCCCTGCTGGTCACAGGGTTCCATTACACTCCATTTTTTCCCCTTTAACTTTGTGTTTTTGAGGAACAGGTACTATCACCTCATTTAATTTACTTTAAAAAGAGGGATTTTAAAATGTCAGCAAAATAGTTATTAATATTTTTTATCCCACTCTGCTGCTCCTCGTGTACCTGCAAACAAACATGTAATGACAGATATGACCACCTGATGGCAGCAGAGAGGCATCAGCTGCAGTGAGCAGAGATTGAAAACATGACTAAATAGGAGTTATTTTAGAAGAAGGAAAAGCTTTATTTAAAATACAGACATCATAAAGCAGTTGTAATGACTCTGACAGCAGGAACACTATGACATCACAGTCAGATTGCTGCTCGTCCTGCGGTTTGACACGAGCTTCTAAAAAGAGGCGACTCGTGAGCAAATCAGCAGATTCTGCATGAACGGACTTTAATGCTGCAGGTTTGATGCCCACTCATCACAGTTCAGTTTCACTTCCACGTCAACACTTCCTCTTCCTCGCTGACCTTCCCTGTCCTCTCTGTCCTGCTTTTGGTCAGAACAATAAATAAAACCAAGAACTGAAGCTCTGAATACTTCTCTTATGTACACATAAAGGGATAAAAATATACATTCATGTCTCTTTCTATTTTACACATACAACTCCTGATTTACACACTTTTCTATCAGACCGAGAAACAAACACAAGAGAGCAATTTTATTACAGCAAATAAAAAAAATACATGATTTCAGCTTCAACATTTAGGTTTTGCGTCTCCTCACGTCTCCTCAGGGGTCTTCTCCTCTCCTTGCCGCTGCCTTATTTGCCTTGTCTCCTCTCCTCGCCTTCTAAATGTTGCTCAGACTCTGCGCCGTGGTCAGGGACCTCCTCCTCCTCCTCTCTCGCCGCGACACTTTTCTCAGCAGCGATTCTCTGAAGGTTCGGCACATGAGGAAGTAGATGATGGGGTCGAGGCAGACATTGAGTGCTGACAGGAAGAGCGTCCCCTCTTTCACCTGCAGCAGCAGGAAGCGGGCGTACCGGCTGAAGCTCGACTCCGGCATCTGGCTCAGCGTGTAGGGGATGCGGCAGACGTGGTACGGCACGAAGCAGATGAAGAACACCACCAGGATGCTGAAGATGCTCCGGTTGGACTTGCGGCAGACGTCGCTGTTATCGCAGCGAACCCGGCGGTACGACTGGTAGATGCGGCGGGAGATGGAGGCATAGCAGAAGGCGAGGACCGCCAGAGTCACCCAGAACATTGAGACGCTGAAGATCGAGGACACCCGGTGCCACTCTTTGCCCAGCGCCGTCTTCAGATCCATGCACTTGCGGGCGTTTTCCTTGTTGGCTTCCTTGCTCGTCAGCAAGCTGTTGGGCATGAGGAAAACGGTGAGGAGGGTCCAAGAGAGGACGGCCAACACCCGGGCACACTTGGGGTTCTGCAGGTGGTGCAGGGAAAAGATCCTGGCTACTCTTGTCCTGCAGGAGGTGGTGGTGATGGAGGAGGGGGAGGTTCGGACAATCTTGACGTAGCGCTCGAGGCTAATTAAGCCCATGAAGAGGATCCCCATGTACATGGAGCAGTAGAAGATCACAGCGCTGTAGCGGCAGACGATCACGTGGATGTACCAGCCGCCGAGTTCCAGCTGAGCCACGATCCTGAACGGGTAGGTGCACAGCATGAGGAGGTCGGCCACCACCATGTTCTTCAGGTAGACCACCAGCCCAGAGTCGGCGGGCACTCTGAAGAAGATACAGGCGGCTCCGCCATTCAGAAGCGAACCCACCAGAAAGATCACAAAGTAGAGCAGGGGCAGGATCTTCAGGGTGAAGACGCTGTTGAAGTCTGCCGTCTGGTTGGACAGTAGGCTGGTGGAGTTGTTGTGAGCCATCCCTGCAAACACGAAGAACACAGTACGAGCTTTAGGACGATTACAGGAAACATTTTTCATTGGCATTAATAAAACGGGAGAAATCAGTGACAGAGGTGACGCTCTGTGGCTCCACCTGCAGAATCATTCTCTTTGAAATGAGTGATAAACGTAATCGTCACTTGGAGGAGGTGGACAGACTCTCTGTGGTCAGTGTTTGGTTTCCACTGACAGAGCTGCAGACTGTCTGCATGCACCACCACAGCGGCGTCATGGTGTTATGACAGAGCACAAAGTAACGACCGCTGAAGGCCTGAATCTGCATTTGTGCTTTAACCCATGTTCAGTGTTACGTTGTTTCTGTGCTGCTCGGCTGAAAAAACCTTTTGTGTTCATGCAGTGAGCTGCTCTGTTTACACTGGGCACGTGCACAAACAAGGTTTCACGGACGCTTCCTTTGTCCTGCTCTTCACGCACTTCCCTCCGATCCTGATTCATCCCAGTCCAACACGCAGCGCTCTCGTCCTTCATCTGCGCTGTGAAAACACTTACGGTCGGGTTTGACAGGACAGCACCGGCTGCATCGCGTGTTCCCGTGCTAGTAAAGTTATTTTTAACCTCAGATTTCTGCTAGTGGTCATTCCTGCACTAACCACACAACCTGCTGGCTTTAATTCCACCTGAAACACTATTTGGTTTCTTGTGCACCTACACCAGTCAACAGAAGCTGTTAGTGAATAAGAAATCCTGTGTGGAGATGGACACTTCCACTGTGGATCAGAAGAGCCGATATGAAGAAGGATCAGACAGCAGTTTCCATTTCAGGGAAGCAGCTAAACTCCTGATCAGGCAGCGTGTGGCGTGTCCCTGCAGTGTGCTGTTCCTCTTTTCCTACCATCTCCACATTGCTGATTGTCTCATAAAGCCACTGAATGCCCACAGCTTTAGAACGAGGATGTTTACTTCCTGTGCCAGAGCCACCAATAAATGGCCTGTTCCTTTGTTTGCTGCAGCTCAGAGCGAGCCACAGGGGACGATCATGTCGACTAAATGCACCAACGTGTTATATTATCGACCCTTACGAGGGTCTTTTCAGAGAACAAGAACAAACATAAAGTTTTTTTGATATCACATCACTCCAGGAAGCAGGCTCAACAAACTCTGAGTTCAAAAATAAACCCGGGAAAGGAATCCACTATCAACGGAGCGCCGATACCAGGATTCCCCAGACTTTACCCTGATATAACTTCATGTTAAATTAGACTTTAACCATCCATCCACTCTTTTATAATTATAATATTTCTGACTGTCTGAGGCAAAATTTCCCCGATTCAATTAGAATCGAATCGTGGATTGAATCGATTCGGGACCTTGTGAATCGAATCGATTCTAGAAATCAGTGACGATACCCAGCCCTAGTTGCAGGGCTAAGACTTTAACATTGCTTAAAATAATGCCGATTACATCTTGTGAACATCTGCTCTGCCAGCTGCCTGCACTGTTCGTCTGCAACCCCAAGCAAACCTAAGGCGTGCTGGACTCGAGCTTGGTAAACCAGCGGTGCACTTGACTCTCCTCCACATCCATAAAGTGCGCTACAAACACAAACAGCTAACAGGTGGATTTTCCTGTTTCAGTGCAGCTAGCGATGGGTGGAGAACCACTTACTGCTGACGGGTGTGGACAGTTTAGGATCAAACCCACTTCTGCTGCCACGGGCAGCGCAAAAGTACCCCTTAGACTGCTTTTAGTTTAGTTTCCTTGTTTTCCACTGCATCATTGATTCTATCACTAGTTAGCTAACATAAGCTAATGTAAGTCTGTTAGTGGCAACCAACCAACCACATGACAGCACTGTAGTGGCACAAGATGGCGCTACAAACTCTGAAGACGTCAGCTTCACAGACGGACTTAAATAAGACCGTTTTTTAGAGCAGGAGGGAAATTAGCCTTTAAACATGTGTGTGTCATGTCCACTGTAACACCAGAGCTCAGCTCAGAGACGTTAGCTAAGCCCGGTTCCTGGACCTGCGTCCTGGACTTCGTGGACTCTGCATTCTTTTGGGATACAAGTTCCCAAAGTTTGCATCTGTAGTATCTGATCATACACACTGAGAGGATGCTGACTATGCAATAACAGCTGCAAAGCTTCTGCTTTTACCTTTGACAGGCACAGGACGTGGTGCAGGACCTTCACTGATATTTCATGTTTATGAGACTTAAAGGGAAGTTTGCTTATAACTCCAGCCATTGTGTGAAGGCTGTAAACATTCACAGGAATCATTTGTTAAGTAAACGAGTCTCATCCAGCTCCCCGATGTCATTCCTGAGCATTTGTTTGTTTGCTGTGACTCAGTTATGGAAACAAACTCACTTCTTTGAAACTGAAGCTCTCACGAATCAGACCAGCAGACCCCATTTGTTCTGACTCGATAGTAAAACACTCATACTCAGTAAAACAAGAGCATCCATTTCCTGGATGGTCTGAACCACACAGTGTTTGTCGGGCACAAACAGTGAAGGTTTCAGTGTCAGTGACTTTGATTGGTGCAGACGAGGCCAAGCACATCACTCCGGGCCTCCTGTGACAGGACTACATCAATGCTGTTATTACAAATAGAAATTCACCTCACCCACCCAGGTGAAAAAGGTTTCTGTATCAGGCTGTTTCTTTATCCACTGTGGACTGACTGCTGGACCAAAGCACACAGCATGTTAAACCATGAGGCAGGTGGGCTTCAGCAGCAGAAGACCACACTGAGGCCACCTAAGGTCACCTAATCCAGGTCTAAGGATAAGATTTACCAAAGGGGGAAGTTAAAAACTTAATCTTAAGAGTAGAGATAGTCTCTGTCTCCTGAATCCAAAGCAGCATTTTGGATTAGCTGAAGGCTTTTCAGGGAGTTTTTAGGACTTCCTGATAATAATGAATTACAGTCGTCCAGCCTGGAAGTAATAAATGCATGAACTAGTTTTTCAGCGTCACTCTGAGACAGGATATTTCTAACTTTAGAGATGTTGCACAAATGGAAGAAAGCAGTCTTACATATGTGTTTAATATGTGCATTAAAGGACATTAGGTACCAGCTTGCAGAGCAGGACAGACGCAGCCAGGCTGCCTCTGTGTTAGCCCAGTCGACCAAAGGCAGAGACAGCAGCTATGCTGACGGTGGTTATCAGCGGCCTCTGTTTATCCAGGCTCTCCGAGTCAGACTTTCACTCTTTTCCTGCACCAAACTGACCAATTGTGTGACACCTACTCCAGTGAGAGACTTTCACAGAGCAGATCTATGTAGAATATAAAAATATTACAGACTGTGGGTAGTTGTTGCTACTTGCTGGCCACAGCTTTATTTTTAGCACTTTAAACTCGTTAAATCAAACTTAAATGCGTCAGCTGCAACAGATCAAAGTGAAAACCAGAAACAAACTAACAACAAGCTGAAGGAAGGAGGGGAAACAGGCGACCCAGCACAGAGTAAACCAGAAAAAACTACAAGCACAACAAAACCAGATATTCTGCTAATCTGGGCTCTGATAACTGACCAGGACCAGTATGTAACCAGTATGTAACCAGTATGTAACCAGTATGGATAGATTTGTCGGCACATCCTCACGAGTTTGGGGATGTGAGAAGAAATGAATCCACACATTAACCCTCTGTGGTTTTTTTGATACCTTTGGCGGTGTGGATGGTTTGTTGCTGTCATTTCTTTGGTCGCTGTTTTTTCCACTTCTCAGCATGCATGTGAACGCACCCACACACACACACACACACACACACACACACACACACACACACACACACACACACACACACACACACACACACACACACACACACACACAAGTAGGTTAAGAAAAAGAACCCTTTGGTTTAGCATGAAAACATGACCACATCACTTCATCTGAATCTTCAGTGCAGCTCGACCACAAACCAGCGGCTCTTCCTCTGCAGCGTCAGTACAAACCCTGTTTTTGACTCTGTGGTCAGAAATAAAAGATCAAACTGACACAAAACACAACTGAAGGATTTCTGAGTAAAACATGAAGTCAGCCTCAATCATGTCACAGAAGTGTTTTTCCTTGCAGCTCTGACTGTTATATTTCTGTAAGCTGCGCGTCCTGCAGCAGAATCTGTCCTCACGCTCGGGCTCCTGCGTTCGTGCGCCGTTACATCCTGACGTGTGTTTGTGCGTGTTTATGAGCTTGTTTGTGTTTGTTTTTGGGCTCGTTTTCTCATACTGTTGACATTACGTGACATGTTTCCACATTCTTGAATCAGTAAACCAAACAGAAACCTGCTGGATGAAACGACATTAATAAAACAGCACATGCCGCCAGCCTGTGCAGGTATAAGCGAGCAACAGCTGGCACACTTATATTAATGTGGAAACCACAACCGAGGTTACAGTTGGCTGCTGAAAATCTTTCTGCAGCCGCTCGTTTAGAGCAAAACTGTTGAGTTCATCTGATTCATTTGCACCTTTGAGCTCTTTTGAACATCCTGCTCTCCGTGTGTTTGTTTCATCCATGCATGCTGCAGGAGAGCGCAGCTTCTGCCCTCACACTTCGCTCTTTCTGACAGCAGCTGGGAGCAACGCATCACCACAGCGTGGCGTTTACATCTGCTGTTCACACTCGTGACAAATATCCCATCAGCTGAGGAGATTACCGACAAACGTCCTCATCTGATGGTGATGCGCTTTTTCAGTTTTCTAAAACTTTCTGAGCTCTTCTGATGTTTGATCACTTCTAATCTCCCTTCCTTCCTTCCTTCCTTCCTTCCTTCCTCTGAGATATTTAAAGAAAAAAAGTTTTGAGTGTTTTCTGTGCGTGTAATAAGTTGGCCCGCACCGATGTGAGCTAATGTTATCTAAATGTCAGAGTTGCCTCACTCAGGTTTGCAGCTGAAAGGTCAGATCGTGTGTTAATGTTTCCTTCACTCAACAGAAAAATAACCTTTACAACATCCACAAAGTTTTATAAGTAAGAAGCGCTCTGAACGCAGAACAAAGTCACATGAAGCAGCTGAGCGAGCAGAGAGCAGCGTGGTGGAGCATTCTTCCCCTGTGACGGATTTATCCCGAAACAGTTTGTTTGAGCCTCCGGCAGGTTTTACTGCTTCTTCGGGCTCCGGAGCCTCAGTGAGCCGAGGTCCACCACGCTGCCTCCACACGCATCACGCCTCTACAGCTACACCTCTCTTACATTAATCACAGACTGACCCAATAACACAGCTCTGTCATCAGCTTAAAGGTGCATCAGATGGTTCTCTCACCATAAACTCCAGATGTTGCTCAGGCTCCCATACAGATGTTGCCTTCACCTGTGGTCTGCTTTCCTGCTCTGTGAATGGGAAGCTGAAGTGCTGCTGACAGCTGAGTCTGAGCTGTTATAGTCTGCAGTGGACTCCACTTCCTCTCTCTCTCTCTCTCTCTCTCTAACCCCCCTCCCCCCGTAGAGGAGCCCTCCTCCTCTGTGTCTGACTAACACGTCTATGCAAACATGATAACCCTGCTCCGACCGTTGCATGTTACAACACACTGCTGAGGCCTCTGCATGACAAATACTCCACAAATGCAAAATCTGATGTGTTTGCTGCGTCACAGCTGGATGTTAGCAGATGTTTCTAATCACCTGTCAAGGTCAGGTCAAGGTCAAGGTCAGATTTATTTATATAGCACATTTCCAACAGCCGATGCTGCACAAAGTGCTTAACAATAACAATAAAATTAAAAACTACAGTGTAATACAATAATAACAATAGAAACAATAAAATAGAAGAATTGAAACAATACTAACTAATTCAGATAAATCCAAAATGCTTGGGTCATAATGTGTTAAAAGCCAGAGCGTAAAAGTGTGTCTTTAGTAATGATTTAAATTGCTCAAGTGTTTGTGCAGATCTAATATCAAAGGGGAGACTATTCCAAAGTCTGGGACCTGCCACAGAGAAGGATCTATCACCACGAGATTTGAGGTTAGTCCGTGGAATGGACAACAATAGTTTTGAACTAGATCTCGTGGGTTTTCCTGGAGCATAGGCAGAGAGGAGCTCTGACAAGTAGGGGGGGGCTCGGGCGTTGAGTGACTTAAAAACAAAAAGTAAGAGTTTAAATTGGATCCTGTAGGGGACAGGGAGCCAGTGTAAAGAGGCTAAAATTGGGGTTATATGCTCTCTCCGTTTGGTACCAGTTAGCAGGCGAGCAGCAGCATTTTGAACCATCTGAAGGCGATGGATGGTGGCATGATCTAGGCCATAATACAATGAATTGCAGTAGTCCAATCTGCAAGTAAGAAAAAGGTGGATGATACGCTCGAAGACGTCAGCCGGAAGGTATGGCTTTATCCTGGCTAGCTGTCTTAGCTGAAAAAAACAGGACTGAACTACTGCACTCACCTGCTTATTCAATTTAAAAGAACCATCAATGTAAACTCCGAGGTTTTTTACATGTGTTTTACAATACGAGGAGAGGGTACCCAACGTGTTGTCGATATGATTGAAATTGCCAAAAATGACAACCTCAGTTTTGTTTTCGTTTAGCTGTAAAAAATTTAATGATAACCACTGTTTAACATCGTCAAAGCAGCGTAATAAGAGCTGCGGTTGATCTGATCCTGATTTTAAAGGTAGATAAATCTGTAGATCATCCGCAAAGCAATGAAATGAAATGCTGTACCGCGAGAAGATGGAGCCCAATGGCAGCAAATAGAGTGCGAAGAGGGCGGGACCCAAAATAGAGCCTTGAGGAACGCCGTATTTAAGAGGAGCTAATTTGGAGTTGTGGGGGCCCATATTGACATAAAAGAACCTTTCTGTCAAGTAGGAGCGAAACCACTGAAGGGCAGATCCTTTTAGGCCAGCATGCGATTCTAGCCGTGATAACAGAATGTCGTGGTCAACCGTGTCAAAAGCTGCTGACAAGTCCAACAGTAAAAGGGCAGCAGGGCTGCCAGAATCCATAGTTAAGAGAATATCGTTAAAAATCCTGTGAATATGGTGCTGATATGTGCGCTGGTGTGGACTGGGTAATGCGTTAGGAATGAAAGGATGCCCCGTCGTTTGAACTCTGCAGAGAAAAACCGATGCAGCAGGCGAGTCCGTTTCACTGCAGCAGCTGGTACAGCGTCAGGGCGTCGGTGACAGTCGGAGGTGCAACCTGCTGGTATTAGACCCAAACACAGTGTCGTGACCTCATGCTGCCAAAGACGAGGAAGGAAAAGGTCAGCGGCCTGCAGCTGTAAACCCACTCCTGTTGGGGTTGTCTCACACTGCCCTTTTCCATCAGTGCGTACTCGACTCTCAGGGTTTCCACAGGTGCAGGTACCTGGTACCGAGTACTCGACTACCTGCTCTAAGCAACCATCCAAAAATGTGATGTGGCTGGATTGGCTGACCAATGGCATCGCTCGATGTGTCATGAGAGCAACTCCTTCACAGTGCCGTCTCTGAACTGTGACAAGATTTAAAACCAGAACTCTTCACATGCCACGAGTGTCCAAAAAATGCATCTACGTGCCTGAGTGCACTGAGGCGCTGCCACGCGATTGGCCGATTAGAAGCGAGCAGTTAGTGCGACTTTATTCTTTTGCCTCTTTGATTTGTGGTTTAAACATTTGCCTTAGAAAGACCTGAGCCGACACGAAGCCAGCATGAGCTGAAAGTTTGCTTCTCAGGTTCATCTGAACTTTTTTAATCTGCAGGGATTTTAGTTTTTTCCTGTCATGTTTTAAACTGACATGTTTTCTGTCCCGACTTTGCTTCCTGCCAGCTTCATTCTGTTGTCACTGTTGTGCACGTCCTTGTTTTCGGGTGAATCCCTTCTGTAAACACTTCTCGTTCCAAGTTTGCATTTCTTGTAAGCTTCTAACCTTCTTCCTGTTGAGCTTTAGACCTTTGCCCCCCTCCCAGCCTGCACCCTGCGTTATTTTTGCTCGTCTCAGCCTCTTCATTCTGTTTCCTTTGTTCTTGTAACTGTTGGTTCTTTAATTGAAGCTTGTTTTTCCACTTCCCTCAGAGGCCCGGGGTAATTCCGGGTCTGTTGGTTTGCATGAAATTAGTGAAGATGTGAAATATGAAACAGCTGCTTTACATGTATCAGAACCTCAAATTCAAAGATGGCCAAACAGGACATGGCGGCAGAAACCCGAGTGCAGAGTTTTGTCCTGCACTGTTCACCTGTCGCTCTGAGCAGATAACAGGATGTGTTTCAGACTATTTCTGGGCAGATGTTCTCACTGCATCTTTTTTTTTAGCTCCAGCGTTTTCCAATTTTAGCCTTTTAGATCTCTCCCTCTCTTCCTTTGTTCCACTATGATGGGGGCTCCTCCTGCACCTCGCCGTCCACTTCAAATCGTTCTTTGGGTTTATTGTGCATCAGGTGCAGTAATGCTAAAGTTCATCCATCCACTCGTATCACCCACAGGAAGTCGTTTTAGGATTTTAACCTGTGTTTTTAGGGTGTGGTTTTTAATTAGCAGGTGCTTCATCTTTACTGCACGCTGTCTTAATCTTCTGACTGGATGCAGCTCTGCACAGCAGGGTGAGCTGCCCCTGTGCAATTTGCAGTTTTGCATGTTGACCACGTGACTTTAACTCGTCCACAGCTTTGGTTGGTGACAATTATGGTTACGGGTGGGATCAAGAGAATAAGGCCCAAAACCAGGCTGCGAGTGGGTGATGTACTGCTGGAGTCCAGGTCAAAGGTCTCCAGACCAGTTAGTGACTCCTGGAAACCACCTGTTGCTAAGGAAAACCTGTACTCGTCTTTGTGATTGCGTTCATCAGTAGCATGTTGCTGCAGTCGTACTTTCAAAGGATTGTCTATGAAAGCTGGGGAGCGTGCCGTAGACTGGACTGGGCCGACCGCTGAGTGTCGACCGTCATAACTACAGTACATGGTGTTTGGGTGAGATGCTTTGTAACTTCAGTCACGATTTTCACCGAGATTTAACACAAGATCCAAACCACACTGTGCCACTGCCCAAACACAACATTCAAAGTATAAAAACTGTTCCTTTGTGTTACATTCATACCAAATCACGTGTTTGAAGCAGTTCTTTCTTCCACACATTGATTCTCTGTATGCCATCGATGAACGTAGAGATGCATCTTTGATTAATACAACATCTTTTAGACTTTCTGCAAAATGAAAAAAGTTGAACCTGATCAAAGTCCTTTCTAAATGATGCTCATCAAGGCACCTTTGTAGGCAGAGCTGTGGATACAGTGAAGAATAGTTATCGTGACAGCGGCGCTCATGTGCCGACGTGTACACAAACATTTCTGGGGGATTTTCTGTTGACCGGTCCAGCAGTTTGTTTCTTTGTCATCTTCGGTCCTGCTGCGTCCGCCCACGCTGCCTCGCTCTGCAGGAGAATGGGAGGAAGAGGAATCCAGCAGGGAGGAGGAAGATATCAGACACGAGAGGAGGAAGTGGAGCATCTCTGTCATTTGAGCTGAAACAACACTAAACATCTGCACAGCTGCAGGGACGCGCGCCCAGTGAACGCAGCCCTGCTGCGCTGCGCTCAGCGCGCATTTACACTCACTCACATCTGTTTTTGTATGGTAACCTACATTTGTTCTGTACAGCAGCAGACTGTGAATAAATCCTCGTGGTTACCGCTAACAGCAGAGGATCGTGGCTCAAGAGTTGGGAGTTCGTCTTGTAATCGGAAAGTTGCCGGTTCGATTCCCGGCTCGGACAGTCTCGGTCGTTGTGTCCTTGGGCAAGACACTTCACCCGTTGCCTACTGGTGGTGGTCAGAGGGCCCGGTGGCGCCAGTGTCCGGCAGCCTCGCCTCTGTCAGTGCGCCCCAGGGTGGCTGTGGCTACAATGTAGCTGCCATCACCAGTGTGTGAATGACTGGATGACTGGATGTGTAAAATGCTTTGGGGTCCTTAGGGACTAATTAAAGCGCTATATAAATACAGGCCATTTACTATTTAGTCACATTCACGCTGTCTTGGAAACTGTGAGGTTGCTTTAGGATGATTTCACATGTCTTTGTATTAAGCCGGGCTCGCTGACGGGGCTCTGCCTTTTACTATAGAGGGCGCCGCAACCGTTGCTTGCCACCACTGACAAACAGCCCATCCCACTCTGAACACGTTAGTTTAACCCTAACAAACAGGATGGATTATGGAGAGATAAAAAGTCCAGTGGCTTTATTGTCATTCCAGCCATGTGCACAGTGAAGTGAGACAACATTCCTCCAAGACCACAGTGCTACAGATGACAGACAAACATGGGACCACAGAAAGTGCAAGTGTGCAAAAACTGCTAAAAACAAAAACAGTGCAACAGCAGACAGAAGTACAAAAGAAAAGTGCAACGATGACAGTGGGCTGTGCAAAAGTAACTCAGTGTGTGTGTGTGTGTGTGTTCCTGTCCAGCTATCTTTGTGAGGACCAAAATCTGCATTCTACTATACTTGTGAGAACCAACAGTCCCTTGTGAGGACACACTCACCGGTCCTCACAAGTTTGAAGCCTTTTTGAGGCTCAAAATGTGGTTTTAGTGTCAGGGTTACAATTAGGTTATGGTTTAGGGTTAGGCATTAATTTTTAATGGTTAGGGTAAGGGGCTAAGGAAACCATTATGTCAGTGAAGGTCCTCACTAAGATAGCTGAACAGCCTGGGGGAGGAAACTTTCTCAGTATGGCAGTGAGGGTACCTTTGCCAGAAGGAAACCGGGTGAAGTAGACAGAACAGCCTGGCTATGCTCTTCATCTCTCAGCTGGTCCTGCGTAGCTCTTCCTCATGTATCGCTGAACTTGTCCTGGTGTATCATCAAAAGCCTCTGAATCTGTCAGCCTGTCCTGACTGTGGACACCTGCCGTCCTCGGAGGAAATCAAACACGACAGTTAGCAGAATATTCAGAATTTACCTTTTTCTTAGACTCGCTTTTATAATTAATAATAATATTAATATAATTAATAACTTCTGCTGAGGTTTTGTTACAGTTTGGATTTGTCTGGGCCTCACGCTTTAATTTTTGCGCCCTCTAGTGGTTAAAATACTTCACCACAGGTGTTTGTCGCCCAGGGCTGGTGTTTAATCCTGAATGATTGTATTTGTCAGACCCTGATGCAGACTTGGAGTCAACACATGTTGGTCTGGTTTGCTCATTGAATTATTCCAAGAATAAGTCTGTTACATGATTTCATCCTGAAAAGATTTTTGTGAAATACTATTAGATCTCCTTCTGATTTCACTCTTTTGCTCACTAACATGTTTCAAAGATGTGTCCGGCAGCCTCGCCTCTGTCAGTGCGCCCCAGGGTGGCTGTGGCTACAATGTAGCTGCCATCACCAGTGTGTGAATGGGTGTGTAAAGCGCTATAGAAGTACAGGCCACTTACCATTTATATCCCCATCATGAAGTCTGTCCTTCTACAGAGCCTCTGCACACTCCCCACACTTTCATTTAGTTTCATTTCTTTTCATATTCTGAAGTCTGCAGATTTTCTCTGATCGGTTTCATTTACAGTCACGTGAACAGGACTGAAGGAGTGGAGTAGTGGAGAGCTGCAGCACTTTCACTTTAAAGATCAGAGGCTGACATCAGAAAATGACCTTGCGATGGTCACCTGAATATATTTTGCTGAGGTCTGAACTTTGAATGAACCCCTGCAGCCGCTTCTTTCTTTTCTTTTCAGCCATTCTGTCGGACATTTACCTCTGGGCTTGGGATCATCGGTCTTATTTACATACAATATTTTAAATAAGGCCATAACAACAACAACAACAACAATAATAATAATAATAATATGTCCTATTGAATAATATTTACAGTTTTCAAAAAGCCAAAAAGTTTTCTGAATTGATTTGCCTGTAAAGAAACAAAGATACTAAATGCAGAGGTGCAGGCTTTGACTTTAAAATTAAACATACTCCAGTATTCCTTATCTCTTTTTAGTTTTTAATCAATTAACTTTGTTTTTATTTTATTTTAGAAGAGATTAGCTTTCAATCAGGTCAAAACAATGAGTATATTGTAAAAGAATTATTACTATTGAGAACGCAATATAATGAAATGACAAGTGAAAAAGCAGCTGTTAATTTATTGAGATTAAAGCAACAATTCTATGACCAAGGTGAAAAACCCAGCAAACTCCTGGCATGGCGTATAAAAAAGATGGAATCTGAAAAGGCAATTACAAAATTAGAAAATTCAAATGGTAATACTATAGTAGACCCATTAGAGATAAATAATTATTGGAAGGATAAGTGTTCTTAAAATGAATGTATTACCTGAACTGTTGTATATGTTTCAAAATGTCCCACTGGCTCCTCCTGCTGGATTATTTACTAAATTAACATCACTAATCAGAGAGTTTATCTGGAACAAGAAGCAGCCTCGTATTCGTTTGTCTTTGTTGTACCTTCCCTTTGATACAGGGGGGTTGAAATGCCCCAACTTTTACTGGTACTATTTGGCTATTCAATTAAGGACAATAAGATTTTATTTTTCATCCCAAAATACCCCGTCATGGGTGGGGATGGAAGCAAATGCTCTTAAAATGCCATTAAATTTGTACTTATATTCTGCAAAATCCAAACAGTTAAAGAAAGAAACAAATAATCCTATAGTTCAAAACATGATTGAAGTCTGGTTTACAATAAAAGAAATGATGAATATTAAGAACAATCTCTCTCAGTTTAGCCCCATCTGGGGAAATGCCTTATTTGTACCAGGAAAGTTGGATGCAGGGTTTCAGGATTGGGCAGTAAAAGGTGTTAAGAAAGTGGGTGATCTGTTTTGTGATGGAGTAATGGTCTCATTTGAGGATTTAGTCTCAAAATTTCAAATCCCCCAAAAACACTTTTTTAAGTATTTACAAATTAGAAGCTTTATTTCATCTATGCAAAATAAATCCCTTAATTTTCCCCAGTTAAGTAAGCTAGAGGAGTTTATGGTGAAAAAAGGTGGTAATAAAGGCTTAATTTCAACATTTTATAATTGGATCGTTTCTGCCTCTTCAGAAACATCAGTTTCTAAGTTGGAAGCTTGGAGAAAGGACCTAAATATTAATATTTCTGAGGAGACATGGAAGTTAATTTGCTTAAAAGCACAAAAACAATCGATTAACAGTAACTTAAAATTACTACAATACAATTGGATCATGCAAACATGTAACACCGGTGAAACTGAATAAATATAATAATAGAATACCAGATACATGTTTTAAATGTGGAGAAGCCCGTGGAACATTTTTTCATTGTATATGGGAATGTAGAATTGTTTGTGCCTTTTGGCAGGAGGTGATGAACAAAATAAACCAAATTTTAAATAAAAAGATCACTTTGGATGTAGAAATGATGCTACTACAAGTGTATCCTAAAAATATTAAATTAACAACCTATCAAATTAAGTTTATGGATTATTGTACATTACAGGCAAAACGTATGATTGCAATAAATTGGAAAACATCAGTTCCTCCTGCTATTGGCGCTTGGATAAACTCTTTGACACAGTGTATGGAAATGGAAAGGATTACGTACTTTCTGAAAAATAAGTTAATATATTTTGATGAAATTTGGAAGCCATTTAAAAATTTTTTAAAAGTAGTAAATATAGAACAACTTATGTAGGAGAGTGGAGTAGGAGGAAATTGTTTAGCATGTGCATGCTATTTTTTATTGTTTATTCCTATTGATTATATTTTCTTATTTCTTTTTTTTGTTTTTTTGTTTTTTCTTGAATTATGTATAAATGCCACATATGGTACAATTGTATATATATTTCATGTGAGCTTGTTCTTTTTTTTCTTTGTTCGGAAGAGAGCAGAGTGGGAGGTGAGGGTGGGGGAAAAGGGTTTCTATTACAACAGCATATTATTGGAAACTACCTTTGTATGTTGTTGGAAAAGTAATAAAAATATTTTAAAAAAAAAACGTTGTTTTTATTTACCTTTAAAAACAAGTCTTCGTTTTGTTTTCTTCTGTTTTCCCCCAGGAACTGGTCTTCGGTCCTGATCTAGTCAGACTCCGGGCTTTGGTTCATTGTGTGCCCCGGATCCGGCGCTCCCGGCCGGGTTTCTCCGCGGGTAGACCGAGGCCATAACGCGGCCATTATGCCCCGCCCCTCTGTCCGACCTCCGGAAGCCAGCTTAAAGCACAACGGAAACAGAGTTTATCACCGAAAAATGGATTAAAACTGTGTCTTTGGCGGTCATTGTCGGAGTCTCCGGGCCTTTAGAGGATGTCCACCACGGCGAGGAGCGGAGACATCATCCACCTGAACGTCGGAGGGAAGAGGTGAGACCCAGGAGTGGCTGCTAACATGGGAGGATCCGTTATCGGACAGACTGCTTCCAGTATCATAGTGTAGTAATGTTCTCTAAAGTATCTCTGCGCTAAGACATTAAACACGTTTTATAACCCCTTCTATTGCACAGTATACTTTAGATGTTTTTAACCCGGTTATAAAGTCCGTGTTTCGCGCTTTGTGAGTTTTTCCAGCCCCGCACTTTGTTATTGTTAGCTAGCATAACTTTGCTCACACCAGAACCAGAGGAGAGAAACAGGAAACGAGCCGCTGTAAGCTAGCTGTACTGCGCACATTAAACATATAAACGACGAATAAATAATAAAGTTCAGATTTACTTCAGTAAGAGTTTATATTTGGCCTGTTTAACGTAAATAAATTAAAACTATGCTGTCCGACAATGGAACTGTTAAAGTTAGCAAAACAGGTTTGTCTTTTGTTGAAAGGCAGGTGATGTCAGGTACATGTTCACCTATTAAACATGTCAGAGTCAGGCAGAGGGACTGTTTAAGTCAGGAGTGTTTATAAAGACTGAAGCTCATCGCTCGTTTTTTATTCAGTGTTTAGTGATAAAATATTGATCTTTAACCAAGACACGGATGCAGGAAATCACGGCGTGCTGGAGCGCAGCAGGGCAACAGTTTCATGTCCGTTAGTAAAAACGGATGTAAAAGTTTCTCGGTGCTCATTAGACTTTAATGTGCACCTGTGACTCCGTGCACGAGGCGCAGGTATCACCAGGGTCAGATAAGGAGTGAAAGGTCAGTGAGGAGGAGGAGGAGAGGGGAGCTGTTCACACTGCTGTTATTTCTGTTGTTTTATGACAACACGAGAGTCAACGAGTGTGTGTTTGCTTTCAGGTTCAGCACCTCCCGCCAGACGCTCACCTGGGTCCCTGACTCCTTTTTCTCCAGGTGGGTCAGAGAGGGAGACCCTGGCTGTCGGGGGCTTTTAGGTTACTTTCTCTGGACTACATGCACTTCACTCCCTAAAAGCTGATTTTGAGCTGGACATGCTAAAAGTCTGCTCATTTGGTCGAATGTGTGCAGAAACATGCATGTTAATATGCGTACGTGAGCTAGTCTGTGATGTGATGAAATTGTCGTGTAAGTGAAATGAAAGGCAGATGTGACTGAACTGGTTCTTGTATTTTGGAAAGCTGAGTTTGCTGGTTTCTGACATCTTGATGGTTTCTTTGGGGGTTTTCTCTCTTCAGCCTTTTGAGCGGCCGGATCTCGACTCTGAAGGATGAAACTGGAGCTGTAAGTAAAGCTCCTCTTCCTCACGTCCCCGCATGCTTTTCCTCCTCGCGATAACTGCGTTTGTCCCTCCTCTCTCGCTGTAGATCTTCATCGACAGGGACCCCTCCCTGTTCGCGACCATCCTCAACTTCCTGCGGACCAAAGAGCTCCACCCGCGCTCCATCAACGTGCACATGCTCATGCACGAGGCCGAGTTCTACGGCATCACACCGCTCGGTGAGGCTGGACCGCACTCTGAGCTGAGCACGTAAAGCCGCAGACGTCGCTAAACGTTCTTCATCACTTTGTTTTTGGAACAGTGCGTAAGCTGCAGCTGTGTGACGAGCTGGACCGGTCGTCCTGCGGAAACGTGCTTTTCAACGGTTACCTGCCGCCTGCAGGTACACCTGTCCTCACAGCACACCTGACCCCCACCTGACAGGGCCTTCAGGAAGTTTAAATGCACAACACATAATTTATGCAGGTGTTAGGATGCTTTCTATAAAAATGTAACTAATTTTAAAAAAATTTGAAATTAAATATCTTAAACTTCAAAATGCTTTATCGGGTAAAATTTTCATACAATGTGAGCATGTCTGTATTTATTATATACGAATCATTGCAAACTTAAAAAGTTGTTATGATTAAAATAACGAAATCTTTTCTGTTTCAGATAAAATGTGCCGCAGGAGGCTCACCACTCACATAAAACGATGCAAATATAATTAATGTCCTGTTTCTAACTGAAACGTGGAGGCGTGATCCTGATTCACAGCTCCTTCTGTCTGTGTCGTCCCAGTGCACCCGGCGAAGCGTCGGAACCGTCACAGCGTGGCCGGGTCGCAGTTCATGGCGGGCCGCGTTGTTCCTGTAGAGCGAGCGCCGGTCCGACGCAGCAACACGATGCCTCCGAACCTCGGGAATTCTGGGATACTGGGAAGAGGCATGAACGAGGATCGGACGTCAGGAGGTCGGCACGTTAAATAATGCTTCTTTATTTTGTACTTTTTTAAGATTGGAGGGACGTGGTGGGAGTTTCATTGTGTGTGCGTGCGTGTGTGTGCGTGTGTGCGTTCAGGGCACTCATCTGACCCCGGCATGGTTCGGATCATCTGCGGCCATCATAACTGGATCGCTGTGGCCTACGCGCAGTTCGTGGTCTGCTACAGGTAAACGCGTCACATGACCTCTGTTGTTTATTTGTTTTCACGTGACTGGGAGCGGCTCAGACACATCGGCACATCCTGCTGCATCCACACCTCCGTCCGAGCATCTGTAGCCGTTTCAGTAACACCGTGAGCCTCCTTAGAGAGACGTGCACACACGTGCGCACAGGTCACTGCTGCGTGCTCTCACACACCTTTAACTGCAGGTCGCAGGTCATTTATCACCCGTTTAAATTTGACTGTAGTCTGAGGTTTGCGTTAATCTCAGATTAGCTAATACTCGGGCCAAAGCCCAATAATCCTTATTCCGTACTGAGTCGTCCCGTCAGTTTGTAGTCTGTCAGAGAAGTGGGGGGGAAAAGCTGTTTTAGCTCCTCCCACTGTAAGCTAACTGTCTTCTGATTGGCTGTCCCTCTCCTGCCTCCTTCTTCCTGCCTCCTCTCTCAGGGTGAAGGAGTCCACCGGGTGGCAGCAGGTCTTCACCTCTCCCCGCCTCGACTGGATGATCGACAGAGTCGCGCTCAACGCCAAAGTGATGGGCGGGTCGCTGGGAGACAACGACAAGATGGTGGCTGTCGCCTCGGTGACGGAGATCATCCTCTGGTCCATTTGCCCTGATGGCAACGGCAATGAAATCGGTACGAGTTTCTGCGCAGTGTTCCCGGGAATCGGGACGTAGGTTTGATGAGCTGCTCGGGAAACGTTCCCAGTAACAAAAACAAAAACAAACTGGTTTCTCCCTCCCCGCAGGCGTCTTCAGTCTCAATGTCCCCGCTGAGGCTCTCTTCTTTGTTGGTAACCAGCTCATCGCCACCAGCCACACGGGGAAGGTGGGGGTGTGGAACGCAGTCACCAAACACTGGCAGGTGGGTGGAGACGCTCTCAGATGGTCGCTTCAGTGGAAGTGCTGAAGCCTGAACACCTGCCGAGGGAGCTGATTGGACCAAGTCTGTTTCAGGTGGTTATCGGTCTGCTTCACACATGTTCTCTGTGACCTTTGCAGAACCAGGATGTGGTTCCCATCAGCAGCTACGACACCGCCGGCTCCTTCCTTATCCTGGGCTGCAATAACGGCTCCATCTACTACATCGGTAAGAAGCTGCAGATCGATGAGTCGGATCAACTGAAAACTGCTCAGTACGAGTATAAATTCATCAGATTGTTGGCTCGTGGTCATTAATTTACCAACCAGAACCTGAATCTGTTCAGTAAATGCTGCGGCCACTCTCACCAGCTTTCATTGGGAGGCTTTGGCTTCACGACTTGACAGATGTTTAAAAAGTCCCCGCTGTTCACAATGTCCCTGTTTGCTGGTCAGATGTTCAGAAGTTTCCTCTGAGGATGAAGGATAACGACCTGCTGGTGACGGAGCTGTACAGAGACCCGACCGAAGACGCCATCACCGCTCTCAGCGTCTACCTCACACCCAAAACAAGTACGGAGACACTGACACTGCTGCTAATACAACCACTGCAGGGCGTCAGTTTTCTCCACATTCCTTCACCTCAGTCTGTTAGAGACGAGTCAGGGAAAGTCTTATTTTTCATGTTCCTGCAGCCGTCTCACACTTAGCCCGGTTTGCTCAGGTGACAGCGGGAACTGGATCGAGATTGCGTACGGGACCAGCTCGGGGACTGTTCGCGTCATCGTTCAGCATCCAGAGACCGTGGGCTCAGGGCCTCAGCTTTTTCAGACCTTCTCTGTCCACCGCAGCCCCGTCACCAAGATCATGCTGTCGGAAAAGCACCTCATCTCAGGTACGAGAATCGCCTCGTCTTGGAAACTGGCGTTCTGTGTCGAATGCAGGGCTTAAGCTGATGTCTGCAGCTCGTTCATGGTGTCGTTGTTTCTGAGCTCCTCTTCGTCGTCCTTCAGTTTGTGCAGATAACAACCACGTGCGGACGTGGACGGTGACTCGCTTCAGAGGAATGATCTCCACCCAGCCGGGGTCCACGCCGCTCACCTCCTTCAAGATCCTCAGCCTGGACGACGTGGACGGGCACGGAGGCTGCAGCGCCGGCACCGAGATCGGTAACTGTCACCCCGATCGCAGTCCGAGCTGTGTTTGAGGACTGTAGCTCTGCTTCTGTAATGAAGCGATGGAATTCATCAAAGACAATCAAACTTTGACTTTGTCAGATTTCTTCAGATCTCCTTTCGTTTCACTGTCTCGTTGGTTTCAGGGCCGTATGGAGAGAGAGACGATCAGCAGGTGTTTATCCAGAGAGTCGTTCCCGACACGGATAAACTCTACGTCCGGTTGTCCTCCAACGGGAAGAGGTGGGAGAGCCGTAGACACTTGTAACCCACCTGGTTATAACTGTGTGTGGTCAGTTTAGTTTTAGGATCCCCGTTCGCTCCTGCAGTAACAGTAGCTGCTGTTCCTGTTCCGTACATGCATGAAAGACAAACAACACAATTAAAAACAACAACACTGTCCTCGGCGTCACATTGGTTCAACAAGGAGGTAACGAAACACGCCGCCTGTCTGTCGACTGGCGTGTAGAGTATTGACGTCCATGTTGGAAAGTAAACGTAATAACAGAACAACCCGCGAGCACACGATGTGTGATCATGTGACACTGAAGGTTAAAGAACGTTTAGAACCAAACGTCTGTTAAGACCAAAATATCGTGTGTGTGTGTGTGTGTGTGTGTGTGTGTCAGGGTATGTGAGGTGCGTTCGGTGGATGGGACCTCCATCACGGCCTTCATGGTCCACGAGTGCGAGGGCTCGAGCCGCATCGGCTCTCGGCCGCGTCGTTACCTGTTCAGCGGCCACAGCAACGGCAGCATCCAGATGTGGGACCTGACCACCGCCATGGAGATCGCCGGCAAGGTCGACATCAGAGGTAAAACTCCAGACTCGTGATGTAGAAGAACAACTTCTTGTGCTCTGCAGTTAGTTAGCAGCTGATCAACATGGGTTCTCATTGGCTGTTTGGCAGCACTGGGCGGACCCACAGAGGAGGAGCTGCTGGAGCTGCTGGACCAGTGCGACCTGGCTCTGACCAGAACACCTGACAGCACGCCCCGAGCTTCCACCTGCAGGTAGAGTTCCCTCCCACTGAGCCTCATTCACACAGGGTGATGCGGTGCAGAGTCCACGTTCTTCTTTGGTGTTTCTATTTTGACAGATGACTTCTAATCTCGCGTCTTTGATGGATGCCATTGGTCGTTTGCAGTCGTAAACATCATGCTCTTACTGTGGTTGCTGACTTGTGTCACTTCCTGTTCCTGCAGCCTTCACTCTCAGCTCAGCGATGCCTTCAGGACAGAGCACCTTCGCTCTATGGGAGGAGGACGAGGTGCAGCCGGAGGTTCGGGTTCGTCTGCGTCGCTGTACGGCAGCCTCCCCCGCCAGGCTCCGCCCCCCGTTCCCTTCGCTAAACCTGCCCGAGAAGCTGGCCTTTCACCTGGACTGCAACAAGGCCCCTCCTACCCCACCTGCAGCCAGACCAGCAGCCCCCGTCCCCTCAGGCATCTGGACCGGGACAAAGAATGTGGGTCTGTGCGCAGGGGGAGCTTTGTTGAGCGCTGCCAGGAGCTCGCCAAGGGTTCAGAGGCGGCTGTGAGCGTAGGGTTCCCGCCGGGGTCAGAGGGCATCAGGCGGAGCCTGGCGGTGTGCAGTGAGTTGGAGGCCAAATTCGGCCTTAGGACCCCTCCCACCTTCACTGTACCCCCTGCTGCTCGACATTCACCTGGACCGCCATCATCGCTGTCCTCGTCACCGCTCTCCTCGTCATTACACCGCAGGACCTCACCCGCTTCCCCGCCGAGCCCTGCCTCCGCAGCGGTGAGCCCGACCCGTTCTCAGGCATCTGTCTCCCCTCGCCACAACACTGCGGCGTCACCCGTTGATTCCTCGGGGACCCCCGAGAGTCCCCCAGGTCCCGACAGCCCCACCCCTTCTGGCCCGCCCGCCAGCCCCAAACCACATATGAATGAGACCAGCTTCTGATTGGCTGATCTGCCTGAGAGCTTCGGGTTCAGGTGGACACACGATGGCTGAAAAAACTGAAAACATGACTAAAAGCTGTTGTCAGGTGAGACGTGAAGAAGAAAATGATACGATCAGCTCCTCCGGTGGTTTTTGATAACGGCTGCAGATCGACCTTCAGTCTTTATTTCAGGTAAAACAAGAAAAGGCCCCAAGGCGAGGAGAAGTAACCTCTTTGGCACAAAAGCGTCTTTTAATTAGAATTGGATGGTTGTGACAGGATGAAGACCAGGTCAGAGCTGCTGCAGGAAGCCTGGGTTTGTTTGAACCACGTCAGCATGCTGATGCGTCGCTGTTATCAGAGTAACCTGTCGCACTGTAACGTCACAGTTCAGCTTCTGGCAGCTGAAGAGACGGACGCTTCCTTCGGGAGGCGGTGGAGACCAAAAACTGAGCTAAAAGAGTGAAATCCCAAACGGAGACTCCTCAGGTGATCGAGCACAAAGCTGTTTGTAGCTTTTCTAACCAGCACTCTTTCTAACTTTTCTAACAGACTTCACAGTTTTGTCTTTTTATTTCATTTGTATGTTTGCTGACTTACCGACCCTGAACGTCTCACAGCTGCTTTGAGGAAACCTGATAATTCCCCAGAATCTCCAGGAACTTCCCTGGAACAAAAACTAATTTGCAGATGAAATAAAATAATTAAAGGGTCAAAAAACTGAAGCGATTTGAAGGGAACTGAATCTGTGTGCATCAGGACTCATTTCCCTGTTTGGGTCTTCAGGTCTCTGAAACCGCCTTTGAAGGTTTTATGAACTCTACATGTTTACTCTGGACGTTTTCAAACTCATCATGTCACCAAAATATCAAAAATCCAATTTAAATTTAAAGTCTGAGCTCGTTTGAAGCTCATTCCCTGGGAGTGCAGAGGGTGTAACTGTTTAGGTTTTCTGTAGTACACTTTATGGCCAGCAGGGGGAGACTCCAGTACAGGAATGTTAGGGGTGCAGCTCACCTGTTACCCAATTTCTTCATGGTGCGTTCAGGGCTGTCAGGCGATTATTTTTCACGACTTTCTACTGTTTCTCAGATTTTGTAAGTTACCTATGAATCCTGATGATGCATTAATAATCCTAATCGATAATAAACAATAATATATCACTCAAAGCACTGAGTCCTTTTTCTGCTACATTGGTGCTTTTAAGGGGAAAATGTATTTCCAGGAAGCCTCAGAGTAAACCGGTGATTACAGGAAAACTGCGTCTTCCTCCTTTACTGTGATGAAGCAGAGCCGCCTGCTGCCCACAGTCTTCCTCGGGTAAGCTGACCTCAGACACGGGTTAGTTTCTGATGTTCGCTCAGCTTTGAACACACTTTTAGCTTCAGCCTGTCTCTGTTTGCTTTGAGCTGCTTCGTGGTTCAGGCTACATACACTGCATTTTTTTATGAGTACTTGACGTTTGTGGTATTTACACTGCTATGACTGAATTTCCCTGTGGGAATAATAAAGTCTGAGTTACAAGATGAAGATTTTACAGTGACAAATTGACAAACTCCACGAGGTCTTCGCTCTTATGTTTTACTTTTTTTTTTTTTAAATATCTTTAACTTAACTGTTATTTTATTATGTCTATTTTATTATTTATTAATAATATATCATTATATTATGTATATTGTTTGAAATGGTGAAAAACTAGAGAGAGACTTCCACAGAGGATGACAAATTTCTAGTTTCCTACGACCTGTGAATGCAGCATCTTCAGCCATTAGGAATCTGTAATGTTTTTAATGGTTTCCAACTCTGTGCGTACAGCTCAGCTCGTGTTGTAAAGACTCATGTCTTAGAGACATGACGAGATATTTTAGAAGATAAAAGATGAGCACCTGATTTTATTCCAAAAGCTTTAATTTATTGTTATAACAAACAGCTCTGACACAGTAAACATCCACAGCCATTTAAACGACGACTCAGCATCGCAGTTTGATCGCATCATCGTGGAAAAATGGATATCACACAAAAATATTTTAGTTTATAAAAATAAATTTAAATCTGACTCTAGATATGCCCACCTTTTCCTACAGGAGGCGGAGCTTAAAGAAGTGTTTGCTGATTGGTTAAAGTGGCTCTGTTCTGCTTTCCTGTTCATAATAAACATGAGCCAAGTTTCTAATAACGACTTCAGTGAGACGAACACTCTGTTTCAAACTTTTTTTTTCCTGATGTTGGTCTGTGATGTCACAGAGGATATCCCTACTGTAGTCATCTCAGACATAAAGGCCCCGCCCACTCGCCGTTCAAACATTTAAGTAGGACGGTAGCCCTTAAACAGGGAGTAGCTTGTTTGAGACAGAGGCCCAGTATCAGACAAAGAAGGGTTATTCTGAACTGTGACTCATGCAAAGCTGCCCTAGCAGAACCCACGCTGCAAATGAGTAGAACGGTTCCACTTTAATGTTTTCTGATGAAAAGCTGTAACGCTGGATCTTTGAGCAGAAATGAGCTTTACTGAGCAGGAACGGTCCCATAAACAAAAAATACGGAAGCTCATTTCTGCCAAAAAACAAACATCATGATACAAAAATATAACTTCTCTGAAAGCTAAAAGTCAAGTGCATTGGGTCATTTTACAGTCTGGCCGACAGGACGCAGTCAGGCCTTGGCGTCGAGCATCTCCAGCAGCAGTTTGTGGATGGGGACGTGGCGGTGGCGGTGCAGCCGCAGGAAAGCCTGCACGGCTCGGTCGGCGGTCTGTCGTAGCAGGGGGAGGGTCATGAGCAGCCGTCCTGCTCGGTGCTGCTCCCGGCGGGACGACTCGTAGTCCTGCAGCGCCTCGTGGAGCCCGTCCTGAAACCTCTGCACCGAGTCCGGGCAGTCCACCGGGTCGGCGTCTGACAGACGGACAGACGCAGGTTAGAATGCTTCCTCACTCATTACACCCAGCATGCTCAGCTGTATCAGGACAAACGACCAAAACACTCTGCTACAAACACAAAGTGCAGTTCCTCTCATGGCCACTTGAGGCTCTGGTCTAAATATGGTCACTACTGGCTCCAAAAGTCTCTCACCTACATCATGTGAGGTCATGTGATTGGTTGGTTTTGTGTTAGCAGGAAAACTGAACTGGTTACGGATGAGTTTGCATGAAACTCGACATCCGATGGTGGAGGACGTGTGCAGTGTCAGACTGCTTTAGTTTTTAAAGACTGGGTCCTGTTCACGTCTCTAAATCACAGACCAGAACGTTTGGGTGCTGCGTGTTAATCAGCTCAATATGTTTCCCCTGATCGACTGATCAGAAGCTGTGAGTGTGTCTGCACGTCTGAGCCTGAGCATCTGCAGGTTTAGGACGGCTGTGCAGCCACAGGCCTGTCTGCCAGTCTGTTTATTGATCTGAGGCTGAGACAGTGAGAGTCTGAGCAGACTTCAGTGTTATTGATCGGCTGCTCCTCGCCTGCAGCCTCCAGCGCCGCCACTAAACGCTCTGCTGACCACTGAACTGCGACAGAGTGAGAGCCACAAAACTAATTCAAGTCTGGGATTAATCAATACTGCTGTTTCAGCTCCCAGAGTCTGATCAATATCAATAACCACTCCTCTAAGATCAATGAGTGGAGTGGTTATTGTGGTAAAATCAATATCTGAGTTCATGCTGGAGCTCCTCAGCTGTCCCGCTCACAGATACACAGCAGCCATATTGATCAGGTGTGTGTGTGTGTGTGTGTGTGTGTGTGTGTGTGTGTGTGTGTGTGTGTGTGTGTGTGTGTGTGTAAAACTGTAAAAGATGTAAAACATGAGAGTGCTGGAATTCCTGCATCATTTATACCACAGTACTGTCCTGTGAGATGCAGACGAGTTGTTTAACTTAATCATCATTCATCTCAGGCTCTTATTTTGAAACTCAGACAGCCAGGAAGTGTTAATATCTGAGTTCATGTGCAGCCATAACGCTTTGAGTCAAACAGAAACCATGAAGAATGTGTCTCCTAAACACTGAGCATAAGCAGGTTACTCCATCAGGACGAGATTAAAACGAGATTATTTGTTTCTCCGATAAAACTGCAGGGAAACATCGCCCCCTACAGGCCTGTTCTGCCCTGACACACAGTACTGTCCTACTGTGGTTACAGGCAGTGGTGCTAATGGCTTGTTCTTACCAGAGTTGGCAAGTGCCATGGCCTTCAGGGTCACCACCTCCTCAGGGCTCAGCTTCATCGCTCTGTATTTCGCTATCAGGTGACGCAGCGCCTCGTACAGGTCAGCCAATCCCGTGGCTCGACACTGAGCTTCGTCCAGACACAGATTCCCGGCAAACACGAGCTCGTCCCCCCCTGCGCCCTGGGAGCGCCAGGCCACACCCACCAGCAGCGCCTCCATCCAGCCGCTCTGCAGAAGCGACATCTGATCGACCAATGAGAGTCCGGAGAAGCCTGGGAGTGGGCGGGGCAGAGTAATAAATGACAAATAATAATAATTATTATTATTATATTACCTGTGTTTATACATAATGTTCCAGTGCTCTGGATAACCAAGTAAAGGTTAAGGGTGGGTGTGGTCTGGATTGGGGACCAGGTGGAGGTTGAGGGTGGGCGTGGTCTTGATTGGGGACCTGTTTGGTGGTCTCGAGCGTGTACCTGGAATCTGTTTTGCCCAGCCAATCAGAAGCAGCAGCTCCCGGTTCAGGAGGTCACACAGGATCAGCAGGATCCGCAAGCTGCTGTCATTGGTCGAATCGTCCTGATTGGCAGCTAAAGGGGCGGGCTCTGTGAGCAGCAGGTGGGAAATGACCTTGTTCCCTAAAAGACAGGAAGTGGATGATAAACGGCGTGGACGAGTAGTTTGACCTGAAAGCCTTCAGAGGGAGCGAAGGTGAACTCACTGCTGCTGCTCGGGTGGCTGTACGGGGCTTTGCTGCATAAACTCAGTCCCGTCTCCACCCGCCTCTTGTACTTCTGGCGCCCCCCTCTGACGCGGTCCAGACGGACACCTGCAACACACAGAGGCGTTTCACACACACGTAGTTCTACTTCCTGCCAGCTCGTAACGGTCGTTTGGTGTAACGTACCCTCCCTCATCATCCCGGCCTGCAGACATTTCTGGAAGCGGCAGGCCTGACAGGCTTTCCTCCTCCGCTTCGTGATCTCGCACTCGTTCATCACCGGGCAGCTGTACTCGATGTTACCTAGGTAACCACAACAGGAAATAAAAGCAGGAGTGTCAGTAGCTGTGTCCCAAAACGTAGGCTGCATACTTCGGAGGCCGCATTTGAAGGCCGATTACGTCACAGCCAGGCGACGAAGGCTGTCCCAATTCATCGACTCCTTCAAATGTGTCCTTCATTTCCCCGAATTTGAAGGATGGGACGGGTGTGTCCTTCGTGGCCCACCATATCCCAGAATTCATAGCGCGGCCCAGCCAATTCCAGTTTCCAACAATGGCGGCCGCTACTAAGTTTTAATATTACTCTTATTAATCTTTCTGTGTCTCAAAATAAACGTTTAACATATTTTCAGTAGCTGTGTAAACTTCAAATATCTGCTCGGTTTATCGAGACATCACATATTTGCAAATGCAGTGGTCAGTTTGTAGGGTGCTTTATATTCTGTGGTCACAGCTCTGCAGTAATGCAGGATCTTTGTGAGAGTCTCTCAGACTGTGATCGTGGATCAATAACGTGGATCATCGTGCCCTGTAATATTGAAACCCTCTGCTGTGAGTTTCTTCGTGGCCTCCCTTTGACCTCTCTGCACAGATCAATAAGTGAAGTCATCGGGCGTGACCAATCGATCGCCCGGAATGAGAAACAAGCAGCTGATGTGAGAGACGACGGCTTCTCACACTAATCGATACAGCGAGCGCTGCTGTATTGATCGGCTAATGAATCACACAGACTGTAAGACCTTTGATATTTAATAGAAACCAGCTGAGCGTCTATTTATTTATGACTCTACTGATGACTTGGATTCCCTGTTTGTCCTTTTTAGTGTTTTTTGTAAGGCAGTTTCACATCGCGGGTCGATCTTCACAGGATGTCCTTTGTAACCACGTTATTCTAAAGGGTGCCGTTAAAAACCTATTTGGAGGTTTCACACAGGAGACGTGCAAAAAGCGTAATTTGGCTGCTGTTTGGACACATTTACACTCAACAGCCTGATGTCATAAACGACCAGCATCGTTTACACTAGTAACAGTAAGAATTATATTTTATAAATATATCATCAGCCGTCCTCATCCTCATGTTTTTATTTCTTTATACAGGAGATGATGAACGTGCTCCTCCCACCTTGGATGGTCCTCTTGAAGAAAGCCTTGCAGGCCTCGCAGGACGCCACGCCGTAGTGATACCCGGAGGCGAAGTCTCCGCACACCAGACACAGCCTTTTGGGCCCCACGGCCCCCATCGAGGTCATGTAGTCGCCCCTCAGGATCGAGTTGACCTGCAGATATACGACGTCATCATCAGTGGCGAGCAGTAAGACGGTCCCCACAGACCTCAGCTAACTGTTCCTGGACTGGACCTCGGGGCTGCGTTTAAGTGGTGTTGGGGCCTTTTTAATGGCCAATCACATGACTGCTGTGAGGTTTCTGTACTAACACACCTCCATGAAGGCGGAGCTCCAGTTTTAGTGACGTTCGAGGATTTTATTTGGATGTCAGTGAGCTCAGCAGGTACCTCAGTCCAACCTTCAGCTCTGACTCTAGTCTGGATTAAGACTTTTGGGGCACCAGAGAAAACTTCCAGGAACAGTTGGATACGGACGTGAATTTGAAGTTTGGCAGTTCGACCCCGGGGACGTTCAGACTTTAAGAGTGTTTGTGTTTTTAAATGTGATTAAACAGAAACTTCACCTGCGCTGAAAACGAGTCCGATACAGAAAAACACAGCGACGCTTCCGACACCAAGACGCTACTTCCACCGCTGGAACTACATCCTGTCGGGGAGTCGGGCTCCGCTGCTCGGCACAGGAGACTGTACGGTGAGGAGGAGGAGGAGGATGAGGAGGAAGAAGAAGCCGGGCTGTGGAGGAAGAATTCTGCATGTGAAGGGCTGAGAGTGGGAGTGGCTTCCAGAGGAAAGGCGGGACCAATGGGGGAGGAGTGGAGGAAGGAGGGTGGAGATTGAGGTTCATCTCTGGGGGAGGAGGAGGGAGAAGAGGAGTCCAGGATGCTAAGGAGGAAGAAGAAAGAGGAGCATGAAATACAAACCAGGACAAAATGTGCAGAACACAAAATAAAATCTCGAGCCGACTGCTGACATTAGTGAGGCCGTTAATGACCTGCAGGGTTAAAAACAGAAGATTTGGGTTTCCCATGAACGCATTCCAAGTTTCACAAGTTTGGTGCGAAGAGTTTAAACGTGCATTCTGTGTAATGACCAGCAGGGGGCGCTTTACAAGAAAATGAGCCTTTAAATCTGAGCTCGTAGTCGTGCAAAGGTGACGTTTGTTCGCGTTCATCGGGACAAAGTGTCGCGTTGTTAATGCCAGATCGTGTTTTACGATAATGAAAACAAGTCTTTTCAGATAAGGTTTGGTCTGTGTGCTTCTCTGATCAGAGAAAGCTCCGCCAGTAAAAGTGGAAATCATCATTAATGTTGTGCACATGGACATGAGTCTGTGTGGGAGTGCAGCGCTGCAACGTCGCGTTCAAGGACAGGAAAACTTATTATTCATATTCACATCAACACAGAGGTTGTATTTCACAAACCGTGTGAGTCTGCACAGCGTGTTCATCATACATAATATACAAACGTCATACACATTTGCACAGAATTGGAGTTATTTTAAAAACAGAGCAGCATCGTTTGTTTTTGTTTTTTTCAGACGCACAAAGAACAGAGTTAAACGCTGCCACACAGTGTTCGCATCAGATTTTAAAGAGTTTCCAAAAGTACCTTCAAACGTTTTAGATTTATTTGTCTGTGCTACTCAAAACGTGCTGCAAAGAAAACTGTCACACATCCAGAAAAAGCGCGTTAACTTCACTAAAACGTTTGAATCTGGACCTGAGGACGGTTTCAGGCCGAGGCTCCGTGAACTCACCGCTGCGGGCTGAGCAGGTCGCCCGTCACGCAGAAGTCCTTCAGCTCCATCGTGAAGCTGCTGTGGAGCGTCCAACACCCGAGTAATAAAAGTCTCTGATGATACTTCAATGTCCAACGAAAAAGTGGGACAAACGTGCTGAGACTGTCTCAGAGGGACATCTGAGGCTTTCAGGAGTCTGCACTGTTATTTATCTGTTTGTTGTGTCATCGCAAGGGATGGGAGTGAGGGGGCGGGGCCTGTAGGATCAGCCAATCAGCATATTGCTTCTCTGAGAGGGCGTGGTGGGAGTTAGCTTCTCCTCCTCTTCCACCAATCATCTCTATTGATTTGGACAGAGACAGATGTAGGCCACGGGAGGCCGAAGCTCCGGTCTGCTGATGTCACCCTGTAGCGTCTACATCTGTAAATATGCAACACACAAATACAAGCATACTGTAATTCGTGAAACTGGATGACGGTAAAAATAAATAAAAATAAAAAGAGACGCTGAGAGCACGTGAAGCCTGAAGGTCCGTGAGGCGTTCAGGAGCCTTGAAAATGTTCCTACTTTTCCTACTTTCATGCCATCACAAAACACAATCAGTACAGCTATGACCCTGGTTTTTGCCCCACTGCGGGCTTCCGGAAGCTGGCCAGTCAGAAGGAAGAGGCCGTTTTAGGGACTTTAAAGAGACGCATGTTTCAGACAGAGGATGAAGTGAGGCGCTGCACTGAGGCAGACAGAAGGAAGGGTGGAGCTGAGAACGAGCAGCGGTCCTGCTTTAGCAACTTAAAGCCTTTTCATGTATTTCATTTCCAGATTAGAACTTTTTGTTTTGTCGTGTTGTTTCGAGCTGCCTGAACATCTGGCCAGACGCTGATAATGATGTCACAGATTCTTAAGTTTGAGCAAAACTTATATAAAAAAAATAGTGTTTTATCCACCGTAGAAGTTCTCCTGTGGTGAATCATGTTTTTTGTTTACATCAATAACTGATGACATGAAGGACGAGAAACACTTGAAAACCACTTTGTGTTCAGGGCGCTGACCCGAGCGGCGAGGATTGAGGCTGCTGAAGCAGCAACTTTCTGACAGCGAGGTGTGTGATGTAAACACACACACACACAGTGTCCTAATCTTACACTCAGACGTTCAGGCAGCTCAGATCAGTCTCACCTACATCTGCTGTTTCATAAGAGCTGCATAACCAGACCCGTCTGTCGGAAGATGTGGTTCAGCTGATGATTCACACACAGCTGAAAGTTAAAGGATGAGTCCTGTTTGCTTCAGCCTTCGTGTCCACTCAGTCTGTGCCTCTCTACCTCCGTCTTCTCCCGGGTCTTACTGAGGTGGGAGGCTGACGGGTGATGATGCTCTGGTAGGTCTAACCAGGTCGGGCAGCCCGTGGAGGTAAAGGCCAGACAAAAATCAGCACCTGGTCCTCCAGGGTGGAGGTTGGACACGGAGCCAATGACACCACGAAGAAGTGGTTGGCTCCATGTCATAGATGTCACCAGCTATGAATTATGGGAAAACTCTGACATGCAGATATGAATCTTCCCACAGAGAATCATTTATGTTAAACCGAGGACATACTGTCCACTTCACTGTCTTTAGCAGGAAGTGATTGTTTGCTGCACTCCAACAGGAAAATCACGCTGTTAGTTGTGACGTTGGTGTTTGTACAGCACTTTATAAATCAGGACTGTGTCTTCCTTCTCTCACCCCAACCAATCACAGCAGATGGCCCCGCCCCTCCCTGAGCCTGGTTCTGCTGGAGGTTTCTTCCTGTTAAAAGGGAGTTTTTCCTTCCCACTGTCACCAAAGTGCTGCTCATAGGGGGTCATATGATTGTTGGGTTTTTCTCTGTATGTATTATTGTAGGGTCGACCTTACAATGTAAAGCACCTTGAGGCGAATGTATCACTTACACCGGGGCTTCACTTTTACTCAGTAATCAGTCAGTGAGATGATGTGAGGAAACAACAAAGGTCTCCAAACGTTCTCCTCCCTGCAGAGGTGCTGATGGGATTCCTGATCATGCTAGGGTCTCTGAGCATGTGGTGGCTGTAACCGTGTAAACTGTCTGCTTAGAGATTATTTTACTAGATAAAATAGCGCAGAGGGGGGAAAAATCAGGCTCCTGGCTCACACAGGCTCTCCTCCAAAGTCCTCATTTACAAACGTGAACATTACAGTGTTCTGACAAACCATCCTACTTTGGCAAAACGTCCTACCGTAAGTAGTTTATGCACATTTCTGCTGTCACAGAGTAATTCCAGCACAAATTTCAGTAGGTATGACGGTTTGCCACTTAACGTTGCCCATCAGAGTATGCTTGTAGCTTATATTCTTAAAGCCAGGACGGTTTGCCACTTCATTTTACCCGTTAAAGTATGCTTGTAGGTAACATTCACAAAGGTAGCATGGTTCGCCGCTGAATTTTAGTTGTTAAAGTATGCTTGGTCAAGTTACTTGAAAAAAGTAATCAGTAACTAATTACTGATTACTTCCCCAAAAAAGTAATCCCGTTACTTTACTGATTACTTATTTTCAAAAGTAATTAGTTCTTAGTTACTTTTTTAAAAACACGATTTACAACCTGAAGAGGTGATAAAGTGATAGATCTTTCAGCCCAATTCTACTTTTTCTACATAATCCATCATACAAAATGTAATCAAATGGAAAAGCCTCTTTTTAAAACTCGTTTTATTAGTTTTAATCTTTTAACTTTATGCAGCAAGCAAACAGCGTCATGCTTGCTCTGAAGTTTAGGGGTTTTTTCGCTGTAAAAAGAAGTTTTCTTCCCACGCACAGCGGACACTAATGTTTTTGTCCCTTTTTACAGAATCAAACTCAAAGTAAGGTCAGTACTTCCACGCTTTAAACGCTGCACGCTCATACTCTCTCTGCACTCGATATATGATCGATTGTTGATCTGCACACAGCTGTCGCTTACGTCACTGTCATGAGACACTTGCAAAAAAATCACGGTTTTAGTAACGCAGTAACGCAGCGTGCTTACAGGAAAGTAACAGTAATCTAATTACCTTTTTTTGCAATAGTAATTCCTTACTTTACTCGTTACTTTAAAAAAAGTAATCGGATTACAGTAACGCATTACTGCCCATCTCTGCTTGTAGGTCAAATTCACAAAAGTAGGATGGTTTGGCACTTAATTTCGTGTTGTGTGCATAAACAACGGGTAGGATGGATTCCCAGAACAGCGGCTAACAGCTGGATCATCCTGTCCGAGTGCAGCAGGGCAAACAGCGAACAGCCACTTCCTGTTACAGACAGTATGTCCTCGGTTTAAAATAAACTCACTGCTGCAGCACTAAACTGCCCCCTCACACTGCTGTTTAGTTTCAGTGTCCTTATTTTCCTGTGAGTTATCGATCCCGTCACTAATTAGCTAACATAAACTAATGTTAGCCAACCAATCACATGACGTCACGTCCCGTGCTGACAGAAGATGGCGCCAAATGTGTTTTTAAAACTTTGAGCAGTTATTTGTTAAACCCAGCGTCACAGACATTGTTATATCTGACAGCGGGGCTCCGTGGGGTAAACCGGTGTTTCATGCCGTCTTTCTGCCATCAGCGCCTGTTCGAAGGCGGGAAGTTTGCATTTTATGCACAGCCGTGAATCATCCTGGAGTGCAGAGAGCTAATCTGAGCCGAAAGGTCTGTCAGTGAACCCTGCGGCATCAGCTGACCCACTCACCTCCATCAGATCTGGGTAAACCTCGTGTCAGACCCTGCAGGCCTCCAGGACTGCATCCATCAGCAGGACTCGTTTATTAACGTGAGCCTTCATGCTCCTGCAGTCACAGCCCATCGTACAGCAGTGCTTCTGCCTCGATCCTATTACACTCTATTTTGGTTAATGTGAGCAGGTAAAGGTGTCTTCAAGGAAACGTGGAGCAGCTTCGTTCAACCTGCAGCCCTTAACTTCTCCACGTGACCGAGCAGCTCCTTCGGGCAAAGTGGTTCAATGGTTCCCAAACGTTTGTTTTGATAGGCCACCCTTTTGTTTTACAAGAAAATCTTTCAGCATGTGAACATGACCTGATGCTGCTGAAGTGAAGCAAAGTTACAGAGGTTTGATTACACAGCAAAATCTCCAGTGTTAAATTAACACTAGAGAGTGTCTATATGGGTCCACACCTCTGAGTGTTAAATACAACACTGTTGAGTGTTAAATTAACACTTCTGACAGTGTTATATGTTTAAAAGTAACCTAGTCAGTTTTGAAGATTAACAATGGCTAACACTGAGCAGTGCTGATTTTCTAACACTGGAAAATAACTCAAAATGTTAGAAATAATCCAGTGTTAGAAAATCAGCACTGCTCAGTGTTAGCCATTGTTAATCTTCAAAACTGACTAGGTTACTTTTAAACATATAACACTGTCAAAAGTGTTAATTTAACACTCAGAGGTGTGGACCCATATAGACACGCTCTAGTGTTAATTTAACACTGGAGATTTTGCTGTGTACAGACACGGCTGAGCAGTCATTTGTAAAAGTTTACATTTGTTCCTGGACGGGCTGTTGGTCAGTTGTCCAGCAACTGTTTTATTGGCCAGACTACAGGAACTCTCAACCTCAAGCTTTTGAACCTCGTTCAGAAACGAGCAGGTGACGTCATGGCGATGGCGTCCATCTTTTATACCGTCTACAGGACGGCGTTGGAGCTGCAGGTGGACGTGTGTGAGATTTTCTGTGTTTCTCAGATTTTTGTGGTCTTGATTCTTCTGCGTTGATTTTCTGTAAAATCTTTGATATTGTGTTAAATTATTTACGTTGAACCTTGAATTAAAGAAGTTGAAGCTTTTATTCTCCACTTTCTTTTAACTGCAGGCTGTGTGTGCTTAACTGAGCGTGTGCTGAACCAGGATATCTGCTGTGGTGTGTAACCAGCGCTGGAGGATCTGCGGCTGAAAGCTGATATTCCGCTGGCTCACGGCTTCAGCCTCGTATTGGGTGGACCTCTGTAATTCCATTAATACTGCCTGCAGGTGAGAGTGTGTGTGGACAGATTGGCCTACAATACAAAGTGGCTTACAGGCCTGGATCTACGCACACAGTGCAGGCATTAAGGTTATGGAGCCAGGTGGAGGATTAAAGCCGGCCAGCACACGAGCATCACCTGAGGTGACTCCGCAACAATGGTTAACTGTTAGCAACACGCTAATGCAGCTTCCCAACAGTGGACAGTGTAAACAAAGAGCTCAGGACGTAACGCAGAGGAGGACACTGATACCAGCAGCAGACCAGTCAGAGCAGTGACTGCTGCTGGTTCCGCTCCTCTTATTAACAACCTATCAGAGTTCAGTCTACAAGAATGTTATTACATTTAAGACGTAATCCTCCTTACAGATGACCACTGTCACCGAGAGGACATCAAATACACACACACTGTTTGACATGTGTTTGTTTGCAATGCGAGGCTGACAACTGAAGATGTTCAAACAGCCTGCAGAGTGCAGCAAGGACAGAAGCAGGAAGTTACATGCGCTCCATGAAGTTGGAAATCCTGGGTCGGAAATTTGAGCTGGAATCCCTGAGTTAAGCTGGAGTTCTCTGTCTAAAGTACAGAGAAGCCCTCTAAATCAGTATCTCCTCACGCTCCAACATCCTCTCTGCCTGACACTAATCACGCTAACCTGCTGCACATCCTGTCCAGCTCCATCTCTGATTAGTCAGCTGATAGAGGTTTCTTCATGTCCAGCCTCACATACAGCTCACGGTACGCGTTTCCTTTTCTCTGTTGGAAGGATTCACCACTGTTGCGTATTTGTGACCCGCTAACATACTGCAGTGTTTATAAGTGCAAAAAACCAGCCAGTGTAAAATGCTTATATCTCCGTAGTGACCGGTCAGGGGCTACACGACCTTTGCTCCCAGCTGCTCTTCCTGTCCTACAGATTATAAAGAAGGGAAACAAAACCACGGATGCAGGTTTCAATAAACATGTGCAAATATATTTTCGTTTCATGTCATACAAACAGTGATAAAAGTGTGAATCATTAGCAAAGTTAACAAGTGAACAAACATCAGAGACCAAAATGTACAAAACGTGCCACGTGAGCATAAACGTGGAACAGTGCATGGTATACTTGGAGACAGGAAACAGGAAGTTCATCATGCTACGCTTCAACACGTTAACTGCATCGAGAGGTTAATAAAACACAATCAACACGTTCTCTTACAGGCCAGAAATATTATGGTCAAAATAAAGATTATTCAGTGAGCAGGTGAATTATTATATACACAATATGAGTGAGCACAGCTTCCAGTATATTCAGGAGTGGAAACTGCATAAAGTTTCTATTCATGTTCTGGAAAACACAAAAGTACAGACATGTCAGCAAAACAGCTAGTATTCCCACAAACAGGTTCAAGCTAAAGTCTGGCCACGTTCTCAGCAGTTCTCGGCAAATTGAAATGTATCTGCTGATATTAATGTGCGTTAAGTTTAGTGAGACTCTGTATTAGCAGGCAGGTGTTTACTCGAGGCTAGAGGCAGAACATCACACGAAACCACCGTTTCTAGATTTTTGTATTATTTTTACACACAAATACATTTTTTAAAAAGACACAGTTTGGTTTAACTATAATGTTTCACATGCCTGTAAACGTCACTTTCTAGGTTATCAAAACATAATTCCAATTCAAATCAATTTGAAAATCACGCTGTCACAAAAAAAACCCAAATTTGCGTCGATCAGATGTGACGTGTTCGGAGCCGCACCTGAGATTTGATGACATGAAGACAAATAAATAGAATCAGACTGTGAATCAGATGATCACTGAAATCTAAAAGTTAGAAAAAGGTAGCAGATAATTTTACAGTGATATAAACCTGCTCAGATTAAAGCCAATATTTTAATGCACAGTCTGAAATGTGCGGAAGAGGATTAGGGACACTGGGAAAAAAACGAGCACGTCCTGTTTTTTTCTTTTCTAGAAATCTGAGGAAAAAAACCGAGAAAAAACTTCTTTTTTGTCAGAATTCTGACTTAATCTCAGAATTAAAGTGATTAAAGAGATTAAAGTTTAAAGAGATTAAAGTTTAAAGATTATTCGGATGAAAAAGTTTTTTTCTCAGAATTCTAGAAAAGAAAAAAAAAAGACATGCCCATTTTTTTTTTTTAAACAGTGGCCCTATTCCTCTTCCGTACTAAAGAACATATAACTGTCCTAATATATAAAGTTAGGAATGTCTGTTCACAAAGGAGATTTTCTGTGACATTTTGTACATATCTGAATTTCAAAACAATATCATTTGTGAAACTGTTGGGAAGCTTAGCTTATAAATTAGCTCTTGAGCTAACAGTTAACAGTCCACTCACTGCTAAAAGGCTGACAGAATATTTACTTTGGTTAATATAGTAAATGAACTCTGGGAATTCTGACTCAGTATGTTAGTACTTTGGTAAATAAAAAAAAAATTCTGTTCCAAGTTAGTTTTTTTCAATCTCATCTAACATATCAAAAGTTAATAAATGTTGCTATAAACTATAAATCAACAATTAAAAGGCACAAACTAGGGGACTGTGAACCCGTTGTCATGGTATTTCAATAATCAATCCGATTGTTCAGTCTGACGTCACTAGCCGTGTCTGGGTCTAAACTCTGCTGCAGGTCCATATATCAAACGATCACTATGGCATTACTGAGAGTTGAAAAACTGTCTAAAGTCTTTCATCTTTAATAAAATGATCAGCGTTCTGCTCTACCAGGTGTAACAATTGAGTTTAACATCCAGGCATCCATGAAAACGGAATTTATGACATTTAACGGAGTTAGAAGTTAGCAGGGAGTTAGCTCGCTAGCTTCTATCTAAATACAATATAGCATGTCCTGACTGCGGGGTTTTGGAAACAAATTAAAACGTACAGCTTTCTTATCACTTCCAGCATAAATGAAGACAGAAAACTAAACAGCAGTGACGTTTGTAGGGTTACTGAAGTTGAGCTACCTGGTATATAATGATGTGCTACGTGACCGCTAGCGACACAGCTATGTTAGCTTAATATAAACAAGCTAACTTTTTTTTCCACTCAATAAAAGTTAACGTGAGTGTTGTCGGTGGTCAGGAACAAATGTAATCGCATGGCAGGATGCTGTAAAAGGACCAAACTTCAGCCAGGAGAACAACTGAGATAATCCATCCACATATGAGGTTAGTCATTCATATACTGCTGCATGGGCTGGGCTGTAGTTACATCCTAAGGTTTTAAAAACTGAGCTTAAATAAATGATTAGCGGTAATAAAAGCCGAGGGAGGTCAACAGTGATCACTGACTGTTTTAGGAGCTTTTTGAGATCAAATAGAAGAAAATACATAACATTAAACATGTTAACAACACAAAAGCCATATTAAACGCAGACTACTTTAGACCCGGAAGTAGGATTCGTCGCGTCATCACTGAACAACCGGATATCTAGTAGAGAAAAAAAAACTAGCCTATTATCCTGCAGCTAACAGATCACTAGCTAGCAAACATGGCCAGAAAATAAACAAATATTCAGTTAAAAGAATTAAATGCAGTCTTCTAAAACTGTTGCGTCAGTATTTTTGCGACTACACAGAAAATTATTTTGAAGTAGAACAGTGCGTCAAACTAAAACTCCCTGCTTCTTCATTCAGTAGTGTGCTAATAGCTAATGAGCACACATGTATTAATATTTTTCAAGCTAATAGCTCATTAGTAAGCTTACTAGGTGTGTTGAATATTAATTTAAATATTGCAGTAACTTTTAGAACAAAATATTAGCTAGTGCTTGATAGCTAACATTTAAAGTCTTTAATTAGCATAACTTTAGGTTACGCTAGCTTTGACTGTAGCACATAGTGAGTGTACTAGCTTTAACTTTGCGCACTAACACGCATTTAGGCTCATGCTAATAAGAGTAAGAACTGTAAATAAGAACTGAGGCTGGTCATTTTATGAATGCATATGTAAAATACATTGACTCCTTTTTAATCTCAGTTTAATTGAACACATCGTTCTACTTTAATTTCTTTTACTGTAGCACACCAGAGCTAGCTGTATAAATAAAGCTGACGATTACGTCTGTAAAGACTTATCTGAACTTCACAAATCTGCTGGTTAAACAAAGCAAACATACATAAAGCATTTCTTCACCTGCAGGACAACTTCAGTCCTTTTGTTTTGCTGTACATGACCACATCCTGACAGTGTGTCATGGAAAACCTACATTCATCTCTCACTTTATTAGGTACACCTGTTTAACTGCTTGTTAGCTCAAATGTCTTATCAGCCAATCACACGGCTTAACCCAGTGTGCAAAGATGTGGTCGAGGAGACCTGCTGAGTTTCAAACTGTGCATCAGAATGGGTAAGACAGGTGATGTGTTGTTGTTGGTCTGAGTGTTTCAGAAACTGCTGTAACTGAGATTTCCCCACCAACCATCTCTGTGTTTAAAGGGAACAGTCGGAAAAAGAGGAAATACCCAGTGAGCAGCAGTTCTCTGGGAGAAAATGACTTGTTGAGGTCAGAGGAGGATGACATGAAGGCAACGATAACTCAAACAGCTGCTTGTTACAGTGCCGTGCATAAAGAAGAGCACCTCTGAAGCTGCTGGTGTGGTGGCATCGTTTAAACCCCACAGCCTACCTAAGTGTTGTTGCTGACCATGTCCAACCCATCTTCTGATGGCTGCTTTTAGCAGGATAACACACCGTGTCACAAAGCTCAGATTATCTCAGCCTGGTTTCTTGAACATGATGATGAGTTCACTGTACTCAAATATTGAGGGAAACCAATGTTTCAGCCCAAAATCTCATTCCAGTGGATCACCTTTGTGATGTGGTGGAACGGGAGATTCTCATCATGGATGCAGATGACAAATCTGCAGCAGCTTTGGGATGATGTCATGATGATGTCAGGTTAATATGAACCAAAATCTTACAGGAATGTTGAGACATGAAGAATTAAAACAGGAAAAAGGGCGTCCAACCTGTTACCGCAGAGGTGTACCTAATAAAGTGACCAGTGAGTGTATTGGTGGGCTTTGGGTGCAGCTTGGTTCCTTGTGTAGTGCTTTAAATGAAACGGGGTCAAACAGGGCTAGACTGGGTCAGACTGGGCACAACGCTTCAAGGAGGTACGAGTCGTTAACTTTACAAACTTTAATAAACTCTTTAGTCTGATTGGAACATTCAACTCCCACACTCTTTAGAGGACTGTGGAGTGGACTGCACCACCGAGTCATACATCAGCTACAAACATCTGAATATTAAAGAAGACGAATTGTGTTTCCTGTGACGAGTTAGAGGGAAACAAAAGCTTTGACAGTGAGTCAGCTAACAGAATAAAGGAAGTACAAGCCAGAATCACTGGGAGCTGCTTCCCAACAGGCTTCCAGAAGCTGGCCAATCAGAAGAATGTGGGCTCATAGGGAGGGGGGCCTTAAAGAGACAGAAACAAAATCGGCTCGTGCCGATTAGAGGAAGATTAATGTGCCACTGTGTGTCATGTAAAGCTACTCTAGTGGAGTCCAGGAATAAAAATGTAGATGAAAGTGATAATAACAATAATGATGATGATGATGATGATGGGTCCCTTTTAGGCCAAACCTTTTGTTCCCTAAAACAGAGTTTCTAAACCTGAAACATTTTTCGCCCTCGTGTTTTTAGGCTTTATAAAGTTATTATAATATTAGGTGATATTTGCTTGCTATGTGTCACTGAATTTTCCGTGTCCTGTGCACTCCACACACACAAGGTGATGAAACAGATGCGTGTCCAAATGGAGTAAATACTGCAGTATAATAAGAATACTCATCCATGGGGCCATCCAAGGATAGTCCTGGCTTCCTACGGGGGTTTGAGACAATGACACGTTGATCTGCTCAGGTTTATGTTTATGTATGAACTCTGACTGAATTACACACAATTTGAGGCAACCAGGTGTTTTACAGCAACCACACTGGGCTCTAACAGACACACTGATTTATCGTTGCTTTTATCACCACTCAGGTCCAACCAAACTACCACGTGTCTGATAACTACCTGCCCAGTTAAAGAAAAACAAACACAATCCACCTGCAACACAGGTGAGGTGAACAAATGGAGGGTGTATTCAGGTCTGGATTGTGGAGGCATTAGTGAAGTGTGTTCAGGCTAAACCAGGATGATGAGTTGCTCTCTAATCAGACGTCGCCCTGTGTTGTTCAGGCTAACCCAGTCTAGCTTTGCCCAGTTTAGTGCAATCTAGAGTCTTTTAGTGTCCAGTCTATTCTCGCCTGGTCAAGTCTAGTTTATCTAATCTGGAGAATAAAAAAGCCTGAGCCAGTCTGCGCTGGCCTACAGATCCCAGTCCAGCGCACTCTGTTCTAAGCAGCCACGCAGTGGTTCGGTCTGCGAGACATGACGTATCCTCTCCTGCAGACGCAGCGGTACGAGCCGTCGGTGTTCACGCAGCGAGCGTTCACGCACGGGTACTCAATCCTGACGCTGTCCTCACACTCATTTACATCTGCAAACACACACACACACAATCAGTAATTCAGTACTGGAAATCTAACATATAAATGTGATTCATCAAGCCCTGGTCACACAGCAAAGGACGACTGCCTGGCAACTGCTGGTTGCTAGGGGGAAATGTGAATCGGGTCTCTGGGCGTCTGTGATTGAGGCTTTAACAGTTTATCTTCTTCTTTGCTGTCTCATAGCGATCTGTGCTCTCCTCTGCAGCCTTACCTATGCAGGTCATAGTGGTCATGTCCAGCTCGTATCCTTGGTAACAGTCGCAGGTGTAACCCTCTGCAACACGAATGCACCTGCCGTTCTCACAGCCGTGCAGGATCCCACAATCCTCAGCTGTGCTCAGGCTGGCGTATGACTCGTAACGCCCTGAGAGATGAGAGAAGGAGAAAGCAGGCTTCACTGTGTTGGTAGTTTCAGCTAGTTCACCTGCTGCTCACCTGGCCTGACCCGGTCCACCTCGACCTTTGGCCTCAGCACTGAAGCAGCGCTTTATGTTCACACGTTTTTATATTTTTCTTTGCATTTTAAATAAAAGTTTTGTTTCTGGACTCACTCTCATACAGCCTCCTCGGTACCCCTCCTCCTCCGCTCCTGTCGGTGAAAGAAGGGAAGGGCGGCCCCGGCCTCCACGCCCTGTCCTCCCCTTCCTCCTCTGTCTCCTCGTAGCGCCCTCCAGGCAGCGGGGCCAGGCTGAGAGGAGGACTGTCGGGCCTGGATGGTGGATGAGGCAGGACTCCAAGCCCAATGTCAGCTCGTGGGTCCGGAGGAATGCGGAAGGGAGGCGGTCTGGACTGGGAGCTGTCAGGAGGCCCGTAGTCTCCCTCGGAGTAGTAACCAGTGCTGTGACACACAAACATCTGTTAACGTAACCTGATGATTATTAGAACAGCGACAGCCATGAGTTTGGTCTCACCTGTACTCAGGCCTACGATACGTTTCATCTGGCAGGCTCCCTCTGAAGCCTGACCTGCTGCCCTCTGCTGGAGAGTAATCATCATAGTCGGAGTGACCGTAGTCTCTGCCGGGAATCACAGGGAAGTAGTCGAGTCCATAAGGAGGCAGGTTTGGAGAAGCTGAGTTCATGAGGAGGAACGAGAAAGTCAAATTAAACTCGACTTTAGATTAAAACTCAAAATAAAACTGAGAAATGTGAACAGTTTTCTGTACCACTCCCTCGTCTTCGACCTGCTTCCGTTTCAGAGTCCGGATAAGTCGCCGGGAAAAGAGGCGGAGGAGGGAACGAACTGCACATACTGGCATACCCCTCTGTGGAGAGACGAATGCCAGTTAATCTGTTAAATATGCTACAAGGTCATCATACCAACTGATGATATTTAGGATGTTTAAACTACAGCTGTGACCTCTGCATTGAAATTCATCTTTGGGCTTCCACAGAGGGTGACAGCAGGAAGGCTTCCCAATTCAAATTCCAGTTTAACAACTTAAAATTCTTCTCCTGTAAATGTCACCACGTCGGGGTAATGGCTTCAAAATCTACAACACTGAATACACACGGCTTTGGAGCTTTTGATGATTTCTGGAGGTATAAAAACAATAAAACCTCTCGACGTCTTCCTAACAGCCTTCCTGAGGAGACACCAGATGTTTTTATAGTTTCCAGTGGTTCTTTTGTTTACCTGTGTCGGGGGCAGGACAGAGGGCGCAGCTGAACCCCCAGCCCTGCCCATACAGACAGCAGCAGTCTGTGAAGGTGATATGAGCTCCCATCAGAACGCTCTGACACACCAGGCCTGTCGTCACGTGCTGCCAGCATATGGACAGGTTCTCATCTGGAGAGCATGAAGAAGTCAACACCAGAGCAGAGAAAGCAAAGCAAAACTGATGGCAGGAAGCTATTCATATAGTTTCTCGACTTTTGTGTGAGTCTGCATGCTGCGTCTGCCTGTCACTGTGCTGCTGGAACACCAGAGTTTCCGTGATGATGGACAATAAAGGATATTTCTATTATTTCTAGGGAGGAGAAGTAGAAGCAGGAAGCTCAGGTTTACCCTGATTGAGGTCGGAGGAGTTGACACAGTTTCGTTGGGTGTCGTCGAGGACCAGAGGAGGCTGACAGCTGCAGTAATACGAACCAACTGTGTTCACACAAATCCCTCCCACACAGCTCTCCTCTTCACACTCATCATGATCTGACACAAACAAGGAGGGAAAAAACTTTATTGACACAGAAATTCAAATCGGTTTGAGCAAATTAAGCTGCTGAGCTTCGGTTCGGCGTACCAACACACTCCAGCAGCGTGCTGTTGTAAACGTATCCGCTGGAGCAGTAGCAGCTGTATCCCGGGATGTTGTTGACACACACGCCGTTCTTACACACCTCTGGATGGAAACGCTTACACTCATCCACATCTGGCAACAAAGGCACGAAAAAGGACACGTGTCTCAAAGATGTTCTCATTCATGTCCGCTGTACCTCCCTGCAGCGTTGTGACGTACGGATTGTTACTGATCCTGTTTTTTACAGTCCAGACTTTCTGAGTCTGAGGGTTTTAAAAACACTCTTATACCTTCTGGGTTACTAATTCCCAACTTTCTGAAAACACAGCAAATATCTGAAAACATCTGGAAACGGTATCTGTGCCGACCGGACATTCTGCGACCCAGTAACATCATCAGTCAGGAAGTGAAATGCAGTGGGGTCAGGGTTAAAGAGGTCTGTCTGTGTTTGTACCTCTGTAGCTGAAGGCTCCTGGTCCTTCTGTAACATATCCATTCCCACTGGGACACAGAGTTAGAAACTCAGCTGCAACACAGAAAGACTTTATCAGAAAATGAACCAAAGCGCAGCTCTGAAGTCCTGATAGGTTGATAGGTGGCCTGCATTCACTATACACACAAGCTTTCCCACCTGTGTATGCTGTAGGGCAGGGGTGGTACTGGCAGCCCAGCCCCCAGCCCTGCCCCAGTGTGCAGCAGCACTCCTGCTGGGTGGTGTTGGTGGCCAGCAGGCTGCAGGTTCCCCGCTCTGCCAGGTTGTAATAACACTCCCTCAGCTCGCCAGGACGAGCCTGAGGAAGGGGCGGCAGCATCGGAGACAGCTCCACCACGCTGGCGTGGAAAGCGGAGGAGGAGGTGGTGGTAGAGGATTGGCGGGCACGGACTATGTCTGTTTCTGAAGAAAAATGAGAATATGAAAGTTAAATTAGCATCTACCAAACAGGTTTGGGTGTTTGGCATGTTTTAGCTTTTGTTCTGCGAGGTCATCTTTGGCGACCATCACCGGTTATTTCAAAATACAGTTTTTCGTGTAGCCAGAAGTGACCCAAGATATCAGCTAATGCTATCAAGCTTGGTTAGCATGCTCCAGGACACAGACCCAAGAATTTCACTGAGCAGAACTAGAGCTCAGACCTCTTTAGTACAATAACCTCACAGTAGCCTTTTTATTGATCCAATAATTGCATTAAAAAAGCTCAAACAGCGCAAACACAGAGGAGAGGTTCAGTTCAGGCATGCTAGCTAGCTGAGGTGAAGCCTAGCAGACAGCTAGCAGCTACAGCTGCCTGTGTGACCATCCACCTGTCAGTCAAACAAGGCCAACTTTAAGCCTTAATAAAATTAGTCAGCTCAGTTCTAAAAATCATTCCCCTCTCATACTGTTGTTAAGAAGGGGTAACTTTTGTTAATTTCTGTTTTAAAGCTGGATGCTTTAACAAGGAGACTGACTCACTACAACCTCAAGTGGCTATTAGAGGAATTGCAGCTTTTGTTGGCAGTTGGGGAAAAGAAAGTCCAAGGATCGTTATTCCATCTTCAGCAATGGAAGAGGCCCCCACACCAGCAACATCAGCAACAACAGAGATGAAAATCTTATTAACGGCATGGGGCTGGGATGGAGTTGGGTTGTGGCTCGTGTGAGCAGCAGCAGCTACACAGCAGCCATGTAGTCTCATATGTGTTTACCTAGAGCTGCAGCGTGGACGCACCGTCTGGCCGCCGTGTCGTAGCTGTGACCTGCCTGGTCACATTCACACATGAAGGACCCCTCCACGTTCTCACAACGAGCTGAGCCACACACACCCGGCAGAGACACACACTCATTCACATCTGAAAGACACATACACAAACGCATTTCATTTCATTCACATAAACCTTGTTTAGATTGTTTTGTAGATTAACCCATTAAAAAAACAATAATCTCAGGCACACGTCCAAATTTTGGGAAATAACACAAAACAAGAAAGTTAACAGCAAAAACAAACAATAATGAAACTCAGTTAAAAGAAGCCAAATGCCCGATAAAATGCTTGTCTTTGCGGGGCTGCTGTGACTCCGTGCCTGGGATCACCGTAATGACCCTAATATCATTGAAAAGCGCAGCGTCGCTGCTTTCAGGAACCGTTGGAATTCTTTCAATTGAGCAAATGGTTCAGGAGTTACAGATGTTGAAAACACCCATCTGAATCTAGCGACAGGTTAGGCTTTAGAGGGTCAAACATGTGATGCTGAAAAAAACATTTGTAGGATCCAAAGTCTTAAAATGTCTTTTTGGTTTTTTTTAGACCCAAGAACCCAAAAGCCTTGAATCCTCACACTTGTGCTCTAACACGTACCCACACAGGTCTTTCCATCGGCGGAGGAGGTGAAGCCTTGGTCACAAATGCAGCGGTAAGTTCCAAACAGATTCTGACAGTAGGCGTTTGCGCCGCACACTGTCGTGTTGCCACATTCATTAATATCTGATTGAAAGAAGAAACGAGAAGGAAGTCAAGTCCATCCGTTCATCCATTTTCTACGGCTCGTCTGGCCTAAGCAGAGATGAGGCCTCCCTCGTTTGTTCTAAGTGGATGCTGAAGCGTCGGTAACATGTGCTCAGACTCACCTTCACAGATCCCAGCGTGGTTCACCTGGTAGCCTGGCTCACAGTTAGTGAGGCAGCTGTAGGAACCAATGGTGTTCTCACATCGCTGTGACCCGCAAATAGAACCACCGGACAAGACGCATTCATCAACATCTGAAAGAGACAGACAGACAGAGGTCGTTAGACGTCAAGGTTCACAGCTTTGGATTGGCCTTAAACATCAGTAATATAAACTTTGATTCACATGAGGCCAACACTTCCTATGGAGCACCTCAGGGTTCAGTACTGGGTCCAGTTAATATATATGAGCAAGTATGTGCAGCACGTTGTACGTTTATAAGATATTTTATTTTGCTGGTCAGATTACAGAGACTGTATGGAGAAGAGCTTTGAACCACTACATGATGCACCTCATGAAGGCTTTGAATACATTGGTCCTATTTTAATTTCTTTCTTTGGCTGACAGGAAGTCAAAATACTTATTTTAATATTCTTCTTCTATTTGTCACGATTCATTTATCAGTTTATCTGTTCGTCTATTTTTTGGATGGTACTGGCAGCCACGAGGAGATGGACACAGGCTGCAGGGTCATGACCTAATTAACAGGTCAGGCCTACTTAAACTGGGCTGAAGGTGTCACACTTGTGTGTGTGTGTGCATACCAAGGCAGGCAGTCCCCTCGGGGTTGGTGGTGAAGCCAATTTGACAGTCGCACTGGAACGAGCCTTCGGTGTTCACACAGCGACCGTCCGAACACACCCCCGCCTTAACACACTCGTCCACGTCTGCACAAAGACACGAGAAGACAAAACTGAAGAGCCACAAACAGGCAGCAGCCGAAGGCCTGCGGAGCATCTCACGCAGCATGCAGTGATGTCTGCGGGCTCTGCAGGCCATCGCTGACTGCACAGGTGTAAAAGATTTTTGGACCTGACTGTAATATATCCGACACAACAGCTCCGACATCAGTCCTGCTTTCCTGCGACGGTCATGAGGCTGCTGTGGTATTAAATGAAATACTTAAACATCTGAATACGGACGTGCGCACAAACCCAAAGAAGCGTCCTGATAAACGTTCCCCGTTTGATCGGCGGGACTCACCGAGGCAGGCCGTCCGGTTCTCAGTCAGCGTGAATCCCTGCGAGCACACACACGTGTAGGATCCAGGCGTGTTCACACACTCTCCTCTGGAGAAACAGAAATCTCCCTCCAAACACTCGTTAATGTCTGAGGACACACACACACACATTAAAATGATCTGTTTAACGCACCGTTCTGTACGAGGGCGCCTCATCACCACCCACATCTGGTAAAGTTATATTTAACTAGCAGAGAGCGACCTCACCTCTGCACTGCCTTCCCAGGCTGGAGGTTCGATACCCGGGCGCACAGTCGCACCTGAACGAGCCGACGGTGTTCACACAGACCCGTTCTGCCTCACACACCCTGCCGCTCGCACACTCGTCTATGTCTGCAGCACAGAGAGTGACATCATCATTGATCGCACTGTCGCCAAAGTGCTGCTCACAGGGGGTCATGTGATTGTTGGGTTTTTCTCTGTATGTATCATTGTACGATCTACTGTACAATATAAAGCACCTTGAGGCGACTGTTGTTGTGATTTGGCGCTGTGTAAATAAAACTGGATTGAATTGAATTGAATTGAAAATTGATCGGCCTTTCCTAACTGATTTGCTCAGAGGCTCCGCCTTCTGCCACTGCAAGCTGAGGATGGACGGATGATGAAACGGTGATGAGTCTAAACATAATGTTGATTTCTAAACAGGCTCAGCTCCTGTGTGTGTGTGTGTGTGTGTGTGTGTGTACCTGTACACACTCCATCCACGCTGTGGTATCCCTGCCGACAGTCCACACACCTGTAGGAGCCTTCAGTGTTCACGCACCGCTGACCGGGACAGGAGTCGCCGTCCTCACACTCGTTTATATCTGCACACAGAGTGTGTGTGTGTGTGTGTGTGTTTAGACATCTTTGTGAGGACAGAAACTATACTTGTGGGGACCAACAGCCCTTACAGGGACAAAGTCCCCACGAATTTTACGACACTTTTAAGAATCTAATTGTGGTTTTAGTGTCAGGGTTACAGTCAGGTTAGGCTGAGGGTTAGGGAAAGCACGGCAAGGAGATGTCCTCACTACGATATGAAAACGAGTGTGTGTGTGTGTACCTGTGCACTGTCTGTCGGTCAGTCTGAATCCTGCTCTGCAGGAAACACATCTGTACGAGCCCACAGAGTTCACACACATCTGCCCAGGACACTGAGATGGCTCTGCACACTCATCCACGTCTGCACACACACACACACAGAGTGACGTCATACAAACAAACTAACATTTACATCACTAACTATCTGTGATGTGTACCTGTGCAGGTGTTGTTCTGGGGCTTGTAACCATGGTGACAGACACAGTGGTAGCTCCCCGGCGTGTTTTCACAGCGGCCGTTGGAGCAGGGATTCTGACGACACTCGTCGACGTCTGAAGGCACAGCGAGAAAGAGGAAACGTAAACAAACGGGAACGTCAGCGAGTTTCAGGAGGAAGGAAAGGTTTTTGGTTTTTCAGTCACTGACAGTTCAGGATCCATTTTTTAACTCATTCACTGCCAGCCATTGGCAGTGAATGAGTTAAACCCATTAACTCATTCACTGCAATTGACGGCTATAGACGTCAATGGCAGTGAATGAGTTAATAAAAAAGAACAAAACAATTACAAACAGAGAAACAATGTTCAAATATGCTGTTTTTTAAACACGTGGGCGTCGTCTGTAGTCCTGCATTTAACCCATTCGCCCAGCGCCCGGGAGCAGTGTGTACCTCGCTCAGGGGTACCTCAGGATAGCCATTCGGTGGATTTGAACCCACGACCTTCTGATCATGGGGCGACCGCTCTACCTTCTTAATTACATGTTAGTATTGTTTTTAAATTTTTGGGATACTTTCATAGTTTACAAACATTTTCAAATCTTTTTTATTTTTATTAGAGCTCAGCAGCATCTATCACACAAAACAAAAACATTCTGATGCACTATTATTTTACTGATACTTTATTTAATTTAGATTTTATTCTATATTTATCTTTTCACATTTTGACTTTTATATGAATATATTTACAGAAATCTTGTCATTTTCACAAGTATAAGTAACATATTTACTAATATCTATTCAGTTTGGGAAAATATGAATATTAATGCTTAAAGGCTTTGTAATAGTTTATAACCATAATAGTTGAACGGCAGGACGACAGCGTCTGAATGAAACAGCAGCTGAGAGACGTTTTTATAGAGTTTACTAAGAATTCTTTTCTGATATTTTTCAACTATACTGCTAATTGTAAAATTGTATTTTCTAATGAAAAAAATCAACTAGATGTTTTCATTGAACTATTTAAATGAAAATAATTATTAATATATTATAACATATTTGTTTACCTCTGCAGACGTTGTTGAGCAGTCCGTGTCCCGGCGGGCAGGAAACACAGCGGTACGAGCCCGGAGCGTTCACACACTCCTGACCCGGACACTGCAGAGGGTCGGCACACTCATCCACATCTGACACACACACATCAGTGATGTCATTTATAGCAGATTTATCAGTCAGTTTTAGACAGATGATTAAGGCCAGCTGTCTTCTGATTGGCTGACTGACTCTCTACGACATCATACAAACCCACGAGTTGAAAAAACTCCTGTAAACTGAGTGTTTAGAGCAGTCTGCACACGTTTAACGTGAGAGTGCAGCTTTTCTGAACCGTGTGAGGCTGTCTGGAAGTCATCTCTAAAATAGAAATGAATTAAGCTGAGCCATGGCGGCCCTTCACCTGTGCAGGTGTTGCCAACGAGCCTGTAACCAAGCCGACAGATGCACCTGTAGCTGCCCGCCGTGTTGTCACAGCGACCGTTAACACAGGGATTCTGCCGGCACTCGTCGATGTCTGAGGAGCCAAACAAACCTTTACTAACATGTTCTGATTTATGCCAGTTTTTCCAACATTTCAATAAAAAGGTTCCAGAGTTTTATTTTCTGCCATCATGCTTTCCAGTCATATTTTCCGTGATGTGGTTACATAGCTCGTGCTTATGTTGCGATCTTAAAGGTCCAGACTGTGCAGACGTGCTGAAGCGTCTCACGGCTGTCACCGGGCAGGAAAACAAACATGAAAACGCTTTAAAAAAGACAGGAAGTGGCCGTCACCTTGGCAACTGGTCTGCTGGCTGTTGCTTCTGTATCCAGATGGACACACACATCTGTAGCTTCCAATGCTGTTCACACACTCTCCTACTGAACACACAGCTGGAGACTGCAAACACTCGTTCACATCTACACACACACACACACACACACACACACACACACACACACACACTAATATCATTATAAAAACATTAAAAAACAACTGAACAAATACAACATTCAGTTTCTGTGTGTACATATACACAAAACATGTTTGGAAACTATCCACGGAAAAGACAATAAGGAAAATATTGAATGTAAAATAAACAAAATCTATTCAAATTATGTTGCATTTGTTTATTTGTAAAATAAAAATTACTGTTATTGTAAAATATCTGTTAAATAATGCAGAAATATTTTTCTATAATAAACATGATGTGATACAATATGATGACTTTCAATAAGTTCATCTTTATTTGTTTTGATATGTAGTAACTGTTACTGCTACAGATCGTATTGTTACAAACTCTCAGTCAGCTGACATTTTCAAGCAGGGCTGAAGGATTCACGTGTTCATATCTCACCCTGGCAGTGTGTGTGCTGCGAGCTGAGCTGGAAGCCCCGATCACACACACAGGTGTGTTTCCCACCTGGCTGATCCACACAGCGGCCACGGCCACACACACCCGGCCTGCTCTCACACACGCCTTGTACTGCTGCACGCACACAGAAACATGGCGGTTAAGGTTCGTCACCCGCCGAGCGTCTGCAGCTGACCTCAGGTCAGTGCTCTCACACATCAGATCATTCACATAAACACACCTTTGATCTTTCATTCTGCACAAAGACAGTTTTATCAAACGGATTCTGCTTTGATCTGAGTGAACTTTTTTCTTTTCAAAGGACGGAACAGATGAAGAACGTCCTTCCAACACGCCGTCCTCTCCGTCCAGTACTCACTCTGAACTCTGGGGGGCGTCGGGCTCACAGCCGGTCTGGCTTCCAGAGGGAGGTCTTCCCTGGGTCTCGACCCACGCTCGGGGCTCTGCGGCTGGGCCGGAGCGGGTAGGGAGTCCCCTCTGGATGGCGGCGGATTGGCCCGATACACTGAAGAGAAACGATCAGCTGCTGAGAGCAAAAACAACAACGACAGGTCAGTTTGTCTTCAGCAGCTCCTTCCTCTCAGACTGACACAGTCATCTTCATCAAACCAAGGTACAGCAGGTAAAGTTTTTCATAAACGCTGCCAAAGACTTCGTGCTTAGTAGATGCAGTTTTTATAGAAAAAGCTCTGCTAAGATTTTAACGAATCACTCAGCCTCGATTCAAAAAGCAAAGGCAATTAATATCAAATATAATAATAATAATAATAATAATAATAATAATAATAGTAAATTTTATTTAAAAAGCACCTAAGACACCCAAGGACACTTACCAATGTACCATTTAGAATAAAACACATAATAGAACAACGACACAATGAAGAACAATAAAACAAAAGCACAAGATAAAATGAACAAAGTAGGTTCACAGTGAATATGCAGATTTGAACAGATGGGTTTTGAGTTGAGATTTAAACTGAGGGAGAACCAGTGTTTCTTATATCTGGGGGCAGAGAGCTCCACAGCCTGGGAGCAGAGCAGCTGAAAGCTCTGCTTCCCATGGTGGTGAGGTGGGAAGAAGGCACAGCAAGCTGGATAGAAGAAGAAGATCGAAGTGAGCGGGCAGAAGAGATCGTGCTTAACAGGTCAGAGAGGTAAGGAGGAGCAAGGTTATAAAGGGCCTTGAAGGTGAGCAGAAGTTTGTCTGAAATTTCACTGGGAGCCAGTGAAATTCCCCCAATTTTGGGGGGAGACCATGCAAGAGAAAATCACAGTAGTCAATGCGGGAGGTAACAAGATTGTGGACAAGAATGGACGTAGACTGGGTGGAAAGAGAAGGACGTAATCTGTTAATGTTGCGTAGATGGAAATAGGCAGAACGGGTGAGATTTATAGAAAAGTGAACTGTCTAGGTGACACCAAGGCTCTTAACCTGATGTGAAGGGAAAACTGTGGAGTTATCGATGGTGAGTGAGAAATGGTTCGCCTTCAGCAGGTTGGATTTAGTGCCAATAAGGAGGATTTCAGTTTTATCCTCATTAAGCTTAAGAAAATTAGAGCTGAACCAGGATTTTAATTTAGTGAGGCACTCTGTCAGGGAAGAAGGTGGGAGGGAGGAATCAGGTCTGCAGGAGAGATGCAGCTGGGTGTCGTCAGCAAAACTGTGAAAGTGAAGATCAAATTTGAAGAAAATATAAAAGTGCAATAATAAAAAACAGAGGCAGAGCCAACTCACAGTGTTCGATGCTTTTATATGCTGCAGGTTGTTGTAAATCATGTTGTGTTCATGTTTGTGCAAACGTGTGTGAAAAGGCTTCTTTAACATAACCCAACAGCTCTTTAGTGCCAAACGAGGATTCTGCTCTAAATCTGACCTCAGATGTCCTGAAACCGTCTCACTGTCTGTAAAGTTGAAGTAAAACTGTTGCTGGTGTTTATCGATGATTCCGACAAATAAAACGTCGCTGTTTTGCTACCTTGGCTCCCGGCGGACGGAGGCTGAGGTCTCAGTTGTGTTGAATCAGGTCGGCTCTGCGAAGGCCGGGTTCTGCCCTGGGTGGCCGAGGTACCAGCACTGCCAGGCTGCACAGGCCTGGAGGAGGACGAGGAGGAGGAGGAGGCGGGAAAGCCTGTGCCTGGCTGGGGCTTAGGTTGGGGAGGACTGGGTCTGGTCCCAGCTCCTGTGGCACCGGAGGTACTCGCTCCACCAGAGGGAGGGGGTTTCAGTAGAGACCCGGACCCTGAAACAGGACCTGCAGGGGGGGACTCAGGCTCATCACACTGACTAACACATCCATCTTTGTTTAAATCGATCTGCAGGTGTAATCTTAATCAACCAGGGATTTTTTTAATCCTAAAAAAACAAATAGTCTTCAAACAAGACTTAGAAACAACCAAAAACAAGAGTTCATCTGAAACAGAGTCAGAATGTAGCTGTAAATGCTGCAGTGTAACGGTGACAACATTAAATACGAGTTTAGGCTCAGTTTAAGAGGAGCTCAGTCTGTCAGCAGCTGCTGTTTCATTTATTAACGTCATTAATAGGAAAACTGGTTGTCAGGCAGGCTGTGAACCGTTCGTAGACGATAACTTGTGTCAACTTTAAAGTTTTTAATGCTGTCATAATTTATTATTATTATTATTGTTATTATTGATCATTAAGGTGGAGCAGACCCAACACTCCCATGACAGAAGCATGAGCAGCCGGTGTGCAGGATGCTGTGTGCTCAGCAGGTACCCTGGTTGTCCTTGTTGCTGCCGTTTACCAGCACAGCTCTGCCGCCCCCTTCCGGTTCGCTGACTCTCTGGTTGAATTTAAGAGTTGAAGGCGAGTATTGGTAACCAGGACCAGCGGGACAGATCTCCTTAAAGGCCACTGAAGGAGGAGATGGAGGGAAGAGAGAGGACACACCTGAAAATTCACCTGAAACCAAATAAGCTCAGTCGTGACGTCGTCCTCCTGAACCTACCTGAACCGAAGTACGGACACCTCTGGCAGTCGGGTCCCCAGGCTTTGCCGACCCGGCTGCAGCAGCAGATCTGCTTGGTGATGCTTTTGAGAATAGGCAGGGAGCAGGAGGACGGACCCAGACCTGAACCCAGGACCCGGTAACACTGACCCTTCTCCTCAGAAATGACACTCTGGGCTGAGGAGGACACACAGGAAGGAGGGCGACTCGTTACACAGATGATCCACCCGAAGCTCGGCCGGGACCTGAAGCAGAGCGCTGCATGCAGAACAAGTACATGCTGTACCCCGACCCGCTCGGTTTAAATGACACAGGAAGGGATTCAACACAGACGTGGCAGGTGATGCAGGAACAGGAAGCTTTCCGACGACACAGAACATCAGCAGGCCGTGTCAACAGATCTAAATTCAGATGGAAATTTAACCACCTGCAGACACAGATTCACAACGATTTCAACCTCAGTAACCTCCCATGCAAACATCTGGCTCATGGCTTCTATCAAAGAGGACACGAGTGTTGGCACCGCTCTGATATAAAGATGGGCGCAAATTCTGGGTCTGAAAAATGAAACCGACACTGAAGTGCTCCAAAGCTGCATTCTCTCTACTGACCAGCAGGGGGCAACTCCTCAAAACGAGTAGATGAGCACGAAGCGTTCCTTCCTAACCAAGACAGTTAGGTTAGGAAGCTTCATCCATGCCTGCTAGTTAGTGTTCAGCAACATCCAAGTAAAATCCAAGAATTTCACTCATTGAAACTGGAGCTCTGATTCGTGGACAGGTTGTTACTACAGTAACCTCGCAGCAAGTCACATGATGTCATGATGTCATTTAAAATGCTCCAAAAGGCTCCAACAGCACAAACACGGTCCAGAAGTCCAGTTCAGGTGAAGCTAGCAGACAGCTACTGACACCTGTGCCACCATCCACCTGCCAGTCAAATAGGCCACGCCCCTAATAATGCACACTGTAAGCCTCAACATTATCCAAACAGGTGAGTTGTGCAAACATTCTTGTTATGAAGGAGAAAATTATCTGTAAAAACCAAACAGTTTATCAGTGTATCAGGCTGTAAACGTGTTTATTTCTGCTCTAAAGCTTCAACATGTGAGTCTGACTGACTCACTGCTGCCTCTGCTGGACGTCAGAGGAACTGCAGCTTCATTTGCTTCAGTGTTGGCTTCATTTTTATTCTGCTTTATTTCTTTTATAGGAAACAGACTCTAGATTGTGGGGAGGGAGCTGCTCCGAGGTGATAACTCAGCCCAGTAAGCGCAGGTTAAAACACAAACAGGAAGTAGAACAATAGAAAAAGCACAGCCACTTTGCTGCTTGTCCAAGTCCGTGTGGATGTCAAACAAAAAACCTTCAATTTGACAAAACAATAATTTGGATATAAAAAATATTTCCAGGAAAGGAAAGAGACCAAACACAGACACACTGTTAAAAAAAAGTAAAGCTTTGATTAGAGCGCTGTCATCAGTTACCGGGTAGACCAGCATCCTGAAGCTCCTCCTCCTCTGATTCACTGAATGCCGGTCGGAATAAGCAGAGCACCGGTCAGGCTTCATACAAACCATCTGAGCACTGAACCTCTCCCTCATGTTCCCCAAAGAACAACGAGCAGAACAAAGATTTAAAGTTGACCTTTAAAAACACAGAAGTCCTCTCATTATTCCTGCTGAAGGTCTGAGCCACAGTCCGACGAATCTCATCTTCAGATTTTCAGAAAAGCTCAGAGTAAATCAACAATTCTTTGTAAGAAAAATTGTGTTTAGAACATCTTTAAACTTACAGAAATGCTGTATTAGCCCAGTGTAACTTTAATACCTGAGTGGCTGTTTGAAGTTGAAATCAGCCAACACTGTGTAGCTTGTCTAATAAACTACACAGACACTGTAGTAATAATTTGTCCTGTGTTATATTATTTTATCAATTTCAGTTTGCAGGTTGTCTGTGCGTCCTAGACCGGGTTTGTGAGTAGACTCCTGTGGTATCAAAGTGAAAATCTTAAGTGACATCATTACACTCGCCAGTCCAGCCTTTTACACCTTAACACAAAAATGGCTGTGATGCTTTTGAACAGAACCTAAAGTTAAAGCTGAAAGTCTGCAGTGCAGTTGCTGAGGTGGCGCAGGGAGCCAAATCCTCACTGCCCACTGTGTTACAGCTATAGTAGAAATTAGAGTTATTTCCAGCTGTGCAGCAGCTTCAGCTTTTCTGTACTTTGATGTGCTGCACAGCTAAACTTTGAGAGAGACGAGCCAACCAAAGTCCAGGAGAAACTTGGAGAGCTCAGATGGATTCAGGAAGTCCTGACAGGAGTCGGCATCATTCCTCATTTCATTCCCAAGCCGGCGGCGGCGGCAGCGTGCATGTAAATGTGCGTTACTTACAGATGCAGATTCCATGTGAGGCGTCGAGGATGAACCCCAGCCTGCACACGCAGCTATAGCTCCCCCTGGTGTTCACACAGATGCCGTTCTCACACAGCCCCGGCTGCAGGCACTCATTCACGTCTACACACACACACAAACACTTCAGGCTTTTCTCAGCTGTCAAAGCGATCCGACGTCAAACGTCCTCTAAGACACCGTTTATTTACTAACGCCCGGATCCCGAGTGGGCTCATCAGAAAACTGATAAACTTTTTAAAGATGGATCAGTCCTCTGGTCGTAAATAAAGAAATCCATTGCATAGGAAACATGGAGACTTTAAACAAATAGTCAGATGAAGATTTCTTTATCTTGGAAGCAGTTCAGAAGGAAAGCTGAAGATCTTACATTTGGTAGCTGACAGTTCGTTGGTATTATCTTTATGTTAATTCTGATCGATGTCACTTTTGTTCACGCAGTAAATATGTTTTTTATCGCTAATGTCTAAACAGACTGGAATATGAAGGAAACCAATAAGAAGAAAATCAGAGGAAAACAGGGCACCTTTTATAAACTTCTGACTTTAAAAGCAGTTACGACAGTTAGTTATGATTTTTTCTCCAAGAAATCTGTGTGTCGAGCTAAAGAGATTAATGACATCTGTGACCATGGCAGAGTAACTGTCCATGGCTGAATCATCACACTGAAGCCATTAATGCTAATATCAGCCTGTAGAACTACAGTCTAAGGTTAAATTAGGCAGTTAAACCTTTAATTGTTACAGCTCAGATTAAACACTGCAGTTTTGGTTTCTTTCTACTAAAACTTTCTGATAAAATGTTGGTGGAAGAAGTTTTAGTTCCCTTTGCAAAGATGAACAAAGCTCAGTATAAAATAGATTAAATAAGGATTATTTTACATATTAATTCGTCAAAAGCAGCCACTGTAGTGTTGTTATTCCTGGATTTATTTGTAGTTTGATGACACATATCTGCAAATGACCACATATTGATCCGATCTTGTCCTATGATAAGATTATGCCGTGTCATCGGCATAGTATTGTAACTGACCAGGGCTGCTCTGAGTATTTTTTGTACAAGTTTTGAAAACAGGAAGGCATATCTGCTAATTATTCCTTTATGTAATATTTTCATAACAATTATTCAGGCACTACGTTAAGCTGTCAGCCAATCCCGTGAAAACGTTAATTTTACCAGCATTGCTTCTTCTGCTGTGAGTGGATGGACCTGCGTACTGATCTGTTTTTCATTTAACAACAGAAGTTCACATTTAGGAAATGAAAAGAAAGAACCTTCTCCGATTGATCGTTTAGTTTCTCTGTTGTTTAAAGAACAGAATATTTCCACCGCCTGTACGATTACAACCGCCAAACTCACCGACGCACTGCGTTCCATTGGCTCGCTCAAACCCAATTGGACAGCTGGCATCGCTCTGACCTAACAATGATCAATAACCAAATACACGCTGATCAATCACCAATTCTTGTGGAATAATTATCTGATCACATACTTATATTTAATGTTTGCTAGGAGAGAACACAAAACACAGTTCTGCACTGTTTCTAAGAAATATATTACAAATTAAATTATTTATAAGAAAAAGGTTGTAAGATGTACCACCGTGCTGCCTAATGTAAGATTAGGCAGCACGGTGGTACGGTGGTTAGCACTGTTGCTGCACAGCAAGAAGGTCCTGAGTTCAATTCCACCATCAGGCCGGGGTCTTTCTGTGTGGAGTTTGCATGTTCTCCCCGTGTTTGCGTGGGTTCCCTCCGGGTACTCTGGCTTCCTCCCACCGTCCAAAGACATGCAGTTTGTGGGGATAGGTTAATTGGATAATCCAAATTGCCACTAGGTGTGAATGTGCGAGTGAATGTGAGCACGAATGGTTGTTTGTCCCTGTGTGTTGGCCCTGCGACAGACTGGCGACCTGTCCAAGGTGTACCCCGCCTCTCGCCCTATGACAGCTGGGATAGGCTCCAGCGCCCCCCGCGACCCTGAAAAGGATAAGCGGAAGCAAATGGATGGATGGAGGTTGTAAGATGAACTCCCCAGAGTTTGTTACATTAAAGTCAAATTAGGTCAAACAGAAACACCAGGGGGCGCCATCACAAAGCCAAAGCTATAAACCAGGGGTGCCGAACTCGAGGGCCGATGTCCTGCAGGTTTTAGATCTCACCCTGGGTCAGTTCATTACCAGGAATCTGGAGAACTTCAAGACTTGTTGAGGAGGCCATTTAAATAAACCGTGTTGGATCAAGGACACATCTAAAACCTGCAGGACACCGGCCCTCGAGGCCTGGAATTCGACACCTGTGCTATAAACAGCTTTTTAAAGATCTTCTGGTCACTTTTAATGAACCATGACAAACATCAAAAATCGTACCAGTTGTGTGTGTGTGCGCGCGCATCCAGGCCCTCTTTTCTGTTCTTTAAAGGTGTATGCCGTCATTCTTTACAGGCTGGTGTGAAGCTGGATGCCAGCAGTTGAGCTAACATGATTTCCTGAGTGTGTGTGTGTGTTTGTAAAGCCTACAGTCCCACAGTTGCATTCCTTTACTGTTAGTCAGCTCTAAAAGAACAAGGAAGCCCGATTACTTACTGTGTGTGTGTGTATGCATCTATGCTTGTGAGGACACACTGCTGGGTTCTCACTTTGAGGCAGACCTTGGGAGGCCTGTTAAATGGTTTGGACCTGATTCGAGTTCAGTGTTGAAATCATGATGTTTGAGTTACGGAACCTCAGAAGGCATGTATTAACTACGGTCCCCACAAAGACAGATGAACAAATGTGAGTGTGTGTGTGTGATGAAGTCCAATAGTTACATAAGCAGCTACTGGTGAAATATTTCCCAAATATTAAAGTCATGAAGTAGCAGACCCTCACTCACAGAAAAAGTGTTAGTATAACTGTGCTAGTCTAGGTATCTTTGTGAGGACCTCTATAAATTCAAGCCTAAGTGAGGACATTAGTGAATAGTGAGGACTTCTTCTCTTGCAGAAAAAAGGAGAGCTTTCGAAAGACCTCTTTTATGACACCTTTGCTTGCTGACCCTAAACCGCTAAATCAAACCGGTGTAATGCTGCAGCAACACGTGACTTTACATAGCATGTGGCCATCAGCTTTTCACATGAATGTTGGTTTCAAACTCCACTGCTGGCCCCTCACTCTGCCACCTTTCTACCTTTTACAGAAAAAGGCGAGGAGGAATAACAGTGCATTGTTTTAATATTGATGGGTCATTTTCTTTTGATATAAAACACTGCAATGACCACCAGCATGAAACAGATGTCATACTATAATATTCTTGCTTGGACCAGGGAGTGTAAAGGAAGAGTTAGTCAAACCTTCAACAGTGCACATCTGGGTTTACTGTACAGGGATAAAGTTAGCTATGGGAACTTCTCCCGTGTGTCTCAGTTTAATTACCAGAAGGTTTTGGGGCCTAATTTAATGTCTAAAGCAATAATAAAATGTCAGACATATAAAAGTCTTCAAAGTTTTCTGACTGACCACAGTGAGGTCACTCAAGGTAGGTTATGGAAGCCTGAGTGGACCACACAGTGTGTTATGTTGTGTTATACGAGTATTGTGTGTACTTTTGTATACCTGTGATCTCAGGACAGATGACACAGTCATCGATGCCCCAGGCCTTTCCGATCCCTCTGCAGCACATTTCCTTGCTCCGAAGGCCAGGAAGAGGAGAGCTGCACTAAAAACAAACACAGTCCAGGATAAATCTGATGGACCGCAGCCATGCTAACATCTATCAGGCTGGACTTTCATCAAAACAAGACACAACAATATGCATCGTGTAGCAATGGGATAATTTAAGGACTTGTTTGTCATTTTAAAGGATGTAGGACCATGTGTTCGCATTTTCTGCTTTTTGTAATCACATTAAAGTTGATCTATTCAGTATTTCCTTACTTCCTGTCATATGTCTCCTAACACAGTGATAACTCGCCAAATGATGAGGTGTATATGTACAAGTAATCCCTGTGTGCCAAAAGCTCAGCTTTCAGATTGCTTTAAACACTCAGTTTCAGACTGTTTGTTCTACTCTTGGATCCCTATGATGTCATAGACAGCACTTATCCCTAACATGGGTTCAAGGTCATGCTGACTTTGCAATCCAGCAGTGACAGAAAAAAAACAGCCTATGTGGGGTAAAAAGTGCCGAAAAGGTTGTTTTTTTTGTTTGATGTGACAGAACACAGTAATTATCCACCTGACAGTCGTAGAAATCTCCAAACATGGAACATTGAACAAAATCCATGTTAATGGGTAAAAACTAAGTTCTCCTTTGAAAACCTGCTGGTAAATGTCAGGTGGTATTTTGTGTTCATATTTTGCCACTCACCTGTCCGTCTTGAACCTCTCTGAAGCAGTACTTAAAGCCGGACTGCTGGGTGTAGACGCTGTCCCCTCTCACAGTCTGGGCCAGGACTCTGCTGCCAGCAGGAGCCGGAGCACCTGCTGACCCTGAGGAGGAGGAGGAGGAAGAGAGCGTCCGCAGGGTGGGAGTGAATCCAGACACCTGGAACAAGAAGATTCAACTTACCTACGAGCAAGTGAATGCAAAAGACTACAGGCACATTCAATGAAAGGGTTAAAAATAAATGAATAAATTACATTAAACTTGATCTGTGGTTAAATTTTAAAACTCCTGCAAGAAATTAAGACGACTGTTTAGATGTGCGTCTGTCAGTCGAACCTTGGATACAGGAGGAACAATGTGGTTTCGTCCTGGTCGTGGAGCTCCCAAGGATACTGCACAGGAATTTGCCCACCAGTCTATATGTTCTTTGTGGATTTGAAGAAGGCGTTCGACTGTGTGGGATTCCTGTGGGAGTTGCTTCGGGAGTATGGGGTGTCTAGCCCATTGCTATGGGCCATTTGATCGTTATACAACCTTTGCAAAAGCTTGGTCTGCATAGCCGGCAATAAGTCTGACTTATTCCTGGTGGGTGATGGACTCCGCCAGGGCTGCCCTTTGTCACAGCTGATGGCCTCCAGCTCGCACTGGAGCAGTTCCCAACAGAGTGTTAAGCAGCGGGAATGAAAATCAGCACCTCCAAATCTGAGGCCATGGTCCTCAAAAGGGTGGAGTGCCCACTCCGGGTCAGGGACGAGTTCCTGCCCCAAGTGAAGCAGTTTAATAATAATAATAGTGAATTGCATTTAGCGCTTTTCGAAACCCTCAAAGCGCTTTACAATGCCACTATTCATTCACTCTCACATTCACACACTGGTGGAGGCAGCTACAGTTGTAGCCACAGCTGCCCTGGGGCAGACTGACAGAGGCGAGGCTGCCATATCGCACCATCGGCCCCTCTGGCCAACACCACTAGGCGGCAGGTGAAGTGTCTTGCCCAAGGACACAACGACGGAAACTGTCCGAGCTTGGGCTCGAACCGGCAACCTTCCGATTACAAGATGAACTGCCAACTCTTGAGCCACAATCGCCCTGTTTAAGTATCTCGATGTCTTGTTCGAATGATGCGAGAAGTGAGCGGGAGATCAACAGACGGATTGGTGCTCTGGCTGGTCACGAGCTGTGGGTAGTGACCGAAAGAACGGGATCACAGATACAAGCGGCGGAAATGGCTGGCCTCTCCCTTAGAGATAGGGTGAGAGGTTCTGCCATCCCGGAGGGGCTCAGAGTAGAGCTGCTGCTGCTCCACATCGAAAGGAGCCAGTTGAGGTGGTTCAGGCATCTGACAAGAATGCCTCCTGGGCGCCTCCTGGGCGAGGTGTCCAGGCATGTCCCACCCCTCCAGGGCAGACCCAGGACACGGAGAGATTATATCTCTTGGCTGGCCTGAGAAGGCTTCGGTGTTCCCCCGGAGTAGCTGGAGGAGGTACTTAGGCTGCTTGCCAAACGACATGGCCCCGGATAAACGGAAGAAGGTTGATGGATTTAGATGTTTTTAAAGAACTTCCAAGAAATTTTTTTTAAATAACTAAAGAATTCTATATTTAAGAAAACAATTGTTTCAAATAAAATCAAAGATTTAAATGATAAAAAAATAAATTATATATAGATGTAATATAATTCTTATTAATTATTAAAAATGTAATAAAAGATCATTAAAAGATTTAAAAATTCCAATTGTAAAATTTATTGATTATTAATAACATGTAAAATAATAAATCTAAGAACAAAACAAAAGAATATGTGGAAATATAAAAATATGTAAAAACATATGACATAAATGCCAAAACTGAATATTAATGTTTATGAAATATCTACAAAATAAAAAGCTTGTAAAACCTCGATAACTGTGAGAGAATATTATTTAAATGCCTGTGGCCAGTAATAAACAAAGATATTTACAAAACTATAAGAATGTAAAAATACAAAAAACGAAACAGCTGTTCTTTGTTTTATCAACAGCTTGAACAAAACGTTTATCATCACATGATGACTGACAGTTTAATCGTCCAATCAGAGGAGCTGTTAATGTTCTTACCTTCACCTGGTGGACCTTCACGTTGGCCTCAGGGGGGTGCTGAACTCTGACCTTCACCATGGGCCCGCTGGGGGCTGCACGTGAGTGTGAACATTAAAGGATAACTGCAGTGAGGCACCATTCACAATAGCAACAAATTACCAATGGAAGCCCGAAGCTGCCAAAAATGTATCAACTAAATGACCAATGACAAACAAATAAAGATATTATTACATATAAACATAATAATGTCAGAACAAAACTGAGCAAACTACAACCGAAATAAATAAAAATCTGTAAAATATTGAGATATCAAGAAATATTTTAAAAAATTCTATATTTCTAAACTCCAAAGAGTTACACAAAAACGTCATAGCCACCCATCGACACAGTTGGGGTTAAAGGTCACAGGTCGCTTACCTCCAGCAGTCATCGCCTCTGCGTCCCGTCCTAGCGGCAGCAGGAACTCAGACCGAACCAGCTCCTGATTGGATGCCATGGCAGAGAGGAGAACCGGCTTGACGATCTCATTGGTGGAGAAGGCTGCAGAGGAGTCTGTGGGTGTGACGGGGATCTGGCAGAACTTCCCGGTGAAGTTTGGCGAACACAGGCAACGGTCCTTCTGCAGACAGACTCCGCCGTTCTTACAGAGCAGAGGACAGAGGACTGCGGGAGGCAAACAAACCTGCTTACTTATCTATTCAGTAAATAAATACCATCATAGGTTCATGATTCCTGTAAGCTGTTTACAGAACAACAGCAGTAAAATCTGTCAAATTAGGAAGAGCTCACACACAGGCTAAGGATTGAAATAAAAAATAAAGTACCAAAAGCTTCAGTTCCTTTAATGAACAGCAGAGGCAGCAGTGAGTCAGTCCCCATAGACTGCCATGTTAAAATAACACCTCTACGCTGGGAGGATGCTCGTATTAATTGTATTAAAGCTTAAAGTTGAATAATTGAGGGCGTGGCCTCTTTGCCCAACAGGTGGATGGTGACACAGGTGGCTGTAGCTGCTAGCTGTCTGCTAGGCTTCACCTGAGCTGGACCTCTGGACTATGTTTGTGCTGTTGGAGCTTTTTGGAGCATCTTTAATGACATCATCTGACCAATAATATGAAATAATTCGTCATTTTCTACATCAGTCTTTGATTACTGAAGTAACCAGGAGACAGAAGTTTCCAGAAGAAATCTGATCGTGTGAGTTTAATGAGCCTGCTGCTCTGTCTCCTGGGGGTACCATCTGGACCAATCTGGGAACAACAGAAGAAGCATTTTAAGAAATGATTGGTGATATGTGGGTCTGAACAAAGCTAACTGCTACAATGGGATAGCAGGCTCCACCCACTTCCTGCATGCTGTATGAGCTCAGCCTCAGGACGCTGGTGTACAGTTACCCAGAGTTCAGCTGCTGCTAATTAACTGATACACAAAGGCCTTAGCACTGCAGCCATGACCTTTCTGGTCTTCAACCTGCCAGTTTGAGTCTAAACACCAAAGCTAGTCCTGTTCCCTCCCCACAAAAACACAAATGCCATCGCCCTGTGATCTGACAAAGTGATTGCTGAGGGTGATTCTGCACTTACAGCTGTAATTCAGGCACCCGACACTGTCATCTCTGTTTGATGAGTTCAGGTTTAAAAACAGACATCGGTAGATGTTTCATATGTTCAGTTTCTTTCTTTTTAACTGTAACCACTGAATGGTTATTTTCAACTCATTTGCAGTATTGGAAATTAAGACTTCTTCAACATAACCTTTTATAATCCACAGGCAGTACCTTTTCAGCCCCCGGGGGAGTCTAGCGCTAAAACATAGACGATATAAAAGATGAATGTTGTTACTGTGACGTCCTGTTCTGAAGTTAAGCGTTTTCACCATTTACAGTGTTTTGACGAGTGAGGGGAAGCTCTGACCTCTTTTCTGGCACTTGAAATGAGCAAAATTTAAAAAATGGACTTTCTGTTTTATTGCATATAACCTGCGATGACTGAGCTCATAAACCCATCAGGAAAATGTTTACAGAGCTCGGGGCTGGGGCTGTTTTTCCATAGGCTTGCAGAGGAACTCTTGAATCGGATCAAACTCGTGTTTGAACTTCAGTAAAAAGATGAACGACTTCCACTGCTGACGCTCCGTGTGCGCCCGTGTCCACGCCCTCACAGTGTGCGTGTAGTCCTGTTTGTTGATGTTACTCTATCACGCACACACACACGCACGCACACAGCACTGCTGCGTGTGTTGCTGTAAACACAGTTATCATGCTGGACATCAAACCACAGATGGACCACATCAACACAAACACACTTGGAGAGTTTGGACGACGTTCCTGGGGCAAAGCTGAGAAAAGACAGAGCGAGTGTGGGGGATTACACTGATGAAATACTGTAAACACTGAAAAACTGATGGAGAGAATAAACAGAGACAAACATGAAAAATCTATGAGATGAACTTTGATTTTGCCCGTCCCCATTGGCCAATGTCTGGAAGCCTGCCGAGAGGCAGCACCTGGAGGCTTTGAGCTGTAGCTGTACTTTATCCTGTGTCTGTGAGGAAGTTTAAAAAATGTAGGGTGCCAAGTATTCACAGCTTCGGGCTCACATTTTATATCTTTAACGAATGATCTGAAAGTCTGGTCAGGTTTAATCTGAAAATCTGAACGTCACAAAACATCATCAAACACACTCCAACCCAAAGCCACAAAAGAGCAAAGACTAACACTGATTTAGTTTAGCTCACACACAGCACTGCAGCTCACTAATGACTCAGTCACACTAAGATAAACATGAGACAGTCACCTCCTGAAGACTAGTGAAAGTTGGTGTGTGCCCAGTCATTGCATGGAATATTTTCAAATCAAATCACTTTTACTGTCACATCACAGTGCAAGCTTTACAAACAACAGAGGTGTGCAAAACACAAGAAACATAAGAAACAAAAAAATATAAGAGCAGGAATGTGGGAATTTTAAGGATAAATATATGTACAAATATAAGAATTCACTCAGCAACCATTTGGAAGTAGTTGAATTGACCAACCTGGACTGACTGAGACAGACAGACTGACTCCATCTTAGTCCCTTTTTATCAGCGTGTCGATCAGCGTGTCATTATCCGGTCTTTCAGTGATGATGTATGAATCCTGCTTCCGGGTCCAAACTACTCTGCGTTTATTATGGCTGTTGTGTTTTTCACATGTTTTAATGCTTTGTATCTTGTTCTATTTAATCTGAACAAGCCCCTAAAAACAGTCAGTGATCACTGTCGGCCTCTCTGTTCATTTTAAAGCTCAGTTTTTAAACCTTACGATGTAGCTACAGCCCAGCCCATGCAGCAGTATATGAATGACTAACCTCGTATTGTGGATGGATTATCTCAGTTGTTCTCCTGACTGAAGTTTGGTCCTTTTACAGCATCCTGCCATGCGATTACATTTGTTCCTGACCATCGGGAACCCTCAAGTTAACTTTTATCGAGTGGAAAAAAGTTAGCGTTCATCCTCCAGCTTCAGTGAGTTTATGCTATGCTAACATAGCTGTGTAGCTAGCGATCACATAACACATCATTATATAGCAGCTAGCCCAACTTCAGTAACCCTACAAACGTCACTGCTGTTTAGTTTTCTCTCTTCTTTATGTTGGAAGTGATAGCAGAGCTGTACGTTTGAATTCTTTCAGAAATCTCTCAGTCAGAACATGCTATATCATGTTTAGGTGGAAGCTAGCGAGCTAACTTCCTGCTAACTTCTAACTCTGTTAAACTTCATGAATTCTGTTTTCATGGATGCCTGGATGTTAAACTTTATTGTTACACCTGGTAAAGCAGCAACGCTGATGCAGACCTGGTCAAAGCACCAATTTGAAAGGCAACAAGATCACAAGTTCACCACACGTGGTTGCAGTAACTGTGGTTGTGCCATTGCCTACATACACTATTTAGCACCCCTGTGTGAGTGTAACATTCACGGTCACTGGTGTCTTTACAGGTTTTAAGGAGGTTACCCACAGAACCTTTACGTCTAATGCAAAGCGCACATCTCCGTGTTTTTCAGTTATGGAAACTCGGTACATCTGCCCTCAGATAGGACTTCAAAACCAGGAGCTTTCTAAAAATGTTGCACTTATGATATAAATGTGAAAAAAGAAGGAAGAAAACAACAATAGCATGTGTGGTTTCCTGCCACACCGCAGTGACCGTGACCGTCACCTCCAGCAACTCCCACAGCTCACACTCAGCTTGTTTTTTCCTGACCCGCAATCCGAATTTATCACTGAACAACAGATACGACTGTGAGACGCAGCAAACCGCACATGCACAAACTCTCCCTGACAGTTCAGCAGCTAATTTAGTCAGCTCCTGCTAGCCTGGTGGATTTACTTGAAGAAGTGTGATTAAAAGTAGCTGAGGAATCTGCCAGCCCCCACCCGTGGATGTGCAGACAGCCGTCATCGGGTTATTGGGATATGGAGGAAAAACTTCAAAATGTTAAGAGTCTCAGGAAGATTTTCTCCTCTTTATGGAGGCTTTTGTTGCTTTCTGTTTTGGTTACCCAGTTACAGTCCAGTTCCTGTAATAGACTTAAATTACCCGAACCCCACAAGGAATACATTATCCCCCACCTCGCTCTGTAATGTTAATCCTGTCCAAATGGAATGACATCCATGCTAGCAGCTCTGAGAAGTTGCTCTGAAATGTTAATATTTAGTTTATTTAGTAGAATTTCTATTGCTTTGGTTTGTATGTTTTGACAGATAACATCTCCCATGATTTCCTTTACATTCGTGTGCTTCTCTGTTTTGATTGTTAGTCTGTATGTAAAGCGAGAGAGGCTGATGGGGGGAACAGCTGTTTGGACAGGGGGATTAACCTCTGACCCTATGATGTCACCACCTCCTCCCTTGTGTTTGTGTGTGTTTGTGTGTGTTTGTGTGTGTTTGTGTGTGTTGCTGTCCAGTCTTACCTCACTGCCTGTTTAAACATTCACACATCACCAGCAAAATATCCTGGGCACATGTGTGTGTGTGTGTGTGTGTGTGTGTGTGTGTGTGTGTGTGTGTGTGTGTGTGTGTGTGTGCGCATGTTCCTGTCTAGCTATCTTTGTGAGCACCGAAATCTGCATTCTACTATACTTGTGAGAACCAACAGTGACTTGTGAGGACACACTCACCGGTCCTCACAAGTTTGAAAATGTGGTTTTAGTGTCAGGGTTACAATTAGGTCATGGTTAGGTTTAGGGTTAGGGTAAGGGGCTGGGAAATCATTATGTCAATGAAGGCCCTCACTAAGATAGCTGAACGGGGCTCTGTGTGTGTGTGTGTGTGTGTGTTACTGATGTTGTGAGGACAAAGAGCTGTAGTCCGCATACTGAGGACTTGACATCCTTATGACGACAAAAAGCAAAGCCCCCCCCCCCCCGTGACATAAGAGTTATATTGCTTGATTAAAACTTGGCTGAAAGTCACCATCAGGTTGGCTCTCCAACAAACTAAGTTACTATGATGTCCTCTGAAACACAGGGACGTGCGATGGGGCTATTTTTATGATCAATGAAAGCCATATGTCAGTGGTCACTCTTCTCCCTCTGCCCCTCTGATTCCTTTCCTTCTCTCCAGATGTAGCACTTGTTGCACAAATATCCAGAAAACCAGCAAACAGCCATCGGTATTCATCAACATGAAAATACGATGGCGCAAACTCTTCAAACCATCAATGAGGGTAAAATAAAAAGACCCTTGTGGAAAACCCTTTTCTAAACCAAGGCCTTTAAAGGCCTTTAAAGCATAAAACAGAGGTAGGAACAACTACACATCTGCAGGTGTACACCCCCCACCACCTCCTGCTCTGCAGAGGAGGATTTATGGTTTACTGACCTACAAATAGTCACAGACAGCTATCACTGTTAACCTTTAGTGCAAACAGACTGCCACTTCCTGAGTTTAGTGTTTGAGGCAGCAGCTCTTTCTAAGAAATTTAGGTATGGTGCTGAAAGTTGCCAGGGAAACACCTGGAAAGAAACCATGCTTGGTTAAAAAAATAAATAAATAAATAAAATCAAGAGCAAACACTTTCCACCCCTCAAGACAGCGTGGAGAGAATACAGGAATAAACAATAATGCTGAACTTTAAACACCTTTTCTAGACTGGTGAGATGAAAACTGGTGATGTTAGCCATGTAGCAACAGCTTATTACGTGAGCGAACTGATACAATTTACTGCAGACTCCTGGTCTCTTTTTCTAGTAGTTCAGAAAATATGGATGACTACAATCAAAGCATTGTCATTTTCTAATTTTGAGTCAGTCGCGCTCTGCAGGAATCTTGAGTATCTCATACAAAGGGCACCTGACTCTTGGGATCTGATAATCAGCAGATTGCGCTTCTCTTACACAGACACCAGTCCAGCGTTCACGACCTTTGCCTTAATAGCAGAGCATCTGCCCAAAGAGCTCATTGCATAAACAGGCTAATCTCAAACTAGAAAACATCCAAGTATGAACTTAATTACCGTTTGGTATTCAAATGGAGAGCAGCCATTACCAGCACCATGCTCAGTTTCACCGAAAAACACAAAACAGGAAACATCGGGGTAACTTTGCACTGCTGGAGACAGTGAAGTCAATAAATGATGGTGCTGAACTTCTAATAATGTTTACACTGATAAAATGAAAGCTGATAATGCTTTTGCATCAGCAGCCTGAAGAGGGAGCCAATGAGCCATTTGTTAAGACTGAAAACAATCAATTTATGGGATTAGCTCAATCAAAGCTTCAAAACTAACTGCCAAACAGTTAAATTAATACTGTAAATACTGCATTTTCTCTTGGTGTAATACCGGCTCAGATGAGGCCTTAAGCTTGTTGGTAAAATGCTGCCCCCTGCTGGGGAAGGTTTTAAAAAGTGCTCAATTTAAATTCGCAGATTATCTGGTAACATGTAGCTTCCACTCCTGAGAGGTTTTAACGGTCTGACTATGGAAAAGAATATTGAAATGTTTAATTTTTGATTAGTTTTGACCCTTTTCAAATCGTTCTGCTGTGAAATTTGGGATGAATTAAGATAAGCACTCAGCTTATCTCAGTGTGAGTTTGACTTCCAGTTCGAAGCCTTTTTTGTGGGGCTTTTCTGATCCAAGCAGATTAAATATGAATCATGGTAATTGCGATACAATTACAGTTGGAAATAATGTAACGAGTGATTGGTGATTAGATAAACTGCTGGCTTGTGTTTCGACCCACTAATTAAGTTTAAATTAAACAGCGCTGGACGCTCTGTGCTTTCGGCGAGAGCCCTGAGCTGTTTGACAGCTCCGACTCGCTGCCAGCAGGAACGATTAACACTCACTGACCAGGGATCAGATCAGACTATACAACTATTCACTGGCTGGGCTTCAGCCTCCCAACTCTGCCAACCATCAAAGAGCTGCAGGTCACATGACTCAGCTGGAGCAGCTTCACACGTGAAGCCTCATTGAGAGCGTGAAGATCAAATGTTCAGCGCAGGAGTTATTATCTCTAAATTTAGAAAAAAAAAAAAAAGGAGTTATTATCTCTGACGGGCTGGAATTTTCTTGAGCTCATTCGCTATAAATTTTGGTGTAAATCTCAGGTTTGAGCCTCTCATGTTACCTCAGATTCAAGTCCAAGAGTCCAATATCCGACTTTAGCAAAGTAAATCTAGGCAGAGATCATCTGACAACACTTACAGTAATTTATAAAGAATGTCCAGATTCCTCAAACAAAGAAGAAGAAGAAGAAGAAGAAACCCCAGCAGCATTAAGATAATAAAACACTCCTCGCTATTTATGGGCAACAAAACACAAAAACGGATGATACTGCCAGCAGTGGAGGACTCGGCTGGGACAGAAGAATTAAGCAGACCCATTAATAAAAGCTGCAGTTCCTTTAACATCCACAAGAGGCTGGTGTCAGCAGTGAGTCAGTTCCCGTAGACTCCCATTCAAAACTTTACAGCAAAACTAAACATGTTTACAGCCTGATGCACAATCTGTTAGGTGTGTAGATAATTTTGCCTTCATCACAACTGTACACAAAAAAATGTTTTTATAGCTCACCTGTTTAAACTGTATTAAGGCTTAAAATTTGTATTATTGGGGGCTCTTTGACTGACATGTGGCTGAGGCTGTTAGCGGTCTGCTCGGCTGCACCTCAGCTAACTGGAGTCCCTGAACTGGACCTTTGGACGTGTTTGTGCTGTCAGGGCCTTTGTTAATACTAATATGTGACCAATAACATGGCTGTTGTGAGGTTTATGGTTCAAAGCTAATGTAGCCTTTGGTGATTCACATGTCACGTGAAGCAGGTCAAAAACAACCCGCAGTAAAACTGCTGGTTCGTGTTTGTTCGGTGAGTGCTTGTTTTTTAGCTACAGAGGATTCTGCAGGACATTTGGACGCTGCCCATTTTAAATAAGAACATATTAATGACTCAAATGCGTTTTCACGACGTTTTCAGGGACATGAACGGGAAATTCTGCGTCTCAATTATTTTCATAAATAAAGGTTGCGTGGTCGCACAGCACCATCTCGTGGTCTGAACTGGGATTACATCAAGACCAGCTGGCCCTAACTCGACTTCAGCTGATATCTCTTCAACACAATACACGGATGTCGTGGACATAAAAGTTTGCTCACATCCTGCTGATCGCTTCACATCACTTCATACTGGAAGCTTTACACCAACTTCCAGCAGGAATTTAAATTTGAAGCAGATTTAAGACAAGCTGCACAAACCTGCACGTGTGCATTATTTACTGCACGCAAACATGGCAGTGAACCTGACACTGTCCCTCTCTGTGACAGAGTTATTTATTCACATGCAGGTCTTTAAAGTTAAAGCTTCAACTCACAGACTCTGAAGCCTGGTCCGTGAGAGCCGTCTCTCCTTCCTCCTCCTTCGCCGCCGCTGTACAGTGTCGTCACGTTGCCTCTCTCGCAGTAGTTGACACATCGGTCTTGGCTACAGCGCACCTTGCAGATGGTCGGCGTGAACATCACCTGGATCGTCTCTACTCCTCCCCCTCCTCTCACTCCTCCTCCTGCTGTCTGTCCATCGGCTGGCAGAAGGGAGGTGAAGAAGAAGATGAAGGAGCAGGACAGTGACAGGAAACAGCAGAGTCGCCGCATGTCGAGTGTTTGGAGTCAAAGTTTGCGAGTGTGATGCATCGCCAAAAAACTCCCAAACCTCGGCGCTCTGGCTCTGCCCCGCTTTCTCTCTTTCTTGCTCTGTGGTGGAGTGCGAACGAGCGTCGCAGGAAAAAAGGAGGGAAGGAAGGAAGAAGAAAACACGTTTCCCCCCTCCCCTCTCCCAGTTCGGTTTTTCCCTAAACACTCCTGAGTGAGAGAGCGAGCGAGCGAGCAGGAGAGAGAGAGGGGAGAGAGATAATTGAAAGCAGTGTGCAGGACTGGGCTCCGATCCAAACAAAATGTTTAGCGGGGATCTGGTCCATCAGTCCACACTGAGAGAGCAAGCATTACTGTATCAATCTCTCTCCCCTCTTCACTCCTCCTCTTCTTACTTTATTGGCCTTTTCTTCGGTACAAACAGAGGCCCACTATCTCTGCACACAGTTTCATAACCCACTGCAGAACACTGGAGGACGTCACGGTGGTGATGCAATCCCGGTTTTGGGTTTCTAGGGGTCAAATTCACCAAAAGTTTTAAAGTGGCTCCACGGTGCAGAGTTTGCAACTTTAAACCGACAGAATCCGATCATTTCCTCCACCTGTGAACGCAACACTGACCAACACTGACCTTTGACGCTGATACCATGCCAACGTGACCCAGCATTCAGTGTGTTTTTGCTCTGTGTTTTGTCTCCATCAGCCTCCAAAGGAAGCCCAACACATCCATACACAGTGTAAAAGATGGATGTCACGTGACGAGCGTTTTTGCCGTCGCCATTTTGGTGTTTTGAAACCAGATGTGTCAAACGAGGATCGAAGCTTCCATTGAAACTGCAGCCCTGGTGTCACAATCCTCCCCTACTTTATGACTATTTGCTGACTTTTGCTGGAGTCAGCAAATTATTTTGCTTTCCTCTTTTCTATTGCTGGAGGTTTCTTCCTGTTTAAAAGGAGTTTTTCCTTCCCACTGTCGCCAAAGCGCTCGATCAAGGCGGTTGTCTTTGTACTATCGTAGGGTCTTTGCCTTACAATAAAAAACGCCTTGAGACAACTGTTGTTGTGATTTGGCGCTGTATAAATGTAAGTATTGAAGTGCACACTAAGCAGTGCGACTGGTTGGTTATACTGGGAAACCAGTGGAAACAGTCCGTTTTATTTCAGCTGTGTTAAACTGTCTGAGAGAAACCAAAGAACAAATCAAACATGCAAACTTCATATGAGGGTGAGCTGTTCCACACAACAAAGAAACTGCTTTGGACGAATAAGGGATCAAGTTGATCCTAAGGATCTATGTTTCTACCCTCCCTCTCTCTTTCTCTCTGAGCACTAAGGTCTGAGGGATATTTTCTGGAGATCTGATTGGTCAGTGGATCACGATTTCATGCCTGCTGATCTCTGATCAGCTTTAGAGCAGCTTCGCTCTGCAGGGTAAAACCCAAAGGCCTCTCAGCCAATGAGAGCTGAGACAAACTCCATCTGCTCTGAAACTATGAGCAGACGGTTATAAATAAAATCCTAGTATTTAATTACATGTAATAATTATATATTGTTTGATTTTCTAACACTGTGACGTGCACAGAGCTCACAGGAAGCTTCATTGCTCTCTTTTTTAATCAGTGACTTATTTACATGATACACTGGAACATTGCTCACCTTATCTTAATGACCTTGTAGTACCATATCACTCCATCAGAGCACTTCGCTCTCACACTGCAGACTTACTTGTTGTTCGTAGAGTATTTAAAAGTACAGGGTGGGCCATTTATATGGATACACCGTAACAACATGGGAATGGTTGGTGATATTAAAGTCCTGTTTGTGGCACATTAGTATATGTGAGGGGCAAACTCCTCAAGATGGGTGGTAGACAAGGCTGGACTGGGACAAAAAATCGGCCCGGGCATTTTGACTAGAGACCGGCCCTAGGGGCGGAGCGTGGGGGTGGCTTACTGGGCTTAAGCCCGGGTCTTTTTGTCAGAAGCCCGGGGTCTTTTGGAGTGTAATTTTTTCATAGTTAGATGTCTGGCTGACAACTGTATAAAACAAAAAGTACACACAATATTCGAAGCACATAGTGCACACTGTGGGAATTTACGACTGTGCGTGAATCCCCCCTGATATTGGTATGATCCGAGCTCAGGCACTAAGCGACTGAGCGAGGGGGCGGGGCAGCTGCTGCCTGTGAGTGCGCTGTTGGAGAAACGGAGCCAGCCGTACTAAGGAGAGCTTAAGTTTGAGCAGGTACCAAAGCAAAGCATTCGTACTGTACAAATAATGTAAATATGACGTGAATCACGAAAGATTGATATGAAACTGATCACTTGACCCATATTACGTTACTCGCTCTTCAAGTGAATCAACAAATGGCGAAATGAAAAGCCGAACAAATGCTATTTTTATTAATGCTGTTTCTTTAGAGAGTCTCAGCTTACGTGTGTTTATTTCATATTCTCAGTTCTTACCCTCCCCGACTAAATCGGTTTCAGTTATGTACTGAAACATAAGAATGGACATTCGAGGGTTCTTTCAAAGAAAAAACTCAGGTAAATGTTATTTTATATATTATGCTTTGTATGTTGTTCAGTATATTTCTATGCAAAACAAGAGGGGTTTCAGTACACAGCAGGATATTCACATTTGTAACCAGATATTTACACTTTAGGGAGAAAACATTTTTACTGTACAACATCAATTTAGAGTAAACTTTTGTTTTAGATAAATATTGAAACATCTTTTGAATTAGTTAAATGTCAGAATAAAGAGAGACAGAGCTTCTATTTTTATCACTTTCATCAAATTTAGGAGTACATGTACACTAAGTTTATTGTAAATTAATAAGAAAACTCCAGACGATTCCATTCTGAGCTGAAGAAGCTTCTGATTGGTTCGTAGAGTCCATGTGAGTAAATTGGTGGCACACCTGTGGATGCATATAAGGCAAAACACAGAGCCTGTTTCTGTGACATGGGAACATCAGGAGATGTCAACCAAAACACCTGGAAAAGAACTGTGGAGCTCCATAAGTGTGGCTCAGTTTGAATACAATTTGGTGCCATTTACAAGAAATACAGACAGTTTCTCTCTTTACTCTTAAAGTTAACAAATATGTTTTTATATTTATCTAAAAAATAAACATTTAGTCTGATTTGATGTTACAATTAAAAAAGTGTTTTTGTTTTTATCTGAAGAGTTTGTAAATATCTGGTTTCAACTGTATATTTGATGATTGTCAGCACAAAGAGGGAGAGAGAGGAGCAGAGAGGGAGAGAGAGAATGAGGACAGAACAGAGATGAACAAGAGCAGGTGAGACTCACATGTTAGTCAAATGGTTGTTTACCAAAAGTATCACCGTATCATAGGTCCTCATGTATCTCGTACCTAGTGTTTCTTTTTAGGTTTGCTATTTTTCAAATTCTATATTTATTAAGTTCTGCAGCTTGTTTGCACAACAAGGCTAAATAATTATATAAACTTTTCTCAATCTAAATATTGGACTTTGATAGAATTAAAAAAACAAGTGTAGTGCAGGTCTATGATGATTTTTAGTACTACTTTCATCTAGTTCTGATTCTGGTTCTGTCTTGGTTAAGTCCTCAGTAGTCCTGATTTTGAACTGTTGTAGTCCTGTTTTAATTCCGGATCAGTTCTGGGTCTGGTTGAATTGGGGTTTAGTCCTCGTGTCTTGATGCAGCCCCGACTTTGTTCTGCCTCGCTGCTTAATTAAAAAACTAGTTTAAAGTGTCCTGCATGTGTGATATATATTTTTCCCTACATGAAGTCATTCTTTTTTGAACAAAACTCAAAACAGAGTCTATTAATCTTTTAGTCATTTCTACCCCCCCAAAAAAATAAAAAATAAAAAAATCCCACATGCATACTACCCTTTAGGGCTAAGCCCCGGGTGTTTCAAATGTCTGGCTCCGCCTCTGACCGGCCCACCAGGATAAAGATTGAAAATGTGACGGTATGCCCGATGGCCAGTCCAGCTATGGTGGTGACCATGGTGACCATTTAGAAGTCGGCCATCTTGGATACAACTTTTTTTTTTTTTTTTTTTCTCAATAGGAAGAGGGTCATGTGACACATCAAACTTATTGGTAATGTCACAAGACAAACAATGGTGTGCTTGGTTTCAACGTAACTTTATTCTTTCATGAGTTATTTACAAGTTTCTCTTTGTTCACAGCCATTGACATGTCGAAGAGGTTAACACGTGAGGAGCGGATCGAAATTGTGTTGATATCTGGTGAACGCAGTAACCGGGTCATTGCAGCAGATTTCAATACAAGACACCCTACGAGACCACCCGTCTCCCATGCTACAGTTAGCAAACTGCTTGCTAAGTTTCGTGAAACTGGTTCAGTGTTGGATTTGCCAAAATGTGGACGCAAGAAAACTGTCACTAATGAAGAAACATCAGTGGCTGTCCTAGCTTCATTCAGCAAGAGTCCACAGCGTAGCACTCGCCGCATGTCACTGGAGAGTGGCATTAGTCGAACATCCCTTCGGTGGATATCAGCTACTCACAAATGGCACCCTTACAAACTCCAGCTACTGCAGCATCTCGACGAGGATGACCCAGATCGGCGCGCAGAATTTGCAGAATGAACAAAACAAAAATTGGAACAGGACCCTCAGTTCACGCAGAAGATTTTGTTCAGTGATGAGGCAAACTTATGTGAATGGTGAAGATAACAAACAAAACCACCGCTATTGGTCTGACACGAACCCACATTGGATGGATCCCTCCAAGACTGTTGGAACAACAAAAGTGATGGTTTGGTGTGGTATATGGGGTACAACGATAGTGGGTCCATTCTTCATCAATGGAAACCTCAAGGCCACTGGATATTTGAAATTGCTACATGATGATGTGTTTCCCCTCTTTGTGCACTGAAGCTGGCACGTTCCCTGAGTTTTTCCAGCAAGATGGTGCACCACCACATTATGGGTGCAGGTCCGAGCATTCCTAGATGAACAGTTTCCTGGAAAGTGGATTGGTCATTGTTGAAGTTGAATGGCCCCCAAGGTCTCCCGATCTGACCCCCTTAGACTTTTATCTTTGGGGTCATCAAATCAAATCAAATCAAATCACTTTTATTGTCACATCACGTGCAGGCACACTGGCACAGCACATGCGAGTGAAATTCTTGTGTGCGAGCCCCACAAGCAACAGAGATGTGCAAACACAACAACACAAACGAGCAAAATACAAGAATGGCCAACCTGAAACTAATAAATATATGTACAATATATAATAGTGTATGCATTTCTGGATGTGTATACTAAATATTTTCCTACGTGTGTGTGTGTGTGTGTGTGTGTGTATACACATTTTTACAAATTAAATAGTAAAAAAAAAAAAAATCATCTGAAGGCAATTGTCTATGGTGTGAAGATACGAGATGTGCAGCACCTGAAACTACGGATACTGGATGCCTGTGCTGGCATTTCTCCTGCGGTGTTGCTATCAGTGTGTGAAGAGTGGGAGAAGAGGGTTGCATTGAAAATCCAACACAATGGGCAGCACATTGAACACATTTTATAAGTGGTCAGAAACTTGTAAATAACTCATGAAAGAATAAAGTTACGTTGAAACCAAGCACACCATTGTTGTTCTTGTGACATTACCAATAAGTTTGATGTGTCACATGGCCCTCTTCCTATTGAAAAAACAAAAGTTGTATCCAAGATGGCCGACTTCTACATGGCCACCATGGTCACCCCCCATCTTGAGGAGTTTGCCCCCTCACATATACTAATGTGCCACAAACAGGACTTTAAAATGACCAACCATTCCCATGTTATGACGGTGTATCCATATAAATGGCCCACCCTGTAGAATGGGAGGCAGAGCCTTTTCGTCAGATCAGCGATACACGGCTGCTCATAGGGGGCCGTCTGATTGTTGGGCCTTTGCCTCACAGTATAAAGCACTTTGAGGTGAATATTATTGAGGTTCTGTGCTGTATAAATAAAACTGAACCACTGTTGGACTTCACAGGGTGACACTGCGCACTCCAAACCGGCCCCGTGTCACTGAACCAGTAACGGGGGCCCCAGCAGAGGTGAGGCTGTGGCTCTGGCTGGAATAGAGGCTGGTTGTTCCTGTGGGTGTTTTCCTATGAGCTCATGTCCTGACTGACAGACAGAGAGCTGCTGTAAGGCAGAAACAAAACAAGCAATATTATTATTGTTATTACAGCACCACCAGTTTCTTAAGGCTCCGCTCTCACCGCAGGAGTCAGCTTTCACAAATGCTCATAATGATCTGCTCTGTCACAGTTTAAGGAAACGGGAGCTGACGGCCGGCGTTTGATGCCAGCGGGAGCTGCAGGTTTTATTCCTTTTAAAAAGTGAACAACAAAGGTGTGCAAAGGAGGATTTTGCAGCTCACCAACAGGTGCCAGCTAATATTTTTGTTAATGGTACATAACAAAACTCATAAACTCAGTTTTTTTGGACCTGGGTTTGTTTTTGTGTTGTCAACCGTTTTTTTTAACTGATAATCTGACAACGATGGACAAACACACAAAAATTATGGATGCATGTGTTCCAGTCATCCTTAATAAAAGGACTCAGATCAAGCCAAACTGGAAACATCTCAGAACCAGCTTCCACCAGAGCTATGAGAAAGCCTCCATCTGCAGCTTTCAGCCGTTCCTGCATGAACCGGGTTCTCCCCAAAGCAGAACAAAGACAGGAACTGTTTACAGGTCTAATCACGGCGATCAGGCCCGGACTCTGACACCGCATTAACGCTGTCCTTATCTGAAGTGCACAATGAAAACATGGCTTCCAGCTCCATTAACACATGGTGGGTGGAAACAAACAGCGCATTCCTGCAGCGCATGGCTGATAGACGCGCGCCTTTTATCCATCAGCACCAACATATCGACTCCGCTCAGGTTATTAGAGAAAATAATGATCCACACGTAGTGGTATGTGAGGCGAATACACGGTTACTCTTACTGTGCCCAAACATGATCGGGCACGTTAAGAGCGCTGTGAAATCTGTAACACCACACCAGAATTTTAACTTTTTTTTTATTTTTTTGGCATTTTAGCCTTTATTGGATAGAGAGAGGCAGGAAAACAGGGAAAGAGAGAGAGGAAGACATGCAGCAAAGGGTCGGACTGAAACCCAGGCCACTACATGCAGCACATAGTTGCTGAGCACCCACTGAGCTAATCTGGCACCCTTTTTATATGAAATTATATGAAAAAGCCAATATGGCAACCTTAGAGTGCAAAGGGTGCATCATAAAGATTGTTTGTATTTTACTTAAATTTATTTCAGAGTCAACCTCCACCTTTGGTTATTGTCTCATCAGCATCAGGTCCAGTATTGGACACAATTTTGTCTTTTGTGCTATTTTATCAAACTTTGGCCCGTTCTTGATTTCTTCGTTTTTTTGCTTATTTCTCACACTTAAAGTTACAGTGTGTAAAATCTCACCACTAGATGTCAGCAGATTGCAGTTATGTTTTCTTGCACTCCCACTGTAGCATAATCCTAGCTACAATGGCTGCTGTAGGACAAAAAGCTCTCATCTGTGCTGAGTGTAGGCTGTCAGTCCGCTGCTTACCTCAGCTGTTAGTATGTGTCCACGTCTACGTACTCTGGATATGAGTCGATTTGAGCGGGTGACGCTCACGTCTGTCTGATGACAGTGTCACTAAAGCTAGTTGTTGAGTATACCCTGAACTTTTCTGTCTTTTCTGTATTAATTATACATGTGATTAACAAACTATTTAATTTTTTTTATCAAGTTGGTTCCATTAATTGTTGAAACATTAAATACATTAATAAATAATTCAATCAATTTATTTTTGCAATAATGGCCCTCAGTGTTTATTTTTGCTGCTGTTAGCTGCCATTAGCTGCAGTTAACTCCTGTTTGCCTCTGTTCTCTTTCTCTTTGATCCCTAGCTGGCGTTGGGTCTGGATCGACTCCTAAGCCCATACACTGCTGTGGGTGCCAATGGTTGTAGAATTTCCTTCACAACTCGTTGCCATGCATGGCGATCGTTGGCGATTGTCCTGGCCTCATCAAGATTTATTCTGCCCCTGATGTCATCTTTGACCTGTTTTAGCCATGTTTTCTTCGGTGCCGTTCGGTGGATTCTCTACTGGGTGGGTCGTTTACGTCAGAGGAGTTGATGTGGTAGTCTCCTCCCATCCATTCAACACACATGGCCAAACCATCGCAATCAGCGTTTTTGAATTTGCCCCTCAATTGGCGGTTGGTTGTCGCATCTCCGTCGGATGTCCTTGTTTCGAAGGCGGCCTCGAAGTGATACTCGTAATATCTGTCGAAGGCAGCGTATCTGGAAAACTTCAAGTTTGTTGAGGTCTTCTTTGAGCACAGTCCACGTTTCAGATCCATAGAGTAAAATCAGCAGGATCAGCGTCCGGAAAAGGCGGATTTTGGTCAAGATGGAAATATTGGTTTGCTTCCACAGTTTTCTAACAATAACTTCATGTATTAAAGGGGGAAAAAAACTATCCTTTCCAAAGAGTAAAGTTAATAAATTTCCAACTTAACAACGGCTGCAGTTACTTTTTCACACAGGGCTTTAAGGAGATTTTTTTCCCTTCATAAACAAAATCATCATTAAAAAACTGCATTTTGTATTTACCTGGGTTAGCTTTATCTAATATTAAAACTGTCTGACAATATGAAACATGTAAGTGTAAAAAAAACATTCAAATAACTGACATCACTGACCTGTCAGGGTGTTGAAATGGACGCTGTACTGCCCCTTCTGGGTGTGGAACGTCTTCACACTTGTTTTCAGCGAGGAGGATGAGGAAGCATTAAAAGGGGAGGTTGCACTGTGAACTTTATTCGTCTCCCTCTCAATGTGCTTCATCAGCAGGGCGGCCATCTTGTCACCTCTTCCTCCCTGTGACAGAGTCTTTCTCAGCAGCACTGCCTGGACCTCTCTCAGGCTGTTACATACATTATATAACAGTGAACACATAATATGTAGTCAATAAACACAAAAAATACATAAAAAAAAATTTACTTTAAATATACACAAAAACTATCATTTACAATGTAAGAATATATGATTACAATTTTACCATCAGACTAAATAACACTAACAGCTGAACAGGAATAACACTAACAGCTGAAAAAGAATAACACTTACACCTGAACACTAACAGCTGAACAGCAATAACACTAGCTGCTGAACAGGAATAACATTGACAGCTGAACACTAACAGCTGAACAGCAATAACACTAGCTGCTGAACACTAACAGCTGAACAGTAATAACACTAACAGCTGAACACTAACAGCTGAACAGTAATAACACTAACAGCTGAACAGGAATAACACTGACAGCTGAACACTAACAGCTGAAAAAGAATAACACTAACAGCTGAACAGGAATAACACTAACAGCTGAACACTAACAGCTGAAAAAGAATAACACTAACAGCTGAACAGGAATAACACTAACAGCTGAAAAAGAATAACACTAACAGCTGAAAAAGAATAACACTTACAGCTGAACAGGAATAACACTAACAGCTGAACAGGAATAACACTAACAGCTGAACAGCAATAACACTAACAGCTGAACAGTAATAACACTAACAGCTGAACAGGAATAACACTGACAGCTGAACACTAACAGCTGAAAAAGAATAACACTAACAGCTGAACAGGAATAACACTAACAGCTGAACACTAACAGCTGAAAAAGAATAACACTAACAGCTGAACAGGAATAACACTAACAGCTGAAAAAGAATAACACTAACAGCTGAAAAAGAATAACACTTACAGCTGAACAGGAATAACACTAACAGCTGAACAGGAATAACACTAACAGCTGAACAGCAATAACACTAACAGCTGAACAGTAATAACACTAACAGCTGAACAGGAATAACACTGACAGCTGAACACTAACAGCTGAAAAAGAATAACACTTACAGCTGAACAGGAATAACACTAACAGCTGAACACTAACAGCTGAAAAAGAATAACACTAACAGCTGAACAGGAATAACACTAACAGCTGAAAAAGAATAACACTTACAGCTGAACAGGAATAACACTAACAGCTGAACAGGAATAACACTAACAGCTGAACAGCAATAACACTAACAGCTGAACAGGAATAACATTGACAGCTGAACACTAACAGCTGAACAGTAATAACACTAACAGCTGAACAGCAATAACACTAACAGCTGAACAGCAATAACACTAACAGCTGAACAGCAATAACATTGACAGCTGAACACTAACAGCTGAACAGTAATGGCACTACAAGCTGAACAGTAATAACTGATAGCTAGCAGATAGCTAATTAGATAAGTTCATTTAATAGTAAGTTAATAGTAAGTTATTAAGTTAATCTTTTATAACTTTAATTGTAGTTAGCATCTTTTAAAATAATTTTATTCATATTTACTATCTTTCTAAAACTTCAGCCACTGTTAGCATGTTTTTAGAGAGGTTTTGCAGACACGTGACCACTTAGTGCTTGTCAGCCATTTTGCGTGTGTAACAATCTTGACACCTCAAGTTAGTGAAACACATACCAAATATTATGCAGATAAGATCAACTATGGCAACTATGAGTAAACAAGTGTTGGTGTGAAGTCCCTGGCACTTTCCCGGACTTCATGCCACATGATTTATATCATTATGTTATCAACGATCCCTCAAATTATACTGGAGAAAATCTGAAGCCCAACAAAATTTTGCACGCTTACTAGTATTTTGTGTCAAGATAGGTAACAAACATCAGTCACTGAACTCTGCCTGGAATTGCAGTCACTTGAATGAGTGGACCACGGTCACTGATCACTGCTTAGACATTTACTTGATTTTTTATGACATTTTGACATGTCTCTGCGTATTATTCCTTACACTGTCGACGAGTCAGCCTCGCTGATTGATGACAGTGACACTGAGGTAAATTGTTGATGAGAACTGTTGTAATTTTCTGTCAGTAAGCACTGCTGTTTTTGCCTGTTAGCTGCTGTTAGCACCTGTTTGCCGTTGTTACTGAAAACCTTTGTGAAGTGGCTCTAACTTGGGCACATTCCCACTTAGCTAAAAACTCTCATTTGATGTGAGAATATAATTAAGCTGTTTTTCAAACGAAAAGTACTTTTAGGATGCTGGAGCCTAATTTTAGCTGGCATGATGTTAGCTTGTAAAATTATGTTGTTGTTCAGCTGGCCAGGTACTGAGGGCAGCGTGTCTGATATATTTTTAGTCTTCTTTTAAAAAAAAAGAAGCTGTTTTCACAGGAAATCAAACAGAATGTCAGTTACAGATTATACATCTGACCCAGTGTAGCTCCAGTGTTATGCTTTCCTAGGGCAGTAAACTGAGAGAATGATTTCAAGTGGCCATAAATAGAGTGATAGAAAACAGTGGTGCAGCAGCAGCAGAGTGAACAAACAGCACAGATTAATCTGCTGGAGCTGATAACCACAGAGACGCCCTACAGTCTGATGCAAAGTTTATTTTTCATTCCTGAACTTAAATGTTACAGCTGCCACTTTGTCACTTTTTATGAGCCACAAAAAGCACAGTACAGACAAAACCGGCTCTAGATTTAGAGCTCTGGAGAGATCTGAAAAGCCTGTTCCAAACATGCAGCTTCTGAACATTATTTCAACTAGAAGAAAAAATATAACTTCAACCAGTTTAACCCTCTGGGGGGGGGGGGGGGGGGTGTCAAACTTCTTCCAACCAAAGACTCTATAAATACTCGAGAACTCCCACTTTCTGGAGTTCCTGTCCATAGGATGTTCTTTCAAGCTTGTATGGACTGATAATTTAAATTTTGTGGGGTTAACCTTTTACTTCATCATGCTTTTAGTTTAGACACGTAAATCAGTGCTGGATTTATTAAAAGTAAAACGAATTGCTGTAAATTCAAAAAGCTGTACTTTCAAGATTGTTAGTTAGACCAACGGGTTTTTGAAGCGTAGCCTGTAAAGGTGAGTGCATGCTCAAAATGATGAGTTAACATCGTTTGGTAAGTGACACGATGTTGACAATATTGATCCGATCCTTACTCAAAATCCTGGATCAGATATCAGCAACCAGATCTATCACATCTGAGTCCGTGTTGTTCTAAGTTTACTTCATCAGAAATGCTGAATGTTTTTTTAACAACTCATTCATTTCACACTGCATCAGTACAAAGGTACCAACAGACACCTAACGGTAAGGTGTTGGTAAAAACCTTCCTCATCAAGAGGAAGTTTCTCAAGCCGTCCTCAGGATGATGTCAGCTTAAGACACTGAAACCACACCGAACACCGACCTGATCTTAATGCAGGTTTGATGTGCAGCTAGAAAAAAAAACTTTAGGTTTTTGTTGATAAATAAGTGTTGATGAATTATTAAATCCTTGTTTAGTCATACCGAAATTATCAGCAGATACCGAAAGCCATGATTTCAAACCAGAGAAGGAAAGAGATGAATTGCTGACACTCTGTCCCAGATCAGAGGGGTTCGGTGTTTATCCAAAATCTACACAAACTCAGAGGCATCCTTAGCAACCCTCTTGTTGTTGTGATGAAAAAAGTCTTTACTGTGAAAAACTTCTGTTTAATCTGTAGCAGACAGAACATAAAACATTCTCCCACAGCCTGTAGGGACCATGGCTCTAACCTTTGACCTCCACCACCTGACCTATGACTCAAGGGTTGTGCTGACTTTCAGTTTGTGAATCTGGATTTCAGCAGAGGTCAGACTCTCCGGAGAAGTGAAAGCTTAGGTCTTTCTTCCCATCTCCTCATCTGGATCTGAGGTGACGGATTTGTGGAACAAAGATCAGGATGGATGGAGAAGTTTTCCCAGCTGATTCTGGAACATTTAAAAAATTTTAGAGCCTCCAGCAGCTTCAGGAAGTAGTGCCTGATCTTTGTACAACATACAGTGCACAGTACAGCGTATATAATCAAATAAAGAACTCCACCTGGTGTCTGAACAGAGAACGGCACTGACTGTGCAGTGATGATGAGGAAGAAGAAAAAGCAGGAGAGAGAAGGACAAAGAGGAGCTACAAAACAGCTGGTTAAACTCTCCAGATTCTAAGGAAAGGTGCCTCAGTGCATCCTTCATCATCTCCTTTAGCAAAGGAGACACTGGAGGATCCTTTGTGAAAGGAGAGGGGGTTAGACTGTCCCCCCACCTTAAACACGCTCTGAGCTTAAATAAAGAGAGTTACAGAGTTAAAGTTTCCCATCAAGGTCGAGGAAGAGTGGACCAGAAAAGACTCAGGAGGGATTTTATTTTTGTGACCCAGGACAGAGGAGTGGAAACAAGGAGGTTAGGAAAGGAAAAAGAGGAGATGAGAAGATAAAGAAGATGAGTTTTTTGTTACCTCAGCTTTTTTGCTCCCGCCATCTTTTTCTCCTTCCCCTCATTCTGATCCTCCTCGTCCTGTCCTGGATCAAACTCGGGTGGAGGCATTTCGAAAGTGCCTGGTCTCCTCTCCTCTGCTTCAGATCCAGAATCAGAACTCTGATTGGAGGCTGTCAGCCCTTCATCTGGATCTGGATCGAACCGGATTACAGTGGGATATTTTGGGGAGGCTTGGTTCTCCTCACGAGTCAGAAACCGCTTGGAAACACCTCCTCCACTGTCAGCTCCATCATTCTCTTCAGTTTGACCTCCAAAGCCTACAGCTTTGGCAGGACCAGAGTCAGGGACCTTTGTGTCCTCCTCTCCATCAGCCTGAGCAGAAGTCGGGTTCGGGTCTGAAGGTTCAGGTGGAGGTTCGGGTGGAGGTGAGCTGGCAGCAGGTTTGGTGCTTCTCTGGGGGCTCAGAGCTGGTTGTGGTGGGATCCGGAGGGGTCTGAGGTGGACCGGGAACTCTGTCGGGTGGATGGATGTCAGCAGGCGTCCTGGTGCAGAAAGGGGCAGCTGACAGTGGTAACCATGGAAACCTTGTCTGCACACGCACCTGTTAAACTGTCGACACAGCGCCCCGTTACGGCAGGGAGGAGAACACCTGGCTGAAGAAGAAGGAGAGCGCGCTTCATTAACAGAACATTACTGCAGCGTAGACAGCAGTCAAATACCCTGATGTAACAAAGCCGGGCCGATCTCACTGTGAAACCAGCAGCTCATTGGCTAATGGACCATCAGTCATAAGTCATTAGCTAATGAGCATACCACAAATAATCCTCCATTTGAAATGTAGACTTATTATTATTCAATGTGACCCACAACGACAGTCTGAGCCCCAAACTCAGCAGGAAGATGTCTACAGGGGTCAACAAAAAGCTGTTTTCTATGTCTGTTTGCACAGTTATTGCCATCTGGTGGCTTTCAGGCAGAATGCAGCTGTAACACTTATCATTACGCACTTTGTAGCTGAAAGACGGGTTGGTAACATGATCAGGTATAAAAAGAGCATGTTTAGGAGGCAGAGTTTCCTAGAAGGACAGATGAGCAGAGGCTGACCACTCTGCAAAAATCTGCGCCTTCAAACTAGAACAGTTTCAAAATAATGTTCCTTACTGTGAACATATATATGTATATAGATATATATAGCACATCTCTCTCTGTGAGCGTCGGCAGCACTGCATTAAAACATCAGTGCATGTGCTGAGGAACACTTCCAGAAACCAGCGTCTGTGAGCAGCTCGACCTGCAGGTTACTGCTGCATCACTCAATCACTCAGAGAAGCACCTGTACAACTGATCTGTGGTCAGACCCAGATTGGGGGGGGGGGGCTGAGATTAAAACAGGTTTTTAACTCTGCAGTTTCTCAGGATAACCAGCGTTTTATTCTTTTATTCTCTTTGGTTTGATCTGCATTTCCTGTCTGACAAACAGAAACTCAGCGCCAGCGTTTCCCTCTGTGAGTCTGCAGACCAACTGCTCAACAATGTGACTAAACACAAAACTTCACTCTGCACGCCCTGAGCTGAGTGTGTGTGTGTGTGTGTGTGTGTGTGTGTGTGTGTGTGTGTGTGTGTGTGTGTGAGTGTGAGTGTGTGTGTGAGAGAGAGAGAGAGAGAGAAAGCGAGTCAGAGGCAAAATCTGTTTCTATTCACGAGTTTCTGCTTCAGACAATCCCCATAATCCCGTCCTGAAAGAAACCATTAGGATCCACGTGTGTAAAATTACTTTTATATGTGGCTAATCTGCACAGAATAACAACACACACACACACACACACACACACACACACACACACACACACACACACACACACACACGTGTATAATATAATATCCCATTATATCCTGCATGGATTCAGCCCCTGGATCCAGATTAGTCTGAGATATTTTGTCTGGGACGTCCTGATGATGTTTCACAGTCTGATTTGTTTTTGCTGATATGAAGAGAAAAGCTGAAGAACAATCACCCAGTTTATTCTCCTCTCGTTTGGAGCTGAGCCGCTAAACAATAAGTGTTGGAAAAAAAAAATCATCATCTGGATGAACAAATCGATCATGTGACCCTGTGACAGAGGGCAAAAAAAGTTGTTAGGTTTTAGCTAAGAATTCAAATCTGAGTTCAACAGTGAGCGCTCAGTTTTTACGGACTCAGGAAGTGAATTTCCTGCTCATCGTCTCCACTAATGTTTCAGCAGCTTTAGCCGTTTCCATGTTAGCTTCGTTTATCAGCACCAGAGGTTTCCTTTGATTAACAGGAAGAAGCAGGTTCAGATTTTATGAATTAAAAATGAACCGTTAGCTTTGAGAAGCAACTCTGCTTTAAACTTTGTTCTGTGGGAGCGCCTGCAGGTCTGCAGGTGGAGTGCATAAATCCAGCTCTGCATATGGACTCCACCACTCAGCATCATTTCACACTTTAAACTGTGATGCACGCTGACAGCAGCTCCACCTGACCTGCATTATCAGATCCGTCTGTGCAGACTCAGCAACTGGACGCTGGGTGGATGCTATGGGCATCCATCTGGGCTGCACCCTGAGGACCAAAATCAACCAAATCTGCAGATGGATCAGTGTGCATGCTTGTTGCAGGTGTGTGCTGCAGATATGTTAAACTGCGCAGCAAGATGAGTGATGTTGACTAAAATAAAGAACACTTCTAACAAAATTCATGCTAGTGGTGGTTCCCTCACGTTATACTCACGTTTGGTGCATCTCCTAGTTTTAGGCGACAGCATCCATCCAGCACAGCAGCGATCTCCACATACTCGAGGCCTGCAGAGAAAGGAGGCGTTTTAAACTTTAAGACTTGATGTGATGGCATGCCACACATGGTAAGCTCCACACCTCATCACCCGTTGATTCACTTTAGTTTAATTTACAGTCACTACTTTAAAATATTCTATTTATTGTTCAATATCGTTTCTTTATTAAATGTATTCATTTTTCCATCACACCTTCCAATGTTTATATGGCGTGCACACATATTAACCTTGCAAGGTCAAAGTTCTGTTTTATGTTATATTAATACATCTTTCTTTGTTTGAGTTACCTGGGGGTTGGTGTCTCCTCCTGTCTGGCAAAAGGTGTGGCAAAGGGCTGGGAGACCTGAAGTACTGCTGACAGCCTAATTGGATTGCACCACATGCTTCATTGCCTGGGGGGTGTTTCATGTTTGTTTAAATGTTTTGTATTAGTTGGTTATATGGCAGCCATCTTGTTTTCCCCCGTGTGTGTCATTTGGTTTAGCTAAACCAGTATTTAAGTCCCCCTGTGTGTCATTTCAGCAGGTCAGTTTACCATATGTTTGTTTGAGGTTTTGTTAATTATTATCTTGAGTTTAGTCTGTTGAGTTGACCTCTTTTATTGGTCTGCCTGTTTAAGTTTTGGCTTTGTTAAATATATTTTCATATTTTTGGGTCAATAAAACCCGTTTTTTGAATTAAAACCACCTGTGTCCTTTATGCTTTACTGCTTGGTCCCTGACAATTGGTGGCAGCAGTGGGATCATCCAGTATTGGACACAGGTCTTTTTTCTTTTTCTTTTTTTTCTTTCTTCTGTTTTTCCCCATGAGGAGGAAGAATGCATCGTGGTGGCAAGAATGAAAAGAAAAAGGGATCTGCTCAGCAAACCTGCGAAGAGGAGGAAAATGGAGCCTCAGGAGTCACTGAAGTTGTGGAGAGAGTTGAAAAGGAGCCTACTTTGTCTGATCTAGTCAATATGCTACATGCTCACATGGAACAACAGGACATCCGGGATGCAAAACAGAGTGAGTTAAATGCACGACAAGAACAGCGATTTAAAGCCTTTCAACATCAGTTTAGACTTTTGCAGTCAGAAATCCAAGTCAGAACATCACCATCAGATTCTGCAGAAGCTCGCTCTGAATCATTAGAGTTTGATATTCATCCTTCTTCCTCTGTTCAGCAGGCCCAGGCTGAACCAGTTATGACTAATTCCAATCCAGCCATTTCACCAGCATTTCAGTTTCCCCTACAAATAGAGGGCAGATTGGAAAGATTAACTGAAGCTGATGATATTGAACATTTCCTGATCACATTTGAACGTATGGCTACAGCTTATCGATGGCAGAAGTCAGATTGGGTTTTTCATTTGATACCCTTGCTTACTGGTAAAGCTAGAGGTGCCTATGTTCACATGGACATTGATGATTCATTAGACTATGATAAAGTGAAATCAGCTATTCTGTCAAAATATGACATTAACCCTGAAACATATAGGCAAAGATTCAGATCCCTGGACGTTCAACCAGATGAAAGCCCTCGTGAGCTATATGCGAGACTGAAGGAGCTTTATGGGAAATGGATCCAGCCAAAGGGTAAAACTATTCATGACATTGGTGAAACTATAATCTTGGAGCAGTTTCTCACAATGTTATCTCCTGAGCTTCAGGTTTGGATCAGAGAACACAACCCTTCAGCAATGGAAGCGGCTCGGTTAGCTGATGTTTTTGTTGCTGCCAGAAAGAAGGGGCAAGCATGGAGCCATAATGCATGGAAGGTATCGAGGGACACCCGGAAGATACCTCAGCAAAACCATCTGGATTCAGCAAATACAAGCACCAGTAAGAGCTCTCAGTCTACCACTAGACCACCAAAGGCCTCTGGTAAGAAGCTCATTTGTTATCTTTGTGGATTAGAGGGCCATACAAAACCTATGTGCCCAAGAAATTCTGCTAAAATGGTGCAAATGTGTTTTGCTCCTCGTTCTAATGCTGATCCTGAGCAGGAGAGTGACAAATCCATCAAAATGAGCCAGATTGAAGTGAATGGGGTTCTACTCAATGCCCTTCTTGACTCTGGCAGTTCTCGGTCTCTTATTCACTCAGATTTTGCCCCACCTAATATTGTTCGCACCAGTGATACAATTTCAATCTGTTGTGTCCATGGAGATGAGAAAAGATATCCGACAGCTGACATCTACATTAAAGTTCAGGACCAGATGTATCTGCTGAATGTGGGTGTTGTGAACAGTTTGCCTTACTCTGCCGTGTTAGGGCGTGACCTTCCTGTGCTTTTTGATTTGTTGGAGTCTGAGCAGACTGAGGAGTGCAATGTAGCTGTTACCAGAGCTCAGGCTAAGCAAGTCAGTACCCACTCTGAGACCCTGAGTGCCCTGCCTTTTTTTAATGAGGAGTTTGAGACAACTGTGGTGAAGCCACGGAAGACCCGCAGACAAAGAAGGCAGGAGAAATTCAAATTTTCACCTGTGGATACACTAACAGACGCTGAGCCAACACCGTCACCCCTAGGGTTTAATATTCCAACTGAAATTGCTGAACTCCAAAAATCTGATCAATCTTTAATATCTCTTTTCCGGAAGGCCAAAGAAAAGGAACCTGGAGTGGAGCAGGTTAACAGTGAGTACATCTTGCAAAATGACATTCTCTATCGTCAGCAGGGGTCGGTGCTGCAGCTGGTGGTTCCCCAGAAGGTTAGAAACGCCATTCTCACCTTAGGGCATTCTATTCCGTGGGCTGGCCACCTTGGTAAACACAAGACCACAGCTCGCATCAAACATCATTTCTACTGGCCTGGTCTTAGCAAAGATGTGGCTCAGTTTTGTAAAAGTTGCCCACAGTGTCAGATAACATCTGCTAAAATCCCCCATAGAGCTCCACTCCAACCTCTCCCTGTCATCGGCACTCCTTTTGAGCGTCTTGGAATGGATATTGTAGGGCCTGTTGAGAGGAGCAAAGCAGGAAATCGTTACATGCTTGTTGTAACAGATTATGCCACAAAATATCCTGAGGTGTTCCCTTTAAAATCTATAAAGGCCAAGCCCATTGCATTTTGTTTAGTGCAGTTCTTTGCAAGAGTTGGGTTTCCACGAGAAATACTAACTGATCAAGGCACTAACTTCATGTCTACTCTGTTAAAGCAAGTTTATCAGTTGTTGGGCATCCGGAGTCTGAGAACTTCACCATACCACCCTCAAACTGATGGGCTGACAGAACTGTTTAACCAGACATTGAAACAGATGCTCAGGAAGTTTGTCAACGACAGTGGTAACGATTGGGATCAATGGCTGCCATATCTACTCTTTGCTTATAGAGAAGTCCCCCAAGCCTCCACAGGTTTTTCACCTTTTGAGCTGTTGTATGGTTATGAGGTTCGTGGCCCTCTAACTCTGTTAAAGGAGATTTGGGAGGGAGACAAGGTGGAGGGGGGATCCAAGAACATTTTGTCTTATGTCATTCAGATGAGAGAACGGTTGGAGAAAATGGGTGAACTTGCTCAATCACATATGGTGGAGGCCCAGCAGCAGCAGAAGTCTTGGTATGATAAATCTGCTCGTCAGCGTGCGTTTGAGCCAGGACAAAAGGTGCTCGTGCTCCTCCCCAGTGACAACAACAAATTGTTGGCAAAGTGGCAGGGGCCATTTGAAGTCATGAGGAAGCTGGGACCCACCACATATGAGGTGTCCACCCCAGGGCAGTTGCGCTCCAGCAAGGTCTTGCATATAAACCTTCTGAAGGAGTGGGTGGAGCGTATTGAACACAAGGCAGATGCAATGCTCATACGGCGAGTGCCTGAAGAAGATGAAGCAGATGAGCAATATCTACCACCTGCTGGCTCTCTAGATTATGATCTCAGCCATCTCCCAGAGGACAAGCAGCAGCAGCAGGTGAGAGAAATGTGTAAATCAGCAGTCTTTCAAGAGAATCCAGGGAGAACTGACATTGTCGAACATGATATTGTGGTACGAGAAGGTGCCTCTGTGAGACGATTAAGTTACAGGATCCCAGAACGTCTGCTGCCTTCATTGAAGAAGGAAATCGATTTGATGCTATCTCTAGGGATCATTGAAAGATCTAAGAGTGAATGGTGCAACCCTGTGGTCTTGGTACCCAAAAAGGATGAGAGTATGAGGTTCTGCATTGATTTCAGGTACCTGAACTCCATATCCATGTTTGACTCCTACCCGACACCAAGAATTGATGATCTACTTGAACGTCTGGGAAAAGCAAGGTACCTGACCACAATAGATCTGTGTAAGGGTTACTGGCAGGTCCCACTCACTCAACGGTCCAGAGAGTTCACAGCATTCAGAACACCATGGGGGCTTTTCCAATTTACAGTCTTGCCATTTGGACTACATGGAGCTCCAGCAACTTTCCAACAGCTGATGGATCAGGTATTACATGACTGCTCTGACTTTGCTGCTGCTTACTTGGATGATATTGTTATCCACAGCAACACCTGGGAGGAGCATGTGGAACACCTGCGAACTGTTCTGGACCACCTGCACTCAGCTGGGTTGACGGTGAATCCGTCAAAGTGTGTTTTCGCCGCTGCTGAGACAGAATACCTGGGCCATGTCATCGGCAAGGGGGTTATCAGGCCACAAGTCAGCAAAATCGAGGCCATGGAATCATCCCCCCTGCCCCAAACAAGGAAGCAGCTGAGATCCTTTTTGGGCATGGCAGGTTTCTACCGTCGTTTCATCCCTCAGTTCTCCAACAGGGCAGCTCTGCTCACAGACCTGACGGGATCACGTTCCCCCAATTACATCCAGTGGACAGAGGAGGCAGTGGCAGCGTTTCATGACATACAACAGTCACTAAGTAAGCAACCGGTTTTGTACAGTCCCAACTTTGATGAACCATTCATATTACAGACTGATGCTTCAGATCGGGGCCTGGGAGCTGTCCTCCTTCAGGAAACCATGGAAGGCCGCCATCCAGTGGCTTACATCAGCCGGAAACTGTTTCCACGGGAAGTTCGGTATTCCACAGTAGAGAAGGAGACCTTAGCGATCAAGTGGGCCCTGGACTCCTTCCGCTACTATCTACTGGGAAGAGACTTCACCTTGGAAACTGATCACAAAGCACTACAGTGGCTTGAGCAGATGAAGGACACAAATGGGCGAATTACCCGCTGGTACCTGGCCTTACAGCCATTCCGATTCACTGTCCACCACGTACCAGGCAAGGAGAACCTTACTGCTGACTATCTCTCTCGCTGTTCCAGCGAGAGCTCTGAAGAGGGGAGGTGTGTGATGGCATGCCACACATGGTAAGCTCCACACCTCATCACCCGTTGATTCACTTTAGTTTAATTTACAGTCACTACTTTAAAATATTCTATTTATTGTTCAATATCGTTTCTTTATTAAATGTATTCATTTTTCCATCACACCTTCCAATGTTTATATGGCGTGCACACATATTAACCTTGCAAGGTCAAAGTTCTGTTTTATGTTATATTAATACATCTTTCTTTGTTTGAGTTACCTGGGGGTTGGTGTCTCCTCCTGTCTGGCAAAAGGTGTGGCAAAGGGCTGGGAGACCTGAAGTACTGCTGACAGCCTAATTGGATTGCACCACATGCTTCATTGCCTGGGGGGTGTTTCATGTTTGTTTAAATGTTTTGTATTAGTTGGTTATATGGCAGCCATCTTGTTTTCCCCCGTGTGTGTCATTTGGTTTAGCTAAACCAGTATTTAAGTCCCCCTGTGTGTCATTTCAGCAGGTCAGTTTACCATATGTTTGTTTGAGGTTTTGTTAATTATTATCTTGAGTTTAGTCTATTGAGTTGACCTCTTTTATTGGTCTGCCTGTTTAAGTTTTGGCTTTGTTAAATATATTTTCATATTTTTGGGTCAATAAAACCCGTTTTTTGAATTAAAACCACCTGTGTCCTTTATGCTTTACTGCTTGGTCCCTGACACTTGATTTAGAAGTAATAAAAGGTAAAAAAAAAAAACATTCCCTCCTTACAAACAAGCAGTCCGCTATTTGCGGCTGGGTTCACGGTCTTCCAATAAAACATTTAAACATTCCCAGTAAACCGTTACCTCGCAGGTCTTCTGGAAAAAGAAGTCAATTCACAGGCAAACCTTGGATCAAGAGCCGCTGCCCCTCATCAAAGTGACGGGCCAGTGTGACTCCACAGCTGTGTGCAACAGGAAGTGTGAGGGAAACCAGAGAAAGGATTTGTTTGAAAGCTTAACACAAGCAGTCAGCTGATCAAAGGTGTTGGATCACCCTGCAGAGAAAACATGATCCCAAACAGCCAATCAGAGCCCTAAAGACACTGAATCCTCAGCATTAGGGTTCGTGGGTTTTTTCCGAGACAATTGCTCTAAATCCAAAACTGAGTCTGAGATTAACTCAAATCTAGAACGATGAAACCAAAGTGGAAATCACTCTAGAAACACTTCCCAAAGACAAAAAGGTCTTTGGGAGTCTTTCTGGCATCGAGACCACTTAAATCCACCCAAGAACTCTTCCACACCAGGGGAGCTGGTTCTAGGCTGTTGTCCATTGGTACAAGATGCTCCAAAACCAGAGATTAAATATCATTGAAGTCTATTTTACTCACATTCACATTAAAAGTGAAGAAACTGAGACAGTCTGAACAGCAAGTTTCCAAGAGGTCCCAAAACCAAGTCCTGAAGTGGTCAAACTCTGTGCAACACAAGTTATGGAGTCAGTCTGAGGTCACACAAACACCCGAAGATGAGCAGCCAAAAAGTAAATGGGCAAGTTCTCTGGTGCATATTTTGGATGGAGACATTTGTGTGTTAGGCTACACTTTTGGGAAATGCCACTGATGCTTCTCCACTGAAAATAAGTGGAACTAGTTCTAGATTTTAAAGAACGCTGTGGGAGTCGTGGTAACTGTGGGAAGTTCTCCAATATTCATTAACAGAGAAAGTTCTGTCTCGGCAGCAACTTCACTGCAATCCTTTGAAGCCAAGTCCGTAGATCAGTCTGAAAACTGGTCTTTGTGCACCTGGAGACAGCTTCGAAAACATCAAACATCAAATACTGATCCATTTCTCGCTTTGCATCTTTTTGCATGAACGTAACAGAAACACAACTTTATGTTAAACATCTATAATGCAGCTGAAAAAGGCTTAAGAACAATCCGGGCTGCAGGCTTGCTTCAAGAACATCTCGGTATCCCAAGGAAGTGGATGTGGAGGGGAATGTGAGGGTATCTCTGTGACCCGGGTAAGTGGGAGAAAATTGATTATATATATTGTTTAGGCTGGAGATCTTCTGATGTTCAGACATGAAAGCAACAAGGCGGTCTAACAGATATAACTCTGACAGCGATGAATACACCGGACTCGGGCTAGGTTCGGGTTTCGGGGGCGGCGGCAGAGATGAGACGCTGTTTGTTAAATGTAGCCGACCAAGTGTGGACACAGCTTCTCTGCAGAGGATTTAATCATTACTCACAGCGTACCGGTCGTATTGTAGCAGCACAGGAGGCCCCACTAACTCACACCGGGATCAGTGTGTGTCCAAACAAAGATTTAGCATTACCACACATACAGTCCTGAACCTGTATACACACAGACGGGTGAGTCCGGAGAGAGGCGCAGGGGTACAAGTTAGAGCAAAGACCCCTTCATACAGGAACGGCAGCTGATAGAAATAAGCACGTCGCAAGATTTCTGCTGGTTCACCAGATTAAATTTAAGATTTTAAGACCTTTAATACAAAGACATTCGAAGGATTTTCCTGAGTCTGCAAAGCACGACAAAAAGCTCAGCGTAAATACGTTTTGTTGATGCTTTCACCTGCAGCCTTAGAGCAACACAATCATCGAATAATCCCCAAGTATTCAAACTGCAGAATAATCTGAAGTGTCTGATCATTTCCAGAACCATATTTGCATGATCTGTGGTTTAAAATCATCCTTCTTTATCTTATACTGGAACTTAGTGTGTCCTCTCTCTGAAACAAGTGTTTTAGTGTCTCCCACTTTAAAACAGCTTTCACCTGATCAAATATGATGATCCACAATAGCCAGCAAGTGAAAGTTAAAGCTCTGCTTTCAGAGTCAATCGAATAAATAAAAATCGAAACACATTCAGTTTAGTAGAAACACATCAGAAGCTAAAAATAAGAAATCTTTCCTCAGGAAAGCGACTGAGAACAAATCGTCCTACAAACAGAGTAATGACCCTCCTCCAGGTCATGCAGACCTGCAGACAGCATTTCATTTTGCAGCAGCTTTTATAAAATTAACTGTTTCTCAAACAACTAATCAGTCATCTAATCGCTGCACTTTAAGGAAACAAGGGATTAATGAAGTTAAGCTGCCAACAATAACACGGTGACGGTCATACGAGACTCTTTCTGGGGACGAAGCACAGTGCTGAATCTGAATGAGTGTTTTTATATTTTCATTACAAGCTGTTCTGTTAAAATGACTACAACCTGTGCCACGTCAGGTGCAGGGGGAGGGGCATAAACACACACACACACACGGTTGTTTCACTGACTTTTCGGGGACATTATCCCAGAGTTTCACCAACACCAAAGACCTACAAGAATGACCCAGAAGTCAGGAAGGAGCCCGAGTCGGCTCGAGTCAGGGAGTCCACAGCTGCTCTGAAACCACGAGCCTGTGTTTGCTTCCTACGCTCTCAGACACTTTGAGCTTCAAAGAATCTGCTTTAGCCTTCAGACACTGAGCAGCTTGTTGGCCTCCACATTTCATCCACAAAGAAAACTACAAACACAAAGCTCGCCCTCAGTCAGTCTGAGCTTTCTCCGTCCTTTATTAACGTGTAGGGTTTTTGGTATTTCCTGTCGTACATCTCCTGTTCCAGAGGGAAACGCTCATTTTAAACATGACCAAAACTTTAAATACTGATGTCGGTGTAGCTTCAGACTTCTCTTAACACTCAGTTTCTTACAGTTTTTTCTACTCTTGGATCTGTGAGGTCATAGAAAAGGCATAGCTCTAGTACGGTCACCTCATGTTGAGAAGCTCCACCCACCTAATATCTATGAGGGGCAACCAATCAGAAGAAAGATCCTTTGTGGGGACAGAAATGAAAACAGCTTGTTTCAGATAGAGAATGAACTGACGGGCTGCATCAAGGCCCAGAACGACATAAAGAGGGATTATTTTAAACTGTGACTCATGCAAAGCTGCTCTAACAGAGTCCAAGAAAAAAATATGGAACTGAAATAAACAGAATAGATTCACACAGAAATATGTGTGCTAATACACACATTCATACAAAGAAACTTAATATAAGCAGGAAAATGTAAAAGTATCGATACAGGACAAAAATAAAGGTAAACACAGTGTTGAGCATTTAATTACGCAAATAAAATCAAACAAAAACTCGACTTTCTGATTGCTACGTGGACGCAGAGCAGAGCTGCTGTCATTAAACTGATCTACGCTGGTTTTAGTCGCAGCAGCTTCTTCTTCTTCTGTTTGAGATTAAACCGGTGTCAGCAGCAGGGAGGCTTTAAGATGTTTCAGAGTCAGCAGAATCACAGACAGACGTGTGCTGTCCTACACGCTAAGTATTAACATGTTTTATATACGATTCTGTCAGACAGCATCTCCACCGTCAGCCGGCTTCTCTCCTCAGCAGATGTTGCTGTAACGTGGTTCCTGCTGCAGACACTCGGATCATTCAACGTGCAGCATGTGCACGGTGAGAAAAGAAAAGTGGACTTTGTGATGTCTGGCAGATTAACAGCAGAACTTCTTTGATTTGTACAGAAAATCCTTCAAGGATTTTGACTTTTGAATGTTTGCTGCTGAAATTAATGCAACTCTGCAATAAGCAGCATTGTCTTCTTCTGTGGTTTTATGTAGAAAGACCCTCTGCAGACTCAGCAGAAGAAGACTTTTAATGTATTTATCTCACAGCAAACAAACAATGTTTGTTATAAAGAGTTTGTCAGAAGCAAAGTGGCAGATGCTAATGTATGCTAACACGAACACCAAACTCCCCACCTTCTTCTGATTGGCCAGCTTACCAACCTCACTGCGACAGGAGTGACTACCAACTCGCACTCTCCCATTTTACCTGAGCACACCTGCACTTCACCACACAATAACACACAAAATTACACCACATACATGTTGAAGGTCATGTGATCACATCACGTGACAACAATTTCCAATCAAATTAAAAAGATCACTTCATGGGTCAAAGCACCAAAAACAAAGCAAATCAGCTTTACGTAGAGTGTGGGACCAAAAAACGTTGTGCGTACGTTTCATCATGTAGAGCGTTTGGAGAGCATGACGCTAAATCAGCCGCTTCCTCTGACAGCACGCTGAAGCCAACGAGGCCTGCTTCTACACAAACATGTCTGCTTTCCCCCCTTAAACCGGCTCTGTTTAAACACACACTGTTTATAAGGACGATAACCCCGACCTGAGCCTGAATCTACCCCTAAACCCGCACGGTCAACACACACACACACACACACACACACACACACACACACACACACACACACACACACACACACACACACACACACACACATTCCTGAGCTGCCTTACGGTCACACTACATCACAGACAGGTAGACCAGATGCTCTCAGACATGTTGTTCAGGGTAATCCAGCTGTTTTAATGTGTCCAGCACCTGGAAAGCAGCCTCACCTGAGGCCTGCACAATGAAGCAGGACTTTGGTCTTATCCATAAATATGAATGTAAGGATTTCAAAAATAAGAACAGCATAACATGTTTTGCATCGAATATGAACAAAGACATCAAACATCTAGTTTGATAAAAATATGTTTGAGCTTTAATATCTGTAATTCTGTTCACATGTCGACTGTTTTAAAGATATCAGTCCCCTCCTGCAAACTTGAGCTGCCTACAGCTGTCCAAATCCATCTTCAAGCAGCTCTACGTGCCCAAAAGTGCTCCCACAAACATCTGTGCATTCTCCTGATGGGAGGTGGTCAGCTCCTCCCAGACCTGGGTCAGGGCATCCGTGAGCTCCTGCGGTGCAATACACAAACCTCACCTCTGGATTCAGGTCTGAGGAGCATGAGCGCCGATCGGTGGCATCAATGCCTTCGTCATCAAAGAAATGCCTGCACACTCTGAGGCCAGGCATCGTCCTCCACCAGGAGGGGTCTGGGGCCTGCTGCAGGTGGACCCGGCCTGACAGAGTCTGAGGATTTCATCCTGGTTTCTAAGGACACTCAGGTACCGGTAGCTAACACCCGGAGGTCTGTGGGACCGTCCGAGGATTTTCCTCCCCAGGGTGCCAAGCCGGTCCTGCTGGATGTGGCTGAAGGGTCGTAACGTTCACCGCGGCATCTCCAGACTCTGTCTCTTGTGCTCAGTGTGAGCCTGCTCTCATCCACTAGAGCTGGACCTGTTGGTTCTGCACAGTGATGTGAGCAAAGATTCCCGTGCAGCAGGTTTGGCCCTCCTGCAGTCTGATTCTGACAGTCAGTCGGTCAGAAACGTGCACGAGGAGCACGATGGAGGTCTTACTGTAGCATTCGTGCAGTGCTCCTCCTGCTCCTCAGGGAGATGCTCTTCCACAGCTCCCGTGGACACAGAGGAGGAGCCGGTGCACCTGTGCAGCAGGTCCCAGCAGTTGGATGACACCAGCAGAGCACAAAGCAGAACTAGAGAGAAATCGGTCAGGATGAATAATACCTGCACAACCACTCACCTGAGGGTCACACCTGCACAGCCTGAAGCTGAAGTCCTGTTGTGTCTGTGATGATAGAGATTTAAACAGCAGACAGCACACCTGCGGGACTCGCTGTGATGACAAGCCAACACAAAGCACACAACCAAAGCTCCTCACTCAGCTGAGCCTGTTTACACACGGGTGTGACGTCACCGTGACCAGGACACACAAAGTTTTTTGTTCTCTCCTCTCAGATGATTTCAGACATGAAGTGAGCCGCAGACCGACAGCAGCCCGGCTGATTATAAGTGAGTTATTTGGGTTGGTGATGTGGAATGTGACGGTGATGGTCATATGTGCGGTGCTCACCCTCTCGGAGCTGCTCTCCGGCGGTCCCCGGGCTTCCCTCCGCTCCCCCGCGGTGCTGCCGTGGTTGTGCCCGCGCTCAGCCTCCTCCCCCCGGCCGGGCTCGTCTCCAGTCCCGCGTGCTGTTGTGCTGCGGAGCAGAGCGCTGCAGCCCAGCAGGTCCAGAGGCAGAGCTCACAGAGCCGCATGTTCTCCGCAGGAGCTCCGAGATCAGCTGCAGCTGAGAGGTTCAGGCTCTCTGTCAGTGTGGGACATCCGAACACCCACAGCCGCTGCTGCCGCCAGCCAACTGGAAGAGAGCAGCAGCCAAGCAGCCAATGAGAGGCCAGAGGCGGGCGAAGGAGGCAAGGAGGGAAGGAAAGGAGGGAGAGGAGTGTGCTGTGGAGAGCCTGTGCTGATGGTCTTCTGCGGTGGCTGTTCTCTGGCACCAGAGGGTGCCATCACAAACACCTGACTGTGTGTGTGTGTGTGTGTGTGTGTGTTAACTTGCTTTTCACATCTCTCCCTTCATGCAGTGATCTCTGCTTTCACTCTATATTCTGGTCATGTCCACTTTTCAACCAATCAGGATTCAGCCTCTGCATCATTGTAGGGTCTTCACCTCACAATAGGCTTTTTGAGGAGGCCGAAGAGCTTATTGCGATTTGGTGCTACATAAAAAAAACTGAACTGAATGGGCTGTCAGCCTTCTGCAGGACTGCACGCGAGCACGTCTGCGTCGGCTGCACACCTGTCTGCACAGACAAATAAGACACAAATGCAGCACCGTAACTTCAGCATTACTGTGTAAGCTGTCAGCAGCCTGGGATCAACAAATAGTTCTTAAGTCTTTTATCAAATGCGTGTTTTACTCGTTTTATGACATGTAACCTCAGTTTCTGTCAGGATGAAGCTGAACCATCGCTTATTCAGATGCCCCTCTGTGTGTCAGTGATTGACAGACCCATGAGGTTATCCTCACTTACTTAAGTTAAGATCAGATTAAGATCTGACCGGGGAGTTTCCTGACTATGGATCCAAAACACTGATCTGTAACGTGGACAGCTGCAGGAGTTATGGATGGACTGGTTCTTATTTACTCTCTAGTCAAGCACTCAAAGCACTTTATACAGCACGCCGCATTCACACAGGCACATTTGCTTTTCCCAACTTAGTGCTTTCCAGCATTCACACTCCGATGGATGCATCAATATCTTGCCCAAGGATCTTTGGCTGGTGCAGTCAGGGATAGACCACCAACCTTCTGATTAGCAGACGAATACACACTCCCTGCTGATCCACAGAACACTGTAAATACAGTAAATTCTGATGTTTGTGAATGCTCTTTATTATTTCACAGAAACATGTAAAACATAATTAAATAAAACCTAATGTAGCAAAATATGTGCAACTGCTAAAACTTTAGGTCCTTATTGCGGGTTAAACGTAACGATGCTATGGAAACGAAGTTGTCTTTTTTAGAGCTTCCTTCACAGACTTCCGGACATTTGCAGCTCGGATAATTTGAAGCTTTTGTTTTGAAAGCAGCGGCCGGAAGTAGGTTGTGTGTAGCCGTGTGTTGCTAATGCAGGGCTAGCTCTGAGGCTGCAGATGAAGAACAGTTCCTGCTGCAAAAGAAGCGACAGCGGGTCTTTAGCACAGTTTGGCCCGCTTTAATAATCGTGTCGGTTTAACACGAACTGGGTCAGCTCACACACCCTGACACGGACACCCGGACACGGAGAGCTGGGGGCAGGAGTGGCGGTTCGCTCAGGTATCCGGGTTCGTTAGCTTGTTGCGGGGCAGCGGGATGGATCTGTTCGACGATCTGCCGGAACCGACTCAGACCTCCGGTGAGTTAACGGGAAGGTTTGACGTTAGCAGCAGGGCTAAGGCTCCATCACAGAGCCGAGTGAGCTAACGTTAGCGTTACTGCTGCGGGAGCCGTGCTTCAGTTCACACCCCACAGACATGACTGATCGATTACGCATCGATTCATCGGTCAGCAGCTGCAGGTTTCATTAGCTCAGCGACAGTTTTTCACCTCTAAAATGTGAAATCTGACTGTGTAAAAACACTAAATAGTCAGCAAAGCACCGGGAAAATGAAAAGTGACGTATTTCCTTCCATAACGTGGTTGTAATGAATTACATTTTTTTCTAAAACTCGATATATCCGCGTAAACTCGCAGTTATTGATCTCTTTGATTATTAATAACTGGTATCAGTGAGGAACAGCCAGACAGGCTGTCTCTGAATCATCACCATCTTATCATCTCACCCCCCCCCCCTCTGCATGTACGTTCCTCTGCACATGCGCAGACCATCTCACCCTTAGATGCTCCTGGCCTCACTTTCCATATCAGTCACGGCTCTTTACCGTTCCTGCTCTCACCTCCACACTCCTACCTTTCTTTCTGTCTGGCTGCCCTCAAACACACCTTCCTCCTCCTCTTCCTCCTCCTCCATCTTTATCCAGCAGGAGGATGTTTTCCACCAGCACCCTTTGCAAACGGACAAAAACCCGTAGCTGGTGCTCCTAAACAGGTCTATGAATTCAATAAAAGTATAAAGAAAAGTGTGAAATTCCACGAGCTGAGATGTGGAGTGTTTGATTTTGGTGATGTTAGACTGATGAATGCAGGAACAAACGCAGGTAAATGGCGAGGGTTGTGTCAGGAAGGACATCGGGCTAATGTTTGATGCGATTCCTCCTCAGGTCCTGCTCTAGCACCGCTCACAACTCCACCCCCAACCACCAGAGAAGAAGAGGAGGAGGAGAAAAGGTTGAAACGGAAACGAGATGAAGCACACAGGGAGGAGGAGGAGGAGGAGGTCAAGAAAGTTTGCAAAGAAGGTCTTCAGCTGTTCCACCACAATGTTTGTTTGCTTCTTTTCCTCCAATCAGACGCGAGCACACGTGAATACGACTCGCAGAGGCGAGGGCGGACGCCGCCGGTCTCACGCTCTCTTTGTGTGTCTAGGCCTCCCAGTGCTCAGAGGATACGTGGCGGCGAGGCGTGGCGAGCGCGAGGAGATGCAGGACGCTCACGTGCTGCTGCCGGACATGAGCGGCTGTCTGTCCACGCTGCCAGGAAACGTGTAAGAGGAAGTCACGCCCACCAATCATGATCGGTCACAGCTCCTCCGTGTGGTCTCTCTGACGTCGTGTCTTTGTCTGCAGGTCCCGAGTTTCGTATTTCGCCGTGTTCGACGGCCATGGCGGCGCTCGAGCCTCTGGATTCGCCGCTGAGAACCTCCATCACACTCTCGCCAAGAAGTTCCCCACAGGTGAGTTTCCTCCACGCTGTTCACGACCCGCAGTGGTCAATCCCCCCTCGCTCTTATTTTGAAAGTCCAGTTGCTGCTGTCTCCTGTTTCCCTGCTCGCTGTGCGGTCATAGACGTGATTGGATGGATGATGGATGAGGCAGCTGCTTGTTTTAATGCCGCAGTAATAATAGTGATGTTAAAACTGACATAAATCATGTTTAATTATTAGAAGATTTAAACTGCTTTAATATCACGTCATGTCCACAAGAGGGCGCAGTAGTCCAGAGAGACCCAGAGTCATCTGTAAGTTTACTTTGACATAAACGTGCGAGAGAGCCGTGGTGCCTTCTCATTGGTTAAAGCACGTCGTCTCTTTCAGGAGATGCTGAAAACGCAGACAAGCTGATTAAGAGGTGTCTCCTGGACACGTTCAAGCAGACCGACGAAGACTTCCTGAAGAAGGCCTCGAGCCAGTAAGACTCTGAGCGCCAGTGTGCCGCAGCTGTTTTTAAATGTGGAGCAGGAAAAGTTGACGAGCTGTTTGTGTGGACAGGAAACCGGCGTGGAAGGACGGCTCCACGGCCACCTGCGTGCTGGTGGTGGACGACATGGTGTACGTGGCCAACCTGGGAGACAGCAGGGTGAGCCGGCGTTTCTTCACCTCCACCTGCGCTTCTTTTTCTTCCTGTCTTAAGCTTCCTGCTGCGCCATTTCCGTGTCTGCAGGCAGTCATGTGTCGGATGGAGGCGGCGGCAGACGGACAGAGGAGGTCGCTGACTCTGGCGCTCAGTAAGGAGCACAACCCGACCATCTACGAGGAGAGGATGAGGATCCAGAGAGCCGGCGGCACCGTCAGGTCCGAATCCTTACCGTCCTCCACCAGCGCCTCTTGGCCTCAGCTAACGGTGATGTGTTCGTGTCTCCGCAGGGATGGCCGCGTGCTCGGTGTCCTGGAGGTGTCTCGCTCCATCGGGGACGGTCAGTACAAACGCTGTGGCGTCATTTCGACCCCTGACCTGAGGAGGTGTCAGCTCACGCCCAATGACAGGTAAGGAGAGACCAAAAGGTGCTCCACGAATGTAGAAACAGAATCGTGACGTTTAAAACAGCCTGGTCTGTGTACCTGAGCTCACCTGAGCATCAGTGTAGTGACAGTGAAGGTGGAGCTACATCAGTGCACAGCCCGTTGGCGCCAATGAGAGAGTGATGGAGAGTTCACTAACTAGAAATAAAACGTGTTTAATACATAAGATGCTGCACAGTAGAAACAGCTGGAAACAGCTGGATTTGGACCTAAACAGCTTTGGTTTGCTGTGATCTGGGAGGCAGGTGTGTGAGCACTGTCCCTGCTCTCTGCAGGTTCCTCATCCTGGCCTGTGACGGCCTGTTCAAAGTGTTCTCAGCCGACGAAGCCGTGAAGTTCGTCCTCGGCGTCCTCCAGGTATCAGCCCGTCCTCCTTAACACCAATCACAAGTCGCTGCATCAGCAGGAAGTGCGACGGATGAGTGTAACAAAATAAGAGCGCAGTTAGCGTGTCTGCAGATTAGCTTCATGTAACTTTGGATTGTTTTTCATCTGTGAGGGTGTAATCTGTCACCCAGGTAATCTAAGGAGCTCAGGAAGAAAAGCAACCGTTTCTTTACGTTTCATGAAGACGTTTGACCTCTCACTGTAGGATGGTGGAAGCTGGACCCTTAATCGAATCGAGGAGGGGGCCCAAGGGTCCATCTTTCACCATCTCACAGTGAGAGGTGAGACGTCTTCATGACACTTAAAGAAACAGTCGCTTTCCTTCCTGAGCTCCTTTAGGCTACATGTTCAATCGAGGCTCTGCTTCATAGTTTAGACTTATATGTACAGTGGGGCAAAAAAGTATTTAGTCAGCCACCGATTGTGCAAGTTCCCCCACTTAAAATGATGACAGAGGTCAGTAATTTGCACCAGAGGTACACTTCAACTGTGAGAGACAGAATATGAAAAAAAAATCCATGAATCCACATGGTAGGATTTGTAAAGAATTTATTGGTAAATCAGGGTGGCAAATAAGTATTTGGTCACCTCAAACAAGGAAAATCTCTGGCTCTCACAGACCTGTAACGTCTTCTGTAAGAAGCTTTTCTGTCCCCCACTCGTTACCTGTATGAATGGCACCTGTTTGAACTCATCATCTGTATAAAAGACACCTGTCCACAGCCTCAAACAGTCAGACTCCAAACTCCGCCATGGCCAAGACCAAAGAGCTTTCGAAGGACACCAGGAAAAGTATTGTAGACCTGCACCAGACTGGGAAGAGTGAATCTACAATAGGCAAGCAGCTTGGTGTGAAAAAATCAACTGTGGGAGCAATCATCAGAAAATGGAAGACATACAAGACCACTGATAATCTCCCTCGATCTGGGGCTCCACGCAAGATCTCATCCCGTGGGGTCAAAATGATCATGAGAACGGTGAGCAAAGATCCCAGAACCACACGGGGGGACCTGGTGAATGACCTGCAGAGAGCTGGGACCAAAGTAACAAAGGTCACCATCAGTAACACACTACAACGGCAGGGAATCAAATCCCGCAGTGCCAGACGTGTTCCGCTGCTGAAGCCAGTGCATGTCCAGGCCCGTCTGAAGTTTGCCAGAGAGCACATGGATGATACAGCAGAGGATTGGGAGAATGTCATGTGGTCAGATGAAACCAAAGTAGAACTTTTTGGTATAAACTCAACTCGTCGTGTTTGGAGGAAGAAGAATACTGAGTTGCATCCCAAGAACACCATACCTACTGTGAAGCATGGGGGTGGAAACATCATGCTATGGGGCTGTTTTTCTGCCAAGGGGACAGGACGACTGATCCGTGTTAAGGACAGAATGAATGGGGCCATGTATCGTGAGATTTTGAGCCAAAACCTCCTTCCATCAGTGAGAACTTTGAAGATGAAACGAGGCTGGGTCTTCCAACATGACAATGATCCAAAACACACCGCCCGGGCAACAAAGGAGTGGCTCCGTAAGAAGCATTTGAAAGTCCTGGAGTGGCCTAGCCAGTCTCCAGACCTCAACCCCATAGAAAATCTGTGGCGGGAGTTGAAAGTCCGTGTTGCTCGGCGACAGCCCCAAAACATCACTGCTCTCGAGAAGATCTGCATGGAGGAATGGGCCAAAATACCAGCTACTGTGTGTGCAAACCTGGTAAAGACCTATAGTAAACGTTTGACCTCTGTTATTGCCAACAAAGGTTATGTTACAAAGTATTGAGTTGTATTTTTGTTATTGACCAAATACTTATTTTCCACCCTGATTTACGAATAAATTCTTTACAAATCCTACCATGTGGATTCATGGATTTTTTTTTTCACATTCTGTCTCTCACAGTTGAAGTGTACCTCTGGTGCAAATTACTGACCTCTGTCATCATTTTAAGTGGGGGAACTTGCACAATCGGTGGCTGACTAAATACTTTTTTGCCCCACTGTATGTTTTAGAAAAAGAGACTGTATGCAAAAGATGGAGACACCCACTGCAACGTCACCCACTGGTTTTGGCCTTAATCCAGTTAAACATGTGAGTTCTGCTGGGTGACCTTCATCCTCCTCTTCATGCCTACAGGACGGGAGCAAAGAGAAGGGGGCGGGGCAGATGGAGGAGGAGCGGCGGTTCGAGGCCGCCTGTCAGCAGCTGGCAAGCGAGGCGGTCAGACGAGGCTGCGCTGACAACGTCACTGTGATCCTGGTTTCTATTGGCTACTGAACTCACCGTCCTCATCTTTGTTTCTGTGTTCTTGCTGCTGTAACGTCCGCTTCTTTTACAATAAAAAAAATTTATTTTCCGTCTCCATCAGCTGATTTGTCCCATCAGTGTTTGAATTTGTTAACTTTATTAACACAAACGGGACATAAAGAGGAAACGCATCAGACCGTGCAGCCCGATCATTAAACAACACAGCAGGGACAGGTTTTTTTCTTCTTCTGTGATGCAACAAAAAGTCCAGCTGGATGAAGAAAACATTTCAAATTCTAATTTTATTTGTCTCATGCACAGTATGATATGCAGTGAAATGCTTACACAACTGCTCGTGGCCTAAAGAAACAGAAAATTAAAGTTGAAAATAAAATAACTGTATAAACAAAATACACAGTATAGAAATATATAGGAATGTATGAAGAAATATAAATATATATATACAATAACGGCAACTGTACAGTATTAAGTGGAAATGAAGAACTATAATGTCCAGTGTTGTGCAATCCACATTTGTAAGTCTTTTGCAGTGCAAATATGCTTTTAGTGATGAAGTGATTCGATTAGATGTTCAATGTTTCATCATAACTTCTGATAAAAAGCTATGTACGCCATTTTTTCTGCCAATAAACAGGAAACGAAAGGTGAAATTATGCTGGTGAAAGTCAAACGTTTCACTTTGTTGGCCTCGAAAGATTACGTGCATTTTATTCCTCACAGAAGTCGGTTTGCAGCAGCGAAAAACACTGAAAACATGCAAACATCTTTTTTTAAAAGAGATTTGAAACTACAATTAATAAAAGAAAACTAATAACATAATTTTGTAGGGCTAAAATATATTTGTATAGTTTTTTTTTTTTAATATTTTGTCAATATATTTGTTCTAATCTGAATTTTAAAACAAATGCATATACACTACACATAAAACCTTAAATATTTATGCATTTAAGTAGTAGTGCCTGTTATTTACTACATGTTGAGTTTTAATTCAGTCAGTGAAAGAAAATCAAAAAACAATTACGAGTAGGTGTGGGTTCAAAAAGATCGATATTAGCTTGAATAACACGATATCGATTCATTAAATCCTGAATGATTTTTAAATATAAATTTATTTTGACAGAATCTCAGGTTAAAGCTCACAAAACTATTTCAACAACCACCAAACAGCTAAAACAGTAAGTGAGAAGCACAAAGATGTAAACGCAGAGCGTGGATCGTCCACAGACGCCGTCGGCGCTGAGAGTCGACCGCTCACAGATCCTGAAGCTGCAGGTTTCGTCACTCTGACCAACACTGACTGAACCAGCAGCAAAAGAAGATCAAACTGCGCTTCACGTTTGATAACCATGCTCATGAGCTCCCTCTGACTTTGGCTGCTGTACTTCCAACAAAACATGCTTCATGTTTCTCTGTTGGATCCTCAGTTACACCTGCTGTGATGCTCACACCTCTGATGAAGTCTCAATGTCAGCTTTGGTTTATACACAGATATAAAACATGGATGTGTGCTGATAAATGATCAGAATTAGAATATTTCTGACTGTCAAAACTGAATCGAATCAGTTATAGAAATCAGCGACGATACTCAGCCCTAAATAACGGGCACGGTAGGTGTGGTTCCGCCCCGGGCCGCTGGGGGTCGCTGGAGTTGCTGTGACTGTCGGTTGGCTCCGAGCCAAACAAAGCGGATATTAGGCGGACGTTGTCGGTTAGCAACAAGTCTGACAACAGCGGGCTGCAGCGGGACAGCTGTTAGTCCGAGAACAGCGGCTGACCCGGGTTAGTTACTCTCTGATCTCAACCGCGCCAATATGGAGGGCCGACCGGGGCGCGTGTGCTGCGCGCGACGGATCCACCCGCTGTGAGGCTGTGGACCAGGCGCGTGAAGGAGTCCGTCCACGTCCCCGGCGCGTGTTTAAAAATGATTCATTAGAGCGGAGCTAACGGCTAACGGCAGGATGAAGCACCGCAGCTAACTTTATTTACACTCGCACTCACTACAGGGACACGGGACTGCTGGGTGACGTCATGGACTGCCTGCTGGACTTTGAGGATTGCGTCAAAGACTCACCTGAGTTCAGGTAAGCGCGCGCGCGCACGCACACACCAATCTGCGCATGTTCACTTGTAGTGATGACGCTTTATTTATTTTATTCAGGCTGGCTCTGGATCAGTTTGAAACAGATGTTTCACAGCTGGAGACAAAACTGGACAAGGTACAAGTACTACTACCATTACTACCATTACTACTATTACTACCATTACTACCATTACTACTTTACTACCACTACTGCTGTAATAAAAACTGTTAGAGACGCATGGAGACAAGGCACAAGTACTTCCACTACAAATAGTGGTAGTACTATTTGTACTAGGCTACTGATACTGCATATACTAGCGCTAATACTGCTAGACAGTACAAATACTGTAGCTAATACTATTACGATACTAGTTGTAATTTCACAGCTAATAGTAGTACTACAAATACTGTTAATACAGCTGTATACTCACTACTAGTACTGATGAAGTACTGTTAGAAGCTAACTGTTACTAGTGAGGCAAGCTGATTGGTCTGTACTGTCTGTTTCTAAACAATCAGGTGATGAAGCTGTGTGGGAAGATGGTAGAGGCGGGACAAGCGTACAGCACTGCCAATAAGCTGCTACTGAGCGGCCTAGCTGAGCTGTGCACCAATCAGACGAAGGACAGCGTGATCACAGTAAGCAGCTCCTCGATGCATCTGAAAAAGAAGAAATCGCTGCATCCGGTCGTCCAATTTACTTTCAGCTCCCGACGCCCCACAACGTCTGCTCTGTTTCCTCTGAGTTCATTTATCTAACACTACCAGCTAATAAGCCAGGAAGGACTAATGACCTAACATGTCTGCTCAGTTTCTCGGTGGGGTGTTGGGGCATTTCCTGTCTGACTTCCTATTTCCTTCCTCTCAGACCTGCTTGAACCAGTTCCACCAGGGCCTGCAGGAGATGGTCAGCTTCCACACTGTGAGTCCACGCTCAGCTGTACTCGTGTTTGTTCGTCTGAGCTCCAGCAGAGACTCATGTGTTTGACTCGTGTGTGTGTTTCACCTGCAGATGTTGTTTGATCAGACACAGAGAGCCATCGGCCAGCAGCTCACTAACCTCTGCACGCAGTAAGGCATCACTCCGGGGGGCTGATCAGTATGTCGGGGTTCCTGGGTTCAGTGTAGAGGCCGTTGCCACAGTAACAGTAACACAGTTTAGCTCTGAGCACCGGCAGAGCTGCTCTGGTGATGACACTGCTGCTCTTCATCTCTCTGAGGTTCCTGCCCCAGTTGGCGGAGACCAGGAAGGAGTTTGTCCGGATCGGCGAGGATCTGGAGACGGCAGCGACGAAGAACGCTCAGGTGTCTCGACATAAAGCCGCCGACGCCGAGCGGGCAAGTCACCTGCTGCTCGCTACACGCAAATGCTACCAGCACTTCGCCTTGGATTACTGTCTGCAGGTGTGACACCTGAGTGTGTTTAACATTGATGACATGAAGGAACATCAGATGCTTTATCCTCTATGTCCTAATTTTCAGCTCAACACCTTCAAGACTCAGCAGAAGGTCGACATCTTAAACTCTGTGAGTGAAAACACAACTCGTGGGTCTGTGTGATGTCATAGAGGGGGGACATACCTGATACGACCATCTTCGTGTACTGACTCAAGTTTGCGTTTCCAGATGTTCTCCTTCGTCCACGCTCAGTTCACCTTCTTCCACCAGGGCTTTGACCTGCTAAGAGACCTCGAGCCCACCATGAAAACCATGGCAGCGCAGGTCTGTGACCTCTGACCTCTTTGTGCTGGTTTGTGTGGTAGCCTCGGTGTGGAGTAACGGCTGTGTACACGTATGTGTTTGTGTGTGCTCCACAGCTGTCACAGCTGTCTGCGGACTGCACGGCCAAGAGGAAGGAGCTGGAGAACAGACACCTGCTGGTCCAGCAGAGGGTAAGGAGTCTCACAGATCAGCACATCTGTCCCAGCAGACGCTGCAGACAGATGTTAGATATGTTGTTCAAGGAGGGACGAATACATTTAGACTCAAAGCAGAACGAACGCTCTGAAACACGCGTGTGTTTGTTCTAAGGACGCTTCAGGTGAGCCGATGGTCAGCGCATGTCCTGGCAATGATGACATCATCCGGGGTTACCTGTTCAAACGCTCGAGGAGGAAATCTAAAATGTGGAAGAGGTAGAGACCCGCAGTGTCACATGGCCTGCTGACCTTTGACCTCAGTGAATCCTTCTAACTTGTAAACCTGTTTCAGATCCTGGTTCACCATCAGAGACAACCAGCTCATATACAGGAAGTCCCACAAGGTGAGACCCGGCCACTCAATCAAAGAACAGCTAATCAAAGGGATCGATTTCACTGCCTGATAACTGATCAGCTCAATCAAGAGGTCTGAATTTGTTCCCAGCTGGCCGTTCTGTTTATGGTGGTTTAACTTCTGATTGGATTCACACCCTGTTACAGCCATTAAACAGAGTTCAGCTCCTCGGATTGATTACATGTAATCAAATCCAGCCTTAAATCCACCTGCGGGAGAAAATTACTGCCCAGCTCCAGCTGAGATCACAGCTGAACACACCTCACGTGACTTCATGTTGGTGTGACAGGTGTCCCTGAGATTTCTCTGGAAGCTGACCGCTCTTCCTGCTTTCACTCAGAGCAATCGTTAGCATGTTTTTGTCTACGTTTATTCATTCTGCAAAATTTACTTTTTTCTTTCTGTTCACAAATTTTTACATCAGAAACTCAAGTTTAACATTTCTAAATCAAAATGTTCACATGATGACAGAAAATTAAAAGTTCAGCTTAAATCTGGAGTGAAATCGGTTTTAAAGTGGACCTCCTCTGATTATTACCTGCTCCGTGACACTTCAACAGGAGAAGCTGTGATAAACTGTGAGTTTAGAGCTCACAGGGTTTACTCTGTGTACTGAGCTCATTATTAATCCGTTGGTCATAGTTGATATGAACATCCATGACAGGAAATAATGAAACACTGAAAAAGGTCCACTTTAAAAAAAAAAATCAGTATTTTTCACTTACTCTGATTCGACGCTAAATTCAAATAAAAACAAAGTAGAAACCCTCCAGACAGTCAAGTTACACTCCACTGGTCCTGGAATCACAGGAAGGCGTCCGGTTATACCACCTCACACTTAGGTGAGTTTTCTGCTTTTAGTGTTTGAAGAAAGAATTTCATGGATGAATGTTAGTCGGAGGAAGAACTGCATAAAATTCAGGATGATGATGATGTTGGTGAGGATGGTGATGATGTTGGTGAGGATGATGATGATGTTGGTGAGGATGATGATGATGTTGGTGAGGATGATGATGATGTTGGTGAGGATGGTGATGATGGTGATGTTGGTGAGGATGGTGATGTTGGTGAGGATGGTGATGTTGGTGAGGATGGTGATGATTATGATGGTGATGATGTTGGTAAGGATGATGATGATGGTGATGTTGGTGAGGATGGTGATGTTGGTGAGGATGGTGATGATGGTGATGTTGGTGAGGATGGTGATGTTGGTGAGGATGGTGATGATGTTGGTGAGGATGATGATGATGTTGGTGAGGATGATGATGATGTTGGTGAGGATGGTGATGTTGCTGAGGATGGTGATGATGGTGATTTTGCTGAGGATGGTGATGATGCTGAGGATGGTGATGATGGTGATGTTGCTGAGGATGGTGATGATGGTGATGTTGCTGAGGATGATGGTGATGTTGGTGAGGATGGTGATGATGCTGAGGATGGTGATGATGGTGATGATGGTGAGGATGGTGATGATGGTGATGTTGGTGAGGATGGTGATGTTGCTGAGGATGGTGATGATGGTGATGTTGCTGAGGATGGTGATGATGGTGATGTTGGTGAGGATGGTGATGTTGCTGAGGATGGTGATGATGGTGATGATGCTGAGGATGGTGATGATGGTGATGTTGGTGAGGATGGTGATGATGCTGAGGATGGTGATGATGGTGATGTTGCTGAGGATGGTGATGATGCTGAGGATGGTGATGATGGTGATGATGCTGAGGATGGTGATGATGGTGATGTTGCTGAGGATGGTGATGATGGTGATGATGCTGAGGATGGTGATGATGGTGATGTTGGTGAGGATGGTGATGTTGCTGAGGATGGTGATGATGGTGATGTTGCTGAGGATGGTGATGATGCTGAGGATGGTGATGTTGGTGAGGATGGTGATGTTGCTGAGGATGGTGATGATGGTGATGTTGCTGAGGATGGTGATGATGGTGATGTTGCTGAGGATGGTGATGATGGTGATGTTGCTGAGGATGGTGATGTTGCTGAGGATGGTGATGTTGCTGAGGATCATGATGACGAGTCATGTTGAATCCCACGCCGCAGGAGGAAGCTGTGGTTCTGTTTGAGGATCTTCGACTGTGTGCTGTCAAATCTCTGGATCACGTGGACCGACGCTTCTGCTTTGAGCTGCTCTCCGTCCAGAAGTAAGACAGTGAACACGGCGTTTTCACACCTGTAGGGTCATGTGATATGGCGTTAATTGACCTGTTTGTTTCCAGGTGTTGTGCTCTGCAGGCCGACTCGGAGCAGCTGAAGCAGGCCTGGCTCAGTGCTCTGCAGGGCAGCATCGACCTCGCCTACAGAGAGCGAAGCGACACTCGGCTGACGCAGGCCGGTCCACACCACGACCACGATACACTCACCTCTGAATATTACAGCTAACTCCCCTCCCCCATCCGTTTGGCTGACGAGTTCTTCCTCTCTATGTGCAGCCTAAGGAGCTCCCCCCTCTGCATTGTGGCGGAGACGTCTGTCCTGGCCCTCCCGCCCAGAGGCCGGCAGCATTGAGTGTGGCCCTGAGGGGCCTCGGGAACCAGAGGTGCTGTGACTGCGGGGAGGAAGAGCCTCACTGGGCCTCCATCAACCTGGCAGTCACCATGTGCATCGAGTGCTCGGGCATACACCGGTAACACCGGACTTCCTCCTCATTTCTTCTTCACTGCTTTTTAGCAGGTGTCAGGCTTTAATCTCGCCCTTTGATCTTTCATCAACCTTCTCTGTCCACACACAGCCTGTGGGAACCATGAGAAGTACTCACTGGTGTTTGGTGATCTTCATAGTTTACTGTCAGAAGATGAAAACCAGCAACACGTTGGCCGATGTTCTTCTTTCTCTGTGTCTGCAGGAGCCTCGGAGTCCATCTGTCGAAGGTGCGATCTCTCACTCTGGACTCCTGGGAGGCCGAACAGCTGAAGGTAGAAGCGAAACACTCTGCACTGAAGCTTTAACACTCCGGCATCATAAAGTGAAGAGCAGACCGTAAAGTGAGGAAGCTGTCAAATATAACGCCACGAGGAGAAACGAGAAAGCTCAAAAATCAGATTTCTGCCTCTGTGTGAACCAAACACCCTGAACTAATAACAAGCCGACAAATCGCTGCTCGGTCATTGAATCATTTCAGGAAATTGCTCTAAACAGTCTCTAAAAGGCAATCAGCTGTTGTGGAAAATAACACAAGAAGTTCCCGGCTTCTCTGGATCTTTATGTTTGAAAACCCACCAAACTGATCCCAGAACAGCCCAAACTGCCTTCACCTGTCCCGAGTCTAACCGGGAGAATCTCACAGTGCTGCTCATGTCTGACGTTGAAAAAAAATCAATGAAGAATCGATCGCAGGCCCAGATTCTAAAATGTGAATGCTCCTCCTCAGCTGCTGTGCGTTCTGGGAAACGATGTGATGAACCAGATCTACGAGGCGCGGTGTTCAGAGGAGGGACGAGTCAAGCCCCGAGCCGACAGCCCGCGGTAAAAACACGAGCCGCTGAAAGGAATCGGCTTTGGTTGAACGTGAATGTTGGAAGCAGAGACTCAGCATCCTGTTTTTCTCCCTGTCAGGGCCGAGAAGGAGGCGTGGATCAAAGAGAAATACGTGGAGAAGAAGTTTGTCCAGGCCAACGGCGCTCGTAAGTCCGACCGTCTGCACATTGTAACTAGAATTTAAGAAGTTTGTTTAAACTGGAACGATACCTTATCAGCGCATTCATCACTGCAGTAATCTATTACTTTTACATTTTACTGCTGGATTCGTTCCTGCCGCTGCTCTGAGCCTCACTGCCCCCTGTAACACCTGACCCATCACGCCTCTCTGCTGCAGCACCCGTCTGTTCACTCCTGTCCCGTGCACGACAGCTGTGCGGTTGGCTTCCTCTGTCAGTGCTCGCATCGGCGTGTTACGGCGTCCTGTTGCGCTTCAGCACTAATTTAAATTTATTGTGTTTAGAAAAAAATGTTTTCTGCGTTTTCTGTTTCAGAGCATCATCGTCATAAGGACTCAGCCATGCTACGTCTCTATCAGGCGTCTTTGGCAGGAGACCTGGTTGCCATGGCGTCCATGTTGGCCGAGGGGGCGGAGGTCAACGGGAGCGTTGGCGAGGAGGAGGGCCGCACGCCGCTGATCGGAGCAGCGATCGGGGTGAGCATGCACAAAGAAGAGGAAATGTTACTGAAGGCACCTTTTATTGATTATTACTCATTAATAACATCACTGACTCCTAACTGACATCATCATCGTTGTTATTAGTGTTATTATCAGTAATATTATTTCTGCACACTGAGCCTTTAGAGAGCTGTGATGTAAACAGAATACAAACTTCGTTGCTGTCACTGTTTCTCTCGGCTGCCTGCAGGGGTCGCTGTTGGCGTGCGAGTTCCTGCTGCAGAACGGCGCAAACGTCAATCACAGAGACCTTAGAGGACAGGGGGCGCTGCACGCTGCCGCCACTGCTGGTCACACCGGGTAACCACACGAACACAGACATGCACACACACACGCACACACAGCATGAGCTCGAATCAACGCTGCTGGTTTTAATTGACCGTTGCAGACAGGTGTGCCTGCTGCTGAAGAGAGGAGCCAATCAGTACGCAGTGGATGAGAGAGGTCATGACCCTCTGGCCATCGCCGTGGAAACGGCCAATGCTGACATCGTCACTCTGTGAGTCACAGGAAGTGTTTCCAGCCTTAACATTGTTTCCACGGCATCCTGAAGATCAGAAAAGCCCACTGATGTATGAAAAAGTCGACACGTGACATTTCACATTTCAGACCGTGACCAGAGTCCAATCATAAAGTTTCTCGTACGTCAAGGGACTGATCTGATTGGTCGAGGCGGGTCTTCAGAGCGCTGTGGAAACACACGACCGATAACGGAGTCTTTCAATTCCTTTGTGAACTCTTTTAACGTGATCATGGCTCGTGTGTTTCAGGCTCCGGATGGCCCGGATGAACGAGGAGATGAGGGATTCGGAGGGAGTCTTCGGCGCCGCGGGTTAGTCGACTCCAACATTTGTCTCACGTTTGTCTTCAGCTGAGAAGGAAGGTGAAACCAGATGGCTGAACGAGCGTCACGCAGAGCTGCTGCAGTCCAAAAATGAAAATAAAGATTATGTCCTTTATCAAAGTTTTGTAGCTAGGTGAAATCTGATTGGTTATTTTAAAGGCGCACTCTTAATGACCGGAGCAGGAACTGTAAGTGTAACTTTCGTCGTCACGGAGACGTCAAAACGCTTTGAAAGTTTGTCGGCTTTTCCTCAACTCGACCTTTCAAACCTGTTTCCCTGTGATGCAGAGTCCTGCTGGGCGTGCTCACAGTTTCTGAAATGGTCGCGAACCTTTACCTGAACCTGGGTTAGGTTGGGGTTAACCTGTGAACCTGATTGGCTTATATTTCCTCTGTTGATTGGCTCTTTGGAGGCAGGGGAGAGGCCAGGCCTCCTCCCATGATGTCTCCTGTTAACTTGTGACTGTCGTGTTGTCCTCAGGAGATGATGAGACGTTTCAGGACATCTTCCGGGACTTCAGCGACATGGCGTCACATGACCCGGAGCGACTGAGCCGGCGGCACTTCAGCCGAGGAGGGGCGGAGGAAGAGGAGGAGGGGTAGTGTTGAAAGGATGGAGAGCGGTGACGGTAACAGTGTAAATTATTCTGTCACGAGTACCAGCCCACGCAGGAGGAAGACCTCAGACACCTTCTTCTTGGATTACCGTTGACGGAGAACCGTTACCGACCTTCAGATAACCACGAGTGCAGCTGAAAATATTTCCTCTCATATTAACCTCAGATTATTGAATCTAAATATATTTTATCTGAATAATCACGTCTTAACTCTCATGACTGGAGATCAATGTTACAGAGGTTTGTCCTCAGTCACGCAACTTTACTTCAGGATGTAGTTACAGCTAGCGCCCCCTGCTGGGCACAGTTAATCGGTTACTAATTTACTGTGAAGACACTGACACGTCCTGAAAAACTTCCAACAGCACTTTATGTCCTCACAATTCAGACAGCGTTCCAGAAAACGTTTCCAGATGTTTCCGCTCCTGCGCCGAAAAATAGGAATCACCGAAAGCTGGAGCGGATCGCTGGGAATGAAGGCGTTTTATGTGTGAAAGGTGGTGCTGTTTGAGCTCTGACAGCTGATGGAGCTACAGCCTCCACCTTTTGTTTTAATCTGTCTCTGTTTGAAAGTCCAAACACTTCACATCCCAGCTTGGTAATAACGAGGAAATACAACAACAGTAACATGTGACCTAACCGCACAGTGAAGGGTAATAACAGGCACGTTTTGGTATCGTGGTTTTTAGATGTTTATTAGACTGAAACGTCTTTAATGTAATAACAAATACAACGACGGGGAAACGAGAGACAATATTTTAACACTCTGAAACCCTTTGAACAATAAAATGTTTCATATTTGGAGGTGAATCTTTAATATAGTGACGTTTTTGTGGTAACATGTTTTTACATTCTGGGACAAATTCGGATTAAATTGATCCAAAGTTCTCCCTCGTTTGAAGGTCATGTAAATAGTTATTACCTCGAGTCTTCTGCTGTATTTCACAGTAATATTTACAACTGGAACCAGAAAAACGTGTCTGTGAACGTAAACGTTTCAGCTGTTACTGTAAATATTTGGCTGTCGTTTCCACGTTTTTACCGAGCTGTGACGGAGCGTGAAGCCGTGATGAGCTTCGCTGAAAGTCTGATGTACGGTGGGAGGAAGAAGCGTCAGGGTTGAATTTAATAACCTCCCTAAATGCCCCGCGTTTAACAGTGTGTCCAAAAGGGATTTCAGACTTTTGCTGCTCATCTGTTTTTGACTGTTTGTGTGAATGAACGAGGCCGCGAGGCTCGTCTCTGACTGAATGTTTGACACAGCAGGACGCGTCGAATCACGCCGATGACGCCGTTCGTTACTGCTGTGATACTACTGCTCAATAAAACCACTGAAGAAGAGTCTCTGATGTTTGTTCTCACTAATCACGCGGCACTTTGAGCTCCAGCTGTTTGAAACATACAGTTTGCTACAGTAATTCGTACCTGTGGATTTCACAAGCTCCGCCCACCGTCTGCGCACCTGCGAGCACAGATGTAAAAAATAATATGCTTTCTGTTTGTTGTTCTCTGAAAAACATTTAAAAATTAAACATCCAAACATGAGCCCATGAGTGGAAATAAAAACCAGGGCGGGACTAAAACTTTACCTGAATGAAGGGGTGTGGCCTAACATTTCAAAATGTCTGTTTTTTTGTTTTAAATAAAGTCTGATGTTTCTGATGGGCTGAGTGAACATTTCATTTATTAAGAGCACGCTCAGTGTGAAATCACAGGCCTGTGTTCACAGCTGGGAGGGGTCTGTTTGTTTCAGCCAATCACAAACAAATGCTGCTGACTCAGGACTTTTGCACAGTACTGTAGTTCATCCCATGTTTCCATCAGACACTGAAAACAAGTTCTGTGTGCTGCTCAGACCTGCAGCTGCTGCTCAGACCTGCAGCTGCTGCTCAGACCTGCAGCTGCTGCTCAGACCTGCAGCTGCTGCCAGTGAACGCACCTTTAATAGGGGCAGCTCGGGCTGCATTCACTGACCGATGAGCCACACGCAGCTCTGATCCTGAGTGGGTCACACGGGTAGATTTATCGCTTAAAAACCTCAAATTGAGTTCCTGAAATCCTGAAAACAGGAAGTTTTTCATGCCTGTTATTTAAATGGTCTGGGTAATATTTGTTAGCATTAAGGCTGTGAACCCTGACAGGTCAGAAGGACAAAACTGAAAAACTGGAAGCCCTCCTTTCCCCCCACATTCTTATCCACTGGGCCGCATGTTTGAGCGCCCTGCACAGAATTACAACTGGATTGTTTTTCCACCGTTTTCTCCTCTGCTGCAGTTTCTCCTCAGGAGCTGAGATGCTCCGTCAGCACATTTAACTTCTTTGATCAGACACAGGAAGCAGAAACTCCTTTAATCATAATTACACGTGTATTTTCAATAATTACAATCATAAAAAACCACAAAGACGTTTTAAAGCACTCATACATTTGTCTCCCCAGGCAGACGCAGACTCTACCTGTTCACAGGTGAGAAACATCTACCCAGTACCTGAAGCTTTTCAAAATAAAAGGCCTCCAGTCTGAATAAACGCTGCTTACAAGCCCCCAGCTACGGCGGTTAAACGTCCCACTGTCCTCTAAAACCGCAAATGCCTCTCAGTCCTGTGCCTTCTTCCTCTTCTTCGTTGTCTCGTTGTCTTCTGTCGTTTTCCTCTTCTGCCTCTCCTCCACCTGCTCCATAGCGTCCCACACATCATCACCTTCGTCTTCCTCCTCCTTTACCTCAGACTCCGCCTCCCCTGCAGTTGCCCCTCCCTCCTGCAGGTCTTGGCTGGCGAGCAGGAGGCAGTTGAGACGGGACTTCAGGTAGACTTTGTGCTGCAGTTTGCGGTCCTCCAGGCTGTGGATGCGCAGGAAGCGGTCCAGGCCGCAGGACGCCACCAACGGCTGGGAGGCGTGGCACTGAAGCCCCCTCACGCCGCCCGCCAGCCCCTTGACACAGCCACGCACCAGGCCCTTCCTCAGGTCCAGCAGGGCGATGTGACCCTGGGTGTTGCCCACCGCCACCGCTGTGCCGTCAGGCGTCAGAGAGATAGCGGTGAGCGGGTACTCGCCGTACTCCGCCTCCAGGACAGGACGCCTCTGAGGAGACGAGGGGTCGAACACGTGCACCTGAGAGAGAGTTTCAACATAACTTTATTTTAAAAAAACAAAAAAACAAAGCAGGTCATCAATTGACAGATTTAAACTTTATTTTCTGCTGCTTAATTATTATTATTTTATTTGTTTTTACACCTAAAAGCATTTTTTCCACTGATCAGGAATCAACACCGAGGATACTAAAGACCTCAAAGGGAAATCACTATTATTGTTTCTTTTTAGAAACACTTTAGAAATTATCCACAGCTTTAACTTCAGTTGTGTTGTTTTTGTCTTAATAATTTTATGGAATATCCCTTTAAACTTGTAAACCTGGAGGAAATTTTAAAGATCATAAATGTATGGGAGAAGAGAAAGTAAACCTTAAATCAAACACCTTCTGAATGGAGAGAAAACTGATGAGGAATCGGTCCGAAACCAAACTGACGATGGCTTTGATAATAAAATCATCCATAATTTTAGCCTTAGTTTGTTTTACTCAGACAGTTTGTTGTTGTCCTTTAATATTGCTCAAATGTTAGCCGACTTAGAGAAAAAAATATAATACATGTAGAGAGCTGAGGATTTACACGAGCTTTAATTTTGTCATAGACTTAAGAAAACTTAAAATTAAACACTTTTTGAACGGAGTCTGGTCTGACTTTTGAGCCAATTCTGAGCCAGACGAACGTTTACAGATCACACAAACCAGATGTTTGTGATAAGCTTGACCTTTAACCCGGGCCAAAGTAAACTTTAAATGGGTCTTCTTTAAAAACACGTTTTGTCCTGCTGAGGGTGAATCACAGCTACACACCTGGTGGTAACCCGTGCAGGTGACCACTTTGTCGGAGTCCGGGATGAAGGCCATGTCCCGGACCCAGTAGGGCCGCCGGAGGTCCAGCCAGTCGTCCCGGAGGTTCTTGGCGCTGAACGCGGGCTGCTCGGGCCTCTGGAGGTCCCAGATCTTCAGGCCGTTCTCCTTCCCTCCGGTGGCCACCTTGTTTGGGTTCGCCGGGCTCTGCCGCATCCTGCACACGTTCTTCCCGGCGTCCACCTGTGTCACGGGCTCGTCGCCGCCCTCTTGCCTCCACACGCGCAGCGCGCCGCTCTCCGCGCAGGTGACCAGTGCGTCGCCGCCCAGCGCCGCTAGCCCGGAGAAGCAGCCCTCCGCCGGGTCCCCGCAGCGCCGGCTCTCGGTGAACGCGCCCTTCTCCAAGCTGAACGTCTTCACGGTGGCGTCCACGCAGCCCACCAGCAGCTCGCTCTCCGCCGCGTCCCCCCAGCACAGCGCGCGGACCTCCTGGTCTCGACTCAGGTGGCTCGTGTTGCAGAAGTTGAAGGCCTGTTTCCGGGACAGGCTGACCCCCTTCAGGATCCCGGTCTCCGAGCCGAGCCACACGGAGCACAACCGGCTCCGGTCCCCCATCACACCGGACTCACACACACCAAACCAGCCGAAAAAAAACAGGACAGCTCCGGGTCCGCGTGGATCCTCTGTAGGCTGTGGCGCGTGTCTAAGTCGTCACACTACAGCTGGAGTTAGTAACAGACAGTGTCACGCGGTTCAAAGCTAAGAAAAACTTTCGGCAGTACAATTAAAATCAAAACAGTATAAATAAAAATACTTACACGACCAATGTTCTGGTATTGTTTTTTCTAGAATCATTTGTCATACTAATAAAGTTTATTTTTTCCAAAAAGACAGTTTACGTCATTAGGAAGCGACCGATCCCTTTGCGCATGCTCATATGATACAGGTAGTCACCATTTTGGCTGTGTGGGCTAGCAGAGGCTAGCTGTGGGTGTAATCTTCCTCAGACCGTCGTTACTTCGTTCAGGTTTATTTCTTCCAGTGGACAGAGGGGGGTTTCCGCCCTCAAGCCCAAACTCAAAGCTTTCTTCGTCGGGGAAATGGACGGAGAGGAGGACGATCTAATGTCCGGGAACCGCTCCGGTAACGCTTATGCTTTGTTTCCTATTTAAACGACTAACAGGACAGTACTGACCAACTGTAGTAGCTAACTGAATACTAACTGAATTCGAGCACCATGAGCGCGTCCTAGATAAACATGATGCAGAGGTGGGTTGTGATCACGCGGAGGGATCGTTGTTTGTGTTTCGGGGTTAGCGACAGCATCGGCGCCAGTTTCCAGCAAACATGTCCCGGTTTAGCGTCACGACCGGCTGGCAAACATCTCCTGAGCTCTCCGTCACATTTACCTCCAAAAGACTGAAACACGCGGTGATATTTCAACGTTATATCCGTGGAGGAAACCAGCGGAGCCATCCAACACGAACCCGGCAGAAAGCGGCCTTCCACCGAGCCAAGCTAAACCATCAGTGTTTGTTGGCCTGATTACATAACAAACGTTTCATAATCAATATAACCGGTTAGACATGATACACCAAAGAGAGCCGAATCAATACGAAAGCCTTAAAGATGAAGTCTGCTCATGTAGGTGGACTTTATGTTTTTGTCACGCGGTTAGCCATGAACCTAAAATTGGTCACTTTTAAAGTGAAGTTTGGCGAGCAGCTGCAGAGGATCCAAGTGTTTGTTTTTGAGCTGTTTACAGACCAGCTGATGACATCGTGTGATCATTACGGAGACTTTTTAACACTAGAAACGTTTCCTAAGCTGTAGCCTGTTTGACCGTTAATGTACAGAACGGTGGATATTCTGATGTGACTGTAGTGTAATCTTCTACTTCTCACTGCTGCTGTCATATGTTCTATCCAGTCCTAATAAGCCATGATCCTTGAAAAGCACGATTATTTCTTTGAAAGGCAGTTTATCGAAGGGAATGCAGAGAAAGCTGTTGTGTACCGGTAGTTTTCATTCAGTTTTACTTTGGCAGCTTGGTAAAGTTACTGCATACTTTTTGCAGCTCCTATAAATGCTTTTAAAAAGGACTGAATTTAACATGAATGTTCCGGATGTGTTCTTGTAGATGATGGAGGCGGCACGCCGGTTCAGGATGAACACCCAGCATCAGATGGCGAGGAGATGAGGAGCGCCGGGCGCCGGTCTGAGGTCAGAATTCATCTCATTGATTCTGCAGATAATTCATTGACATCATCAGTTTTCAAACGTTTATTCTGAGCCGTTTCGTCTTTGCATTTTAAGTAGTGCCTGAAATTCATACTTCAAATCAGGCGGATTTACACGGACATGGACAGCTGATCTTCCATGTTTGGAACTGTGTGGGATGAGCTCTATGTATGATATTATGAGAGTGTTGTTTTTCCCAGCATGTCAGTGATTGATCAGTACCGGAGCTGAAAGAGTCACAGGTTAGAGAGACAGATGTTGCAACAGCTGGAAAACATGAGGTCGACACATGGATTGGTGCTGCAGCTGCAGTGATGTGGACGCTGTCAGTATTTGTTACGTTTGCTGGAACAATGGCGGCTCCGGTCTGTTCGGACTGTAAATATGACAAACACCGTCTGCAGACCGCCGTGATCGGGCTGATAAACTTTCTTTGTTTTTGTCAGGACGAGGGCAGCAACGACGAGGACGACGCCATGGTGACAGGTGGCGGGGCCAGCGGCTCTGACAACGAGGACTGCCGCAGGGCCGACAGCGACTCGGAGGGCGAGGGCCCCGGGGGCCGTGATGACAAAAGTGACTCTGAGGCGGAGGCGCCGAGGCCCGCCGACAGCGACGATGAGGATGGCTCATCTTCAGTGAAACGCAGAGTGAGCGCGTCCGAGGAGGAGGAGTCGCCGCCAGAGAAACGCAGGACGAGCGGCTCAGATAACGAGGCCTCATCGCCGCTCAAACACGGAGCATCTGACAACGAGGAGGGGGCGTCGCCGCCGCCCAAGCGGAGAGGGAGCAGCTCGGATGTGGAGGAGCGGCCCAAAGCGGCGGCAGAAAGCGATTCTGACAACGAGGATGCCAAAGCCGCGGCGTCCCCAGAGCGCCGCTCCAATGCTGACAGTGACTCTGACACAGAGACGCCTGCCAGACGCAAGGCGGCGCAGATAGACTCGGATGAGGAGGAGAAACGGGAGGAGGAAGGAGGAGGGGAGAAGTGGAAGGGGGTCATGCAGTCAGACAGCGAGGAGGAGGAAGAGGAAGGGCGGAGGAAGGCTGCAGCAGGAAGTGATGGAGAGCAGCAGGAGGAAGAGGAGAGGCAGCAGAGAGGTGACAGCGACGAGGACGACGAGAAGCCAGGTATGCGCGTGGCGGTAAGCCACGCCCCCAGGCAGACTTCAGTTGAACCGTTTTGTGACAGGAAATGATGTCGTTACTCCAGAAACACTGGACTTCCTGATCTGATCAGTTTGATTCAAATTAACATGAAGATAAACGAGCAGCTCTGGGTTCAGTGACCGAGTGACGGCGTTATTGAGCGATCGAACTAATGACTGTTTCTATGGTTACAACGCTCTTACATTGTGGACGCGTTACTATTGTCAACACAGACGGTTGAAGCTGTTTTCAGTTTACCAGGGGGCGGGGCAAAACAATCACATGACCAATTTAAGATGACACAGCAACAAGTGTTGACTTTAAAATATATATCAGTTTTTAAATTGTGTTGATCGGCCGTGAAAAACACGAGTTATGATTAAAAATATTTATTTCTGAATAAAATCGTGAAGTTTAGAAGAAACACAAAAACTGTTTCTAAGGAAAGAGCTCGAAAGCACCAAGAAAAAGAAAAAACACCCCTTTCCTATTGGTGGAAAAATGTACCATGTCGACCAATCAAGAAATGATATGACAACATGGCATTTGGTTGTTTAGGAAGAAGGCGGAGTTTTAGGAGTGACGGCGGTGAGAGATTTGTGACGTTTAGCGTGTTTGGAGTGTGTAGTTAGTGTGTAGTTTTGTTGTGTGTCAGAACAATGAGGTGACTGCTGAATGTCAGTTTTGCCAAAAAAAGACAGATTACAGTGTAAACACTGGAGTGACACAGCTGCAGGTGTCAGGTGGCGTTCTCCTGCATCGTGCAGTGGACACAGACACAAATCATTTGTGACATCTTATTAGATTTTTCTGTAAATAGTTAGAAATGAAAACACCTTGGCTGCATTTTAGGTAAATAGCTGCAAAGGTTTTAAAAATGTCCAATTTATATTTCGAGTTATGAAAATGATCCGTTAACCATGTTTGTGGTGGTTACAGGTTGCGAGGTTGAACAGGATGAAACGAGGCGAGATGCTTTTAAAGTCTGCGCTCTGAGAGGGTTCAACTTTTTTTGTTTTGGTTTTTTTAATAATGCAATAGTTACTTTTCCTAGTAATTAGTTACTGTGATAATATAGTAACTCAGTTACTTTTTTCAAGAAGTAACTATAAGTAATTACTTTTTCAAAGTAACTTTCCCAACACTGTCCGGGTTTGCGAGGTAAACGTCGCCGCTGTCGTGAAGCAAGTCTGTGGTAAGGTGTACCCATCCAGCAGGGCCACAGTGATCACACACGTGACACACACGCCGGCTTCACCGACTAAAGAACATGTGATCACTTTTAGTAATGGTAAACACGTTCTCTCACAGACTTTCCTTTGGCGTGCTGCTCGTTGTGTTCGTGGTCAGACGGAGACGGAGTCACCCGCCACGTTCGCCGGTTCTGTTAATATTTCAGTTCCGTTTTAGATGCTGTGTGAGTAACCAGTGAGCTTTGTGTTTGCAGTGAAGAGGAAGAAGGCCATCCTGTCCGACAGCGAGGACGAGGACGAGGAGAAGGCGGAGAAACCAGGTAACGCAGACCTGACGGCTGGAGCAGGATCTTTGTTTGGATTCTCTGCTGAAAGTAAAAGTTGATGCTGCGAGGTAAAGCAGCGCTGTTGTGTGACGTTTGTCGCTCTCGACGGTCTCCTCAGTGGCGAAGAGGAACCGGGCGGTGTCAGACGACGAGAACTCAGACAGTGACGCCGACTTCGGGGGTCCCGATAAAAGTTTGGCCGCCAAACTGAGAGAGCTCGGCTCAGACAGCGAGAGCGAGGAGGACGACCGAGCGAAGGCGGCGGGGAACAAGGACGAGAAAGCGCTGTTTGGCAGCGACAGCGACTCCGGAGAAGACCAGGAGGAGTGAGTGCTGACGTGGAAACACCTCGCAGAAAACTCAAAGCCCCCTACAGGACAGCCTGAGGGATGCAGCTACCACCCCTGCAAGAAGACACATGCAGAGTTTTAATTTCAAAATAAAGAGTTTAATTCTGTGGCTGCCAGGAGCTGATGTGCCTGTTCTGTTGCAGGAAGATGATCGCAGACATCTTTGGCGAGTCTGGAGATGAGGAGGAGTTCACGGTAAGCCTCGATGTCGCGTCTCCGTTCAAAGACAAAAGCGAGATCAGCCGCGAGCAGTTCCCGTTTCACAAACTGTCGTCCTGCAGGGTTTCAACCAGGAGGACCTGGAGGGCGACGGCAAGGCGAAGCAGAAGGTGCAGGCGGAGGAGGAGTCAGACTCTGACGAGGGCGTCGACCGCAGCGGCCAAGAGTGAGTCTGCTGATCAGCAACACGATTTTAAACAAGCGTTGTTGTTTCTGCTATTAAGTGTGTGTGTGTGTGTGTGTGTGTGTGTGTGTGTGTGTGTGTGTAGCACCAGCATGATGTCAGACTTCGACATCATGCTCGCCCGGAGGAAAGCCATGAACAGCAAGAAGAGGCGGCACCGCGATGGAGGCACGTTCATCAGCGACGCCGACGACGTGGTCAACGCCATGATCACCAAGATGAACGAGGCTGCGGAGGTGCGCACGCTGCTCTCGCCCCGTCAAAATAAAAGCCTCACAAATCTCTGAGCTGTGATCCTCACCGACTCTGTGTGCATTTGTTTTTATTTGCAGGAAGATCGAGCTCTGAACAGCCAGAAGAAACCAGCGCTGAAGAAGCTCATGCTGCTGCCGCAGGTCGTCATGCACCTGAAGAAGTAAGAGCTCCGTGTTAGCTTATAGTTGAAGGCTTACGTGCTGAGACCAGCGCCAAAAAAAAGCAGGTCCTTCTCCTCCGTGACTGCATTGAAGACTCTTATCGTTTGTCCCTCAGGCAGGACTTGAAGGAGACGTTCATCGACAGCGGCGTGATGTCGGCCATTAAAGAGTGGATCAGCCCTCTTCCTGACAAATCTCTGCCCGCTCTCAGGATCAGAGAGGAGCTGCTCAGGATACTGCAGGAGGTGAGCGCTGAACGCGGCACATCGTTCTTCAGCTGCGTCTCTAAGATTCAGTCGTTCATGGTGTGTTTCGTCCTGCAGCTGCCCAGCGTGAGTCAGGAGACGCTGAAGCACAGCGGCATCGGGCGGGCCGTCATGTTCCTGTACAAACATCCCAAAGAGTCTCGAGCCAACAAAGACCTCGCTCTCAAACTCATCAGTAAGGCCATGCTCCTTTTCTGTAGTTTCCCTGTCTGGCCGTGGAGGCCGCGGTTTCTGAACTCTTTCTCATCTCCAGACGAGTGGTCGCGGCCGATCTTCGGTCTGACGTCGAACTATAAGGGGATGACGAGAGAGGAGCGGCAGCAGAGAGATCTGGATCAGCAGATGCCTCAGAGACGGCGCCTAAGGTAACGATGATCGCAACGTCCGACCTCCTCTGATTCCATCGTCACCCAGACGACACTAACGTTCTTGTTTCTGCTTCATATCTGCAGCGATTTAAGTTTTATTTACATTATCCATAAAATTGCTCATATATTTGACTTTATTAGAATCGCTGTCAGCCGTCGTTAGGTTTCAGACCTTTTCCACAGTGAGTCGTCCGAACCATGCAGTAGCTACAATACTGACCGACCCCCCCGGGCTGATGTGTGCTCTGTTTTCAGCGTCCTCTTCCTGTCATGTGATGATGCTTGTCTCTCACCTGAGAACAGTTTAACCCTCATTCTCCATCTTCTGCTTGTGTCAGAGTGTCAGGTGTTTTGTACAGGTGGAAACCCCCCCCCCCCCCCCCCCCAGTGCGTTTGCTATATCTGTGCGCCGCATTCCCACCGCTGTTCACTCTAAAGTCACTCAGCACGGCTTTACCTGAAACCCATTTGAAAGCTTCGCCTTTCTCGATCTTCTCTTTGAATATTGTGAGATGATTTCTAAAGGTCGTAGTTAGCGTGAGGCGTAGTTTTTCCTCTTTCACTCCTCTTCCTCCGTCTCATCCCCAGTCAGCCTCAGAAGGTGGAGAGGGCAGAGGAACCTGATGTCTTTTCTCCACCAACCAGGTTCAGTCCTGACGTTGCATGGTTGCACTGAGTGACCAGGTTTACCTTCTTTAACGCGTCTCTGCAGGTTTTACATCCCTCTGTCTAAAGCTTAGTAACTCCTCAGATACCCACAGCAGCACCAAAGTGACCAGAATGAATCCCTGAGACTTAAATGACTTCATGAGTGCAGCTGCACGATTTAAAGGTGACCCGTTCTGCTCATTTCCAGCTCCTTTTTCATTCTTGGACTCTAATAGAGTCTGTTTGCATAATTTGCAGTATAAAATAAGCCTCCTCTAAGTATCCTCTGATTGGCTGCTCCTCACAAACAGGTGGGTGGAGCTTGTGAGATGAAGCAGAATTGGCCGGTTTGAATACTTTGCATTTATTTCAGAGTGATTCAACTAAAGAAAATGACTGAAGCTGAGATTTTATATTTGATTCAAGCCCTTCTTGTAACTCTGTTTTTACCACCTCCACTCTGAGCTCATCTAGCTATCAAAATAAGTCAGCTTAGAAACGCTAACATTAGCTTGGGCGGACTGGATGCCACCCGGTGGTTGAAACTGGTACTGCACCGGAGTGGAGGACTGCCTTATTTCAGCTTCGGTCCATATCTGCGACACAAACTAATACAGTCACAGCTGCTGATACTTTTAATATCCACTGTAGACATTAGGGGGCGCTGCTGCACAGAGGGGTTAAACAGAGCAGAGACTGGAGCCTGTTTCTGTAACGGCAGTGTTAGCCGTGTGTGTTTTACTGCCCTAACGATGTGGAGCTCGGGCAGGGCTGAGTTTGTTCCGTGCGGGAAGTTTTGGCGCCGACTAACTCGCTCGGAGTGACGTGCTGCTAACAGCATGGAGGCTCAGCCGGTGAAGAACATCGCTCAGAAACCTGCGAGGTGCGGCGGAGCTACTTCACACTCGAAGTTGAATTCATGTCTTCTTCTTCTGTTTGTAGTTCTGGAGGTCAGACGCCTCGCAGAGACCTGGAGAAGCAGCTGACCGGAGAGGAGAAGTAAGTTCTCAGACATCTGGGGGCGGGATTTGTCATAACTTCCTCCTCTGTCGTCTGGAATTTTGTGCCGTGTTTAAATTCCACCCTCATTAACCTGAACGCCTGCTCCCAACAGAGCTCTGCGGCCCGGAGACCCCGGGTTCTGCGCCCGGGCTCGAGTCCCGATGCCCTCAAACAAAGACTACGTGGTTCGGCCCAAATGGAACGTGGAGGGGGACTCCAGCAGGGTGAGTGGTCACACGGGCCGATGGCGTGTGCTTCAGGGCGTGGCTACACTTCAACTAAACAGCAGAGCGCCCCCTTTAGGCACAGTCCTATGAAATATCCAGAGTTTAACATTTGGTTTCAGTTTTTTCGTAATTGAGTCAAACAAATTATTTACTCACGATTTACAAAATGAATCACAAATACAAAATTCCAAAATTAAACAAATATATTTTAAACCTCTCTAAGAGCAAACGCGTTTTTAAAGAAAAAACAATACGAATAACAATAAAGAACTTTTATATAAACAGTCAGTTTTCTGAAGTTTAAATAAAGTTGAAACAAACACTTCAACACTTTTGTGCTGGAACAGACATCGGGTTATTTTCTGCTTCTATTTGATTGTAAAGCTCTGAACAAGGAGTTTACCTGCTGTCAGGAGCTGAGCTGTGATTGGTCCTTTGTAGAGCGGCTGTAAGAAGGCCATCAGCCTGCTGGAGAAGCACAAACGGCGTTTCGCCGAGCAGAGAAAATTGGGGCGGCCGCAGGGAGCTGTGAAGATCAGCATAGAGGGAAACAGAATGCCCCTGTAGCTCCCCTGCTCCCCTGCAGGGGGCAGTAAGTCTGTCTGCATGGTGTGAAGAGCCTGACTCACCGGCAGTGTGCAGACGTACAGTGGAGGCAAAGTTATCCAACCCCCAAACAGAGTTCACTGAACACAGCGAAGAGCACACGATCGATCACACTTCAGTCATTCAGACCTCTAACGTCAGACCAATCACTGATAAACCTTCTGATCGTGTCATAACCAACGGACAAAACCTTAACTTTAACAAACTAATGTACTCAGAGGTCATGTGACCTCATACGCAGTGCCCAGGGTTGAATCATTTTCCTTCCTGCTGTATGAACACATGAACATCTCTGCTGCAGCCGTCGAGCACCTCTGAGCCTAATAAACACCAAACTCATGCACTAGAGAGAGATAATCACTAAGAGACTGGAAGTAACGTTCCACAGGTGAGAAGGTGTGCAGTGTGTGGGACAGTGTACCTGTAATTTGCATGGCTTCATTAAATAAAATACATTTACTGTAGAAATGAGTCAGCTGACCCGGAGGAAGAAATGTTTTCACTTTGATATGGAATCAGCCACACGTCCAGCAGCAGGCTTCCAGAAGCTGTCCAATCAGAAGCAAATAGATGTTCAGGGAGGAGGGGAGTTAAAGCAGCTTGTTTCACACAGAGCGAGGGGGCAGAATGAGACAAATAAAGCTTATTTTGAACTGTAAATGGTCTTTAGGAACAGTCTTCCCATCTGATGGCTCTGAACGAGGTGTTTGTGAAACATCTTCCTGCATGAGCAGTGAAGTGTGCGAAAAAAACCGGCTGTCTTTGTGTTGTTACCTCAGTGTGTGATTACAAGATGTAAATCCTGTAACTTCCTGTTCTGTGTGTCTGTCTGCCTCCAGGGTCCGGTGAGGAAGAGTTTGTCCCGTGTTGATAAACAGATGCGTAGATTTGCTGACATCCGGCGCCTGACGAAGACGGGTCACGCTGTTAAAATCAGCGTGGAAGGCAATCGAATGCCGCTCTGATTCTTTTTTTTTTTTTTTTTTTTTTGCTCTAAACTCAGTAGGATTTATCGTTTTTACTTTTTATTGTTTTGTTTCTGAACAAACCCGCAGCTTTGCCCTCCTCAGGTCCAGCTCTGCCTTACTGAAAAAAGGGGCTGTTGTCAGACCGTGTTGGCTTCAGTTCAAATGTGTTATCTGCTGTAAACTTGTCTGTCCTCTGAACAAAACGCATGAAAGACTCCAAAATGATCCAAAAATAACGTTTCCTAATGCTAACAGTTTAATTATTTGCTTTATTGTTCAACTTGTGTTAGCAGTTAGCTTGATTAGCTTGACCTGAAAATCAGCGATAGTCGCAGTGTTAACAAATACTGGCATCACATAGTCTTTTCTTTTCTGTTTTTTTTATTATTTTTTTTATTTTTTATTATTGGCAGCATTTTTATCTCAAAGTCTAAAATGTTAGCGAGTGTTTGTATTTCTTTAAAATGAAGCTGTTATTTATGATGATGTTGTATCAAAAGCTGAGTCATGTTAGCAGTCATCTACATTTGATATGCTACGGAGCTAATAAAATCTGTAAAAATAGCCTACTGTTTTAGTTTTACCTCGGCTCAGAGTGAGTTGGCTGTAAAGCTAGCATAACAAAAATTATGATGTTATTGTTAGCAATCTACATTAGCTTTGTCTTGAAAAAGAAAGTGCAGCAATAGCTTATATTAGCTAGCTATGTTAGCCTTATGTCAAAACTATTAAGGTCTGTAAGCCTTCTAAGCCAACATTCATGTTTATCTATATGCTAACAATGAATATTGAACTATGGCCACATATTATTATCAGCCCTGTCACTTTACTTTCTTGTGTTCTTTTGAGTAGAACATCGTTGTTCGCCTTTAAATTGGTGGTGATGCACGGTTCATTGGGCGGAGTTAGTGATCACATGTTTTAAAGTAAACCATAATAGTTTCTAGCTATCAATAATGCAGACATCAGTAATTTAAGCTAATGCTATAAACCTTAATAATTCTAAGGAATGGTTAACATAGATAACTTCAAAGTGAAACTAACATCAAAGCCATTTTAGCTTTGTTAACTGGTTGTTTTGGTAGCTAGCATTGAGCTACATCAGAAAAAACAAATTAATTAAACAAATGCTATCATATTAGCTAATGTTAGCTTCACCTTAGAGGTGACAGCTATTTTTAGCTGTCAGCAAATTACACTGTTATTATCTTAGCTGGTTTGGAGGTGAAGCTCATTTTATTTATATTTATCTCTTAGCCCAGTTTTGGAAGTTAGCATGATAGCACTGGCCTTAGGTAAAGCTAATTTAACAAAGGCACTGATTTTTGAAGGTAGCATTGCAGATAAAATGTTGATTTTAAGCGTTTGAGCATTTTTGGCTAACATTAGCATAATGTCATCTGATTTAACTGGCTGAGTTCTTAACAATAGCTAATGTTAGCTGTGAGCTAGCATTGTCCTAAACATCTGTATTCTTATGTAATCTTCAAGCCATTTGCCTACATTTAAAGACTAAATTGCTCTGTGGTATTAGCTTGTATTAGTAGTTAGCTTGTTTTCTTTCTTTCTTTTTTTAATATATTTTGTAAACTGCCATGCTGACAGAGTTGGTTAAAGATGAACGTGTTGTGTAATCAGAGGATCATTTTGGAGTTTCTTGTCCAGAGTACATTCAAGTTCTCTGGTTTGGATTTGAGGGTGAAGTCTCGTCTGCGCTCTCCGTCTCTGAATGTGAAGGTGTTTGTATTTTGCTGATAGTCTGGTCCATTATCTCCCTTCTCTGCTCCCATAGCAGCTGTACAGAAGTCCTCGGTGGATGAGTTCACACAAGAAATGCCGGGACTCTGATTGATCCGGATCATTCGTGGATTGTGTGAACCAGCCGTTCTGTGTGCACTGTTCTGGATCACATGATCTTTTCTTAATAAAGACTCAACAAAAACTCACCTGGCTGTACGCATGTTTATTTCTGGGAGCATGGGGAGGGACTTACTGGTGGAGCCTCTAGTGGACATTAGTGGAACTGTAGCCTTTAGCACATGATCTAAAATCCTCAAGGGGTTGAAAAAGAGAAAAAATCAGTCACACTCAGAACTTCATTGTCATTTTCTTTTTATTAAGCACAGTTAAACTCGGGCAGGAAGAAGCACATCAGAACAGAATCAGTGAGCAGGACGGTTTCCACTGCAGCGCCACTCGGACGCTTAAACCTGTTTTTGGACTATTATTTTATTTTTTTCTCATTTCAAGTTTACAAACTTTAGATGTGTTACCGTCATAGATGGTATAAAACATGGACATAGTTTCCTGGTGAGGAAAATAAAGCTAAGCCAGGAGAGTTAAACCTGCATTCTATCAAAAAGCCACCAGGTGGCGACTGCTGCAGTTGCAAAAAGACTTCCAGTGCTGTAGAAGCTTGACCTCTGTAAACACTTTGCTGCTGATGGACTCAGTCACTCATCTTGGGTCATATTGAACAGGAAGTCTGCTTTGCGACTAAGGTGTTGATGATGAAAATGCTAATCTCATGACTTTGAGATGACGTAACAGTAGCTTTGTCCACTGTTTACGGTCGCAGTAGAAATGTGCCGTTGCTGTGGAAACAGTCCTGCGGCACAACTCCGAGACAAACGTGCGAGGACGAAACTCGATTGGTGTTGGACGATTGCGAGGGCAGTCGAGGCAACAACGCCTCCAGTCAGGGTCCCAACAGCAGGAGGAGCCGGCGATGGTGCATTCAGGTGACACTCGGAAAACTGCAGCATTATTGTTTCCTAACACTAATCCTAATGAGGTTAAAATGTTCAAACTCTAACCTTTAATTTTTTTAATTATATATTAAATGCAAAGAATCAAAAAGATGAAAAAATATTATAAATGAAAAAACTCAAAACATCCAAATTATTCTTATTATAGTCAAAGTTGCTCGATTCTGATGATTTGATCTTTCTGAGATCAGGCTCTGATTTTATCCAAATACAAATTTTGAAGTTGTAACATATTTATTTCTTAATAAATCTGAAATCAAAGCTTCTCATTGGTGGAAACTAATAAGTATATTTAATCTCACACGTCAGGATATTTGTTGGTGCTGCTAATTCGAGATTTGCTCACATTACAGATTTCACCTTGATTAAATTCAGTATTTTAAAAAAGTTTTATTTACCTGTAAGTTTTACAGGTAAATAAAATGCTTGTTAAAACGAGTTGCCATGGAAGCAAATCGCAGGTGTTGTTGAAATCACTTCCTCTCTATGTGTGCCGACTTTACGGAGCTGCATTTGAACGCACCATCATTGAACAGTCATGCTTTGTGTTGGGCTGTCCAGGTGAAGTGAGGGTGTCAGGTTTGCTGTCCAGGTGAAGTGAGGGTGTCAGGTGGGCGTGTCCAGGTGAAGTGAGGGTGGGCGTGGTTCAGCAGGTGATTGGCGGTTTCATGCATCTGTAGAGATAAATGACCATTTTAGTGTTTTTACTGATACTTTTATGAAAATGAGTCACATGCAGTTCTGCACCTGTCCAGTGAGAGCGCTGTGGAGAGAGGGTGGGCTTTCAGACGGAGGGGATGTGGCCTACCCTCTGCCGTTTGGCAGACGACCCATCCCGATTCTGTCAATGGGCGGTGGATTGAGTCGTCGCCGTGGCGACTCCACCACCTTACTGCAGACAGAAGAACATGGAGGCGTTAGACTCATCCCTGCGTCTCAGGTGTTCTCAGGTATTCTCACAGGTGACTACCTCTGCTTGTCTGACCCTTGCTGCTTCGTTTCCATGGAGCTGATGGACAGGCGGTCCAGCGGGACGTTGTTGATGGGAAAGCTCCTCTTCCTCTTTGGCTCCATGACATCATTTTCCATCCTCATCAGGTGATCCGATTGGAGCAGTTTTGCTGTCAGCTCCTCCCCCACCTTCACACCTACAGGGCGGGACTGAGGGGCTGCATGAAATCTCAAAATGGGCTGGTCTACCTGCTGGATCAGATAAAGGCGTAACAAGTTTATCTACTGAAAATGAGGAGAGTATGAGAGGATGTGTGAAATTACCCGGGATAAGGCTTAGAGCTGAAGGTTTTGTACATGATATCCAAGGAAAGGAGTGTGAGTCTGATCCAGTGCTTCCTGTCCAGTTTTAAGGACTTCCTGTCCTTTAACACGTGAACCCGTATGCCTCCTGATTACTGGGAACTTTGGTCTGCTGATAAAAACGTAAATCAAGGGGATGCTGTGAAAAGCCTCCGACGCCGCCTCCATCTTTATTTTCAATGAGGGAGTCTCCGTATGGAAAACACTGAACTGTGTTTTTGTATGTTACGCCTCCACACTGAAGCCTGTCTCTCACGCCACGGCCCCGGCAGCGAGCGGTGTCTCACTTCCTGTCCGCCTGCTGCCTCAGATGACTCCGACAGATCTCGTGTCATCCAGACTAAACAGAAAAACGTTTCGGCTTTCCCTCCCCGCCGCCTCACGCCATCTGATATCAGCACCGAGCCCTCGAGGGAGGAGCTGCTTGTTTTGGCTCTCGTGATGGTGTGACGGGATCCTGCCTAATAAAAGTACTTATAAAGTTTACCTGAAGTACATGATGTAAAAGTACTTCCTCACAGGTTACATTAAAGCGCACAGAATGGAAGTATTTGAAAGAAAGTAAATGTCCTTTTCCCACTGGTGAAACACGAACGTCTGGTCCTCACAAAGATAGAAAGACATGCACGAGTGTGAGTGGATCAGTGCGAACTATGAACTGTGATGACGTTTATGCATTACGGGGACATTAGAGCACTGTGAGGACTTTTTGTACAGGGCTGCTGAAAATGGGTTTTAGGAGTCAAATGAGAGGGCTTGTGTGTGTGTGTGTGTGTGTGTGTGTGTGTGTGTGTGCGCACACTGACCCGAGCAGGTTGCGGTTGGACTCTGAGGCCGTCGACGCTGCAGCGGAGCAGAGTGAAGGACAGGAGGCCGGGGAGCAGCAAACAGAAGCAGAACTGCATCTGAAACGATCAGTCAGGTAAACGTAATGCTTCAATGAACTGGCATAAAGGACCTCAAAAACACAGAGTAATTACATTACTATCTAACTTACAGTTTTACCTTTTCTCTTCTGCATAAGCATGTAATGAGTGGCTAAGCAACTTATGGCAGCTCCTGATAAACATGGCATTTACGATAAGTTTCAGTCCGGTTTTCGTCGATTTCACTCCACGGAGACAGCTCTTCTTAGGGTCTCAAGCGATATCTTGATGAATAATGATGCAGGAAAGTGCTCTGTTCTACTCATGTTGGACCTCACATCAGCTTTCGACACAGCTGACCATCACATCCTCATTGAAAGGCTGAAAAATTGGGTTGGTGTATCTGGAACTGCCTTGGAGTGGTTCTCCTCTTATCTCCATCCATCTTCTGTATAGTTTTTCATATTTATATCCTGTTAATAGCCTGTACATAGCTTGTACTCACTACAACCTGTACATACTTATAGTTATAGAATATTCACAACATACTTCATACCGTGTACATTATAACATACCATAATAGACCCATTTCTGTAATATACTCACATATCTATATTATTGCTAATATATATTGTAATATATCTATATCACTAAAGCACTTCTGGATGGATGCAAACTGCATTTCGTTGCCCTGTACCTGTGCATGTGCAATGACAATAAAGTTGAATTCTATTCTATTCTATTCTATCACCGATCCTTTTCTGTGGCGGTCTCCGATTTTAGGTCATCCTCTACCTCCCTTACTTATGGTGTCCCTCAAGGGTCAGTTTTGGGGCCTTTATTGTTTTTAATATATCTTCTCCCCCTCCGGCATATAATGGGCTCTTCTGAGGACATTTCTTATCACTGTTATGCTGATGATATTCAGTTGTATGTTTCTTTTAAGCCCCAGGATTTATCTAAGCTTCAGCGTCTGAATGATTGCTTAGATTTGATCAAACGTTGGATGGCTGCAAATTTCCTCCAACTCAACGTGGGGAAAACCTCGTATGCGCCCCTGATAGGTTTCTATCGCAGATAGTGAAAGCCCTTGGTCCTCTCTCACTTTATGTTAAATCCTCTATCAGGAATTTAGGTGTTGAAATCTCTGGTTCGGTCTTGTTTTTATCATTTAAGAAATGTGGCTAAGCTGAGGCCGATTTTATCTCGCTCTGAACTGGAGATTGCTATACATGCATTTATGTCGTCATGCTTGGATTATTGTAATTTGCTGTTTATGTGTCTAAGCAAAGGTTCTCTGGATCGTCTGCAGGTTGTGCAAAACGCTGCAGCGAGGCTTTTGACAAAATCCTGCAAGTACTCATATGTGACACCGTTGTTATCTCAGTTACACTGGCTTCCTGTTACATTTAGAGTCAATTTTAAGATCCTGGTCTTGACCTACAGAGCTGTGCACGGACTGGCACCTGCCTACATCTTTGATCTGCTACAGCCCGATGTCCCCAGCAGGTCTTTGAGGTCATCTGATCAGGGCTTACTTGCTTTAAAAATACTAAGAGGAGGACTCAGGGTGACAGAGCTTTTGCCACTGTGGCCCCCAGACTGTGGACCTCTCCCCCAAACATTAAGAACTGTGGACTCAGTCGCTGTTTTTAAAAAGCAACTCAAAACTCACCTTTCTAAAACTGCTTTTGGTTAATTTTTTGCCTGTTTTATTTTCTCTTTTTAAATCTTTTTATGACTTGTAATCTTATGTGCAGCACTTTGTGATTCTGTCTTGAAAGGTGCTATATAAATAAAAAAAAAATTATTTATTTATTTAAAACCAGCTCAGCTGCAGCGTTAACGTGATCGAAACATTCTCCTCCACATTTGAGCGTGAGTGATGTCATGGGCACATGTCCATCTTTTGTTTACAGAGTGTGGTTTTTCACAAAGACGTTAATGACGGCTCTGTGACATCAGCAGAAAGAGCTCAGTCTGACAGTTTCAGGCCCCCCAAACCGGGTCTGACCTCTCAGAGGAACCGAAGCGTCCTCACAACAATGGTTTTAAATACACACACATGAGGAGGGGGGCACTTTTAGCTCGGCTGATGGCTGTAAGTGTATTGTCCAGCAACATCGGCTAATTTTAGCATTTTCCATCCCTGCAAATAAACGCCTTTTTGACCGTCACATGCACACTCACTGACACTCCTGTACACACACTCACACACAGTGTCCCCTGCAAGCAGACACGCAGAAACAAACACTTGTTGTCGTGTTGCGTCACTCACATACATTCCTGACGATGCACAAAGGTTTGTGCACGCTCCTGTTCACACCTGCTGCTGATGCTGAGGAGCTGCAGCTCTCTCATTCATGCACGTGTGAGGACAAACACACACACACACTCTTACACTGCAAATCCTTCCATTCACAAAAATCTGCTTGCAGCCCAGCAGCAGACTGAACATCAGCATCACATTTTTTAGACTTCCTCTGAGAAGAGAGTTCTCGTTCATCTCCAGGTCTTATTTTCAGTGCTAAACGCTGCTCGTGTGAAGATTTAAAGACATATTTCATTCATGTTCACCTGTCCAAGTCTCTGTTTTCTTAGCCAGAAATCATAAATGAGATCATGCACACACAAGGTTTTCAGTTTCACAGAAAGTTGGCAGAAAGAATCAAAGATGACAAAAAGAAGCAGCAAACAACTCACACACAGAAAACTGCGAGCAGAAAACTTCAACTCTGAAAGGAATTTAAATTTAAATAGAAAATGTTGGGAAGTGGCATTAATTTGCACCTGTGCACACCTGTGTCTCTCTCTCACACACACACACATGCATGTTTGTACCTTCAGTGTGGAGCTGATCTCTGCTGCGTTGCCTCGCTCTGTTTCTGTGTCTTCTTCTGGCTTCACACATCAAGTTTTATTGCAGCTGCCTGGGAATCTCCTATCCAATCAGCAGCCTCTGCTCCAGTGGCATCACTTCCTGTTCTTCTTTTCCACCATCATGTGTGTAAGATGTCATCATTAGGTCCATTACCTGTTAATGAAAGCTCCTGGGAGCAATCACGCCTCCCTCCGTCCTCCCCGCTCTCAGTTTCCTCCTGAAGGTCAGTTTTTAAAATAAACACATTCAGACTCGTCTCTGTTCTCCAACTGCACCATCCGTGTGCTCCGATCGCACTCCACACGAGACATCAGATCTCTCCCAGAGAAACATTAAATGTCTGCAACCTGAGTGGGTCTGCAGGTTCACCGAGACAGACTTTGGAAGTGCAAGAAACAGAAAGCAAACACGAGAATGGGCCGCCAATGAAACTGTGCATAAAGTTAACCACTGCTGCAAAACAATGGCAAAAAGAGACAAAACTCCCACCAAGACACACAAAGCGAAGTCAAAAGATGTAGCAAGGCAACAACAAAATGAGCACAAAGATGCAAACAAAGAGAAAATGACAACAAACGTCAAAGACATGAATAGTTACTAAATAACAATAAAAAGTAACAACAGAGATGCAAAAATAAGAAAAAAGATACAAATAGTTTTGAAACCAAACAATTTGTAGTTCTTTTGCATCACAAATAACAACAAAGAAACACAAAGTGATACAAAAAACAACAAAACCCAAACTTCTGTCAGACTCTTTGATGAGTAACAGAAACAAGCTGCTGCCACACTGACTGATGCAGTTATGTTTACAGTATTAATAATAAAGAGAAGCCATCTTGGACAGGAAGTGGCTGCAGAAGTAGAGCCAATCACATTCCTCTGCTGGCGTGCAGTTTCGTGACAGGAGTATCGTGTCAAAGTTAGGATGAGGTCATACGGCGACATGTTTTTCTGTCCTGCCGTGAACTCGAAGTTGATCCCCATCTTCTTTGTGTTTCTGTTGCTATAGCGACAGGGCTCTCTCCCACTTATCCTCTCGGGATCGTACGACCTCCGTTCCACCCATCTGTCCGTTCGGGATGGAGAATTTGGTCATTGAGAAAACACACCTGGGTTAATAACGGTAATGACACTCCAGCTAATATGCTAATAATAAGCCCACCATCCCCCAACCAATCACCCTTTAATTAGTCCACGGCCTTCTCTGCTCGAGGTGATGTCATCTTAGCACTCGTTTTTTTCTTCCTGTTGCCCTTTCAGCAGCACACACAAGTCTAAATACAGGAGCCTGTAAGTCTGCAGTGCTGTGAATAACTGAGCCCACAGAACCTGCTTAAGCACCAATAACCTGAAATAAAAGTAAAGTGTGGCTCTATGTGTCTGTTGCATTATGGTTGAGGACTTCTGGTCCACTCGTCTTCACAGTGTTGCTTCAGTTCATTGACATGTGCAGCATTTATCCATGCATAGCTCTCTGAGCTCTGCAGCGCTTTTCTTTTTCAGCCGTTCTGTTGGAGATCTGTTGCTGTGCTTGGATCATTGTCCTGTTCATGGTCAGAGCTTTAGCTGTGGGACAGACAGGCTCACACTGGTATACAGAGGAGTTCATGGTCCACTTAGGGACTGTGAGGTGCCTGAAATGTTGGTTTTGTGCTTTATGGATTTACAAAAGAGGCATTACAAAAGAGGCTCTATCTCTAACCGTGCCGTCATGAACTTTAACCTTTAACATGCTAACTGAGACCTGTATAGTACAAGATGGAGCTTTTGGGTTTGGTAGGGTGACTTTGCTGAGACCACTGGTGGGAAGATTGTGGAATTGTGTTATCACACCTAAATCCACCCGAGGTGGTTTTAATTCCTATAGAAGCAGTGAAGGTGTTCTTAGTTTTCCACAGGACTGCACAGAGTCCCATCTTCTGTGGCAGTTCTGTGAAGTCAAACCAGGTCCAATACCAAACTGGATCTGAACGAGCAGACGCTGTAACCAATTTTATTTTCTTTAAATTATTGAATGAAAAACAAATAGTCACAAAATTGTGTTATGAGCCAGTTAAAACAAAAGTTAACTATGATTTTCTAGCAATGACGTTATGGTTAGCCAAGCTAGCCGACTAACCTTAATGTTTTCTGTTTCCGTCTAAGCCTGTGAGAGATTTAGTTTCTGTCCTCATGTGCAGTTTGTCTTGGAGTCTGTGTTGTGCTGGGAGAACAGCGTCTGGTGTTTAGTGGTGTTATGGCCCTTTAACACAGGCAGTAGCATACGCTGTGCTAACTGCTAGCTTCATTGTTTGTGTGATTTTTTTATCGCCCACTAATAAGACACAACCCCTGTCTAAACTACACACTTTGCCTACCTAAATACAAGAAGCTACTTTACTGTCTAAACAAACCTGGCATGCTCAAGTTTGTCTAAACATGTTTGCTACATGCCTGAAAAGGCCTTTAGCATCCAACTCTATTTCTACGCTAAAGTTAGCTAGCATTTCTTGGAGTGTTTCAAGTGTGACTCCATCACAGTGGATCTGTGTCGCAGTTATTTTACTGATTTTGTGGTGTGATGTCCGAGTGCTGGTTATTTGAATGCTCATATAACTTATTGTCGGTTGAGCTGCTGTTCTTGTACGTTACGTGGAAACAGTTAGGCGCTGTCAGCTGATTCACTTGGCTGAACAGGAATCAGGAGCGGTTAAACTAACAGGAACATTTAAAGGTGAGAAATAAGTGACGCTTCAGGTGAGTCATTGTTTGCCCTTTTTGGACCGTTCATCAGTAACGTCACCCTGGCAACAGCGACAACACAGTTACCTGCAGCAAGGGTCAGGGAGCGGGCTTGTGGAGCCAACATGGCTGACGAAACGCCTGGGCAAAGCAGCATCATGCCAAGAATTCAGTTGTCACAAATGTAATTAAAAAGGTTATTAGCAAATCAGGTCAGCTGACGTATTCAAAGCCTGACTTGCGATGGTGACGCCGCATCAAAGCTTCAGAGCCTGCAGCGGCTCTGAAGCTCTTTCGTTTGTTCACAATCAGCTGTTGAAATCTGTCCATCAAAGCAGCAGCCTGACAATGTCCACTAGAGTCCGTCCCCATACACACCCATGTAAAAAATATTTAAAATGTTCAAACTTTACAGCAGAAATTACCTGAGTAAACACACACTTATTGTGTTTTTTTTTTAAATAACTCAGCCATGTGGAGTCTTAAAGGTAGAAGATGGATGCTGAACAACACAAGGACCTCCAAAAAGTTGATTCTGTTCATCTGGACGTAGCGTTTTGTGGGAGAAACGTTTTGTCACTCATCCAAGTGACTTCTTCAGTCTCAGCTGACCGCAGGTTTCAATCTCATAAACAGAACATTTGCATAATGACTGAAACCAGCCCACTGGAGGAACAATGGGCTGGGAGGTCAGTTCCTTAATCTTAATTATGCAAATTCTCATGACCATTGATCAACAACCACTGACCAAAACCATCAAAGCCCACAACAACGTTTCTTACACTCAATTACTGCTTTGTATGAGTAGCTTTGTATGATTCACAAATCAAAATAATCATTACTTTATAGAATCATATACCAGTCCTCTCAGTTCATCCTCTGTCTCAAATGAGCAGTTTTAGCTCGTCTTTAAGGTAATGCTCTTCTGATTGGATGCCCCTCATAAACTAAAAGCTTGGTGGGTGGAGCTTCAGTGCCCACCGGCCATATTAGGGATGTGACCTCTATATGACATCAGCGATAAACTGACTATTTACAGCCGTCTGAGCTCTTTATTAGAAACTTTGGCCATGTGGAACATGAGCAGGAGATGTTTATAACAGGAAACAAGGAGAAGCAGAACAGGCCCATGGTCACATGTCTGATGAACCTTTGCAGGTTTAAGTGTTTCGACTGCTGATGTGGTGGTGTAGCTAAGAGCAGCTCCTGGATTGGTAAACTCCTGTGATGAGAGTTTTGTGTGTCTTTGTTTTGGTGTCTGACTACCTTCAGACCTCCCGATAACCTTCAGAGCAGATCCACACAGAGCCGCGGCTCAGCTTTCACTGTGAGAGCTGACTGAGTAAACAGTGAGATCCAGGAAAGCCGGAGGCGTGAGACCGAGGACGGCAGGGAATATCCAGGGGGAATCCTACCGGCTTGATTTGGCCCAGAGAAGCTTCACTCACAAGATCTGAGTCATCCGATCCGTGAATCATCAGCTGGAGCTTTACGCCGTTACCGCAGAGTCAGCAGGACGGCGGACCGACGGGACAGAAAATCCTGCAGGGAGACAAATGAGCAACACTTTCTTTTCCGCTCCGAGAACTCTAATCTCCTTTAAGGGGACAGTTGGCGAAGCACAGACTCAGCTCTGCTTTTTTATGGAGGGAAGTGAGAGCAGCCACCGGTGCCTGAATAACAGCTGAAGGTTGCAGGATATTTACCAAGCTTGGGCTAAAGACGGGAGGACTCGGCACAGAGCTGGGAAACACAAAAGTTCAAGTACAAAAACGAGTCTAAGTTTCAAAAGCTGAAGAGCTCAGCAGACGTGTCTCAAACAGCAGTCCAAAAACAAAACAGTGCTTAGCCAGTGAACAAACCCGGATAATCTTAAAATGAGCAAAATTCACAAAATGAATAGAACAGAAGGCCTTTGTTAATGTACAGGTGAACGATGCAATGTGAAGCATCTCTCGGAGCGGTGCAGACATCATGAATCCATATGAATGGAAATAAGAGTTAACATGAGTTAAAATACACGCACATGTATCTCGTAGTCTCTAGTAGTACTGCAGTGTTTAGAGTTTGGACCAAAGTTTTTCTGTCGTCTGAAGGTTTCGGTACGAGAGCTCTCAGAGAGACTTTCCTGTGTTCGCAGAGCGAGGGTCGTTTTTATACAGCAAGCCTGTTTAACCAGATGAGTCGCCCCCTGCTGGCTGTTAAAAGAAGGCACCTTTGTGTTAGCTTCACTTTGGCATCTTTTATACTGTCTCTGTTTGCAAAGAAGAAAACATTGTTCACATTATTGCAATAAAGAAGTTACAGGCACCTCTGAATAACTGAGTCCAGTCTTGATTGAAAGGAAGTTTCAAAATAAAAGTCACGCTGATGTTGAAGCAAGGGACAACGCAGGCGTGTCAAAAGCTGCAGTTCCTCTAATGTCCACTTGAGGCTCCGGCAGTGAGTCTGTCCTCATTAAAACTTTACAGCAGGAATAATCACGTTTACAGCCTGGTACAAAAACAGCCACGGTCTCGCTGTGTATTAAGTTTGATAACTAGGGGGCGTGGCTATGTCCACCTTTAATGATCAAGTGAGCAGTGAGTTATTTTTATACAGCTGGACTTCTTTTTGAAGCACAGAAGCCATGAAAATAAAGTAAAAAAATAAAGTAAAGTGCACAGTAGCAGCTGCGGCGATGTTAACCTGCACTCGTGAGAAAAAACTTAAAATAAACACGAGGCCGGTGGGGAAGTTTGTCTGAGGCCAGGCAAGCCGAGAATCTGATCCGCTGACAGAGGTTTGTTGCTGTTTGACGGACGACAGGTCTCAGGTTTGATTCCTGCTAACGACCGTGCATGTCTCCTCGGACGGCCCTTTGTTACCTGATGCGGCCAACAGACGGAAACAAACATAGTGACGTCTCAGCAGACAGAGGAGCGCTTGTTTTGTGCGTCTGTGGCAACGACAGCTGCAGGGACGAGCTGGTGGAAAAGAACAAATTAATTTAACACACAGCCGGTGGGCGGGTGTGGTGGGGTGGGGGTGGTGTTCCCAGTTTCCAGTATCTCTGACCTGCTGGAGCTCCCTCACACTCCCGTTGAAAGTGTTCCAGTCATGACTTTGCGGTTGTGACCTGGACTCGACCCGTCCCACACAGCAGACCTGCGAAAGCCATCAGCTGCTCTCGGTCTCACCGACAGCAACACGGCTGCGACTAAAGGGACGAAACCACCAAGCGGATGGTTACAGCTCCCCACAGAGCCCACACATAAACTCTCTCTTATTTACACAGTGTTCACGCTTCCTTACGGCCTTAATGACAACTCACTAATAATTCTGACTATGATTAATGTGCCTGAAAGACAACATCGGCTCATATATCAGAATATCGGCTCTGATCCTTCGGACTCACCAAGCTGTTGGTGTTTAACTTTAAATCTTTAATTTAATTTGTGTCCCGTTTATTATTTTAGGTTTTGATCTTCCTGTTCAGCTCCAACTCGCCGGACCACCACGCTCCCAAGGCATGCTGGGAAAGCAGCAGAGGTCTGTTTTCTTTGTGCTGATTGGCTGGCTGCTTGCCTTTGTTTTTATACCGACTAATGAGCCAATCACACGGCTCACTGACACACGCGGGGTGACAAGCGTGATGAGAAGCAGCTGGTGAAGAAGCAGTACCTCAAGTGTGTGCCTGTCCTCCAGGTGGCGCCAGAGGAGGCGCTCGGGGTCGTTCATCGTGTCCTTCAGGACTGAAGAAGATGCTGTGAATTACTTTTATTGTCATCTGTCGTTTATCTTTGCTTTCTACATCATTGTGGAGCCCTTAGTGCACAGTGAGGATTAAATGATGTAAGATGGTTCATTTTGTGGTTGTTTTTTGTGATTTCTCAACTGTTAATTATAATTTTTTGTCTCTTTGTGATGTTTTTGGTTCTTTTATGTCTCTGTGGGATTTGATTGGCTGATGCTGCATCAGTTTGTTTTCATTTTCTGCCCTTTGGACCATTTTCTATGTGTTTGCAGATATTTTAAACCACTTTGTGGCGATTTTGATGCTGCTTTTGGTTGTTTTGTGTGTTTGTTTGTGTTTGTGGGTATTTTGTGTCAGTTTGTGCACACTGAAGCTGACATTCTGACTCTGTGCGTGTTTCCAACCCGGCAGAGGCTGAGGTGAAACAAAAACTGTGGTCAGTCAGAAGGAGGAAACACTTTAGTGTAAAAGGCTCCTCCAGTGTTAACCCGTCACCCCACAGCTGTAGTTCCTCCTGTGGCCACAAGGTGGAGGTATATTAAAGCAGCTTTTATGTCTCTCGGTTGTTTCATAGCATCTTCTGTCTTTTTTCTCTAATTTTATATTATTTGACGTCATTTTGGCGCTTTTGCTTCTGCTTTTGTCACTTCTGGTCATCCTTTAAAGTTTTGTGATTTCACATCATTTTACGGTCTTTTCGTGTGTGTAATTACATCTGTTTTTGGACAGTTTTTGGAGGTAATTTCACGTGACTTTGTGTCCATTTCACTTTTGTCTTGGGGGAATTTCATCGCTCTTTGAGGTCATTTTGTTATTTTGTGTCCACATGTTGCATCTTTTTGGCCAACTGTTTGTCATCTCACATCATGTTCTGACCTGAAGTGACATTTATGACATTTACAATAAAGGACCTTTATGTATTTATTGTTGTGCAATTTTACATCAGTTTGTGGCTTTTGATTTCTTTTTGTTTGTTCTGATCGTGATTTTGTTGTTTTTTCATCACATTTTAATAACTGCATTGAAAGTTTTGACATGCTTTTGTAATTTTACATCCTTTGTGCACATTGTTATGTTTGGTTTGTGTTGTTTTTGTCAAGGTTTTTTGTTTACTTGTTGTGTTAATTAAAAAAACAAAAGATCCCTGAAGAAGAAACATAGATGTAAAAACTTTCTGGTTTGTGTTGAATGAAACTTTGATGCTCAGTGTGAGCTGAATCCCTGCAGTGTGTCTCAGGTGCAGACCCTCGCTGTCTCCAGGTGAGTGTGCTGTACTTCTGTCTCTCGGTGTCTTCGCCGTCTGCTCTGATTATGAAGCTGCTAAAATCTTGTTTTTTTTTTATCTGAAGTTCACTGAGTTTGTGTTTTTTACATAAAATGATTCTTTGAAGCACAAAAGCTTTGATTTGATTAACTTGGGTTCACTGACCCTTTAAGTGATGCAACTTTTTGAGTCTCTCTTTGAACCCTAATTGGCTGCTGCAGAGTGAAGGAGGTAAACAACAAGTAAACAGTGTGTGTGTGTGTGTGTGTGTGTGTGTGTGTGTGTGTGTGTGTGTGTGTTTTATTGGCAGGTACCTGAGGACCTGATTGATGCCAGCGGCCCCCCGCGACAGCAAAACTGTGGCAGCAGCGCTCTGATTGGTGGGCTCTTCCCTGGTCTGTGCGTGCTCATTGGGGACGCTCTGGCCTGTGTCCATCGCTACAGTGTGAACACACACACAGACACACACTCACACACACAGACACACACACACACACATATCTGTCTGCCCTTCTGAGGACCGACACTGAAGGCTGATGAACTCCTAACAAATATTTACACAAATCTCTGATTTTTAAACCAGTTTTAAAAATGTTTCAAAGAAAAACTTCTTTCTAAATGTTCTTCTAAATATATGTTTTGAGTAATGCTTTCAAAACCTTCCTTCCTTCGTTTCCTTGTTTCTTTTTGTCTTTTTCTTTCCTTCCTTCCTTCCATCCTTTCTCTGCTCCTTCGTCCCTTGAGTCCTGTCTTCTTTTTGTAAATGACACTCTGTGAGGTGGGGAAGCTGTTTTATGGTGACTCTGTCGTGACTGCAGGTTTCAGACGTTTGCTCTACATTTCCGACCAGGAAGTTTCATCCATCTTTTATATACAGTCTGTGATGATGACATCATCCTCCTTGTGGCGTTCGTAGATGTCGTTCAGTCGCTGCTCCATTTTTAAAGTCTGCACGTTTGTGTTCTTTGAACGCTGCAGCCACGCGTCCTCTCACACCAGCTGTTACGTATCACCAAACTCCACCCACCTCCAGTGTTAGACACACAGTGGAGTAACACATTAAACGTTGTTGTGCATTCTCTGAATAGCTCGATTTTCTTTCTTTTGCTGCTACTACTACTACGGTTGCCATGAGGACCGGCGTTGTTGGCTCGCCGGTTGCCCCTTCAGGCTTGGCTGCTGTTCAGACACTCAGTGTTTGGTTTAGAGACACAACAGCCACCGGCAGCCCCGCTCTCGGCCCTTTCTGCTCATGTTTGGGTGCTTTTGTGGTGGCGGTGGCTACACTCGTCTTTCAGAGGAGTGTTTGTGTTTAAAAGAAGGTTTTCAGGTTTACAAACCTCCTGTCACATTTTTAAGCCCAGCAGTTTGTCCTTAGGTGACACCAGAGATCGGAGGCTTCGCACTCTGACGGATGGACGAAGGAGATCAAATAAGTTTGAAGAAACACAACGACAGCATGAATTCTGGTTCTCAGTCCAAAACTACTCGGGCATCAAATTATTTAAAGGATTTTCTTTATTTTTAATGTGAAGAAGAAAAACAAAGACTTCAAAACTGACCGAAACATCTACATCCTCATAGCAGGGTGAGGACGGCGTCACTGCTTCCCCGTTAACCTCGAGCTGGTCTCAGCTCACCTGTTCAGGGTTAGGAGAGTGAAAACACCTCACTGTGTCAGTGTCTTCTTTGGTTTTCAGTATTTACTGCTGTGCTGTCATGTCTGTCAATTTTAAATCTGAACTAAGATTCCAACAGGAAACTTGTGGAAGATGAATCCTGGTGAATCCTGTCTTCATAAACTGGTGTTTGCAAACTTTAAGGCCTTCGTGAACTCGATGTGTGCTGCAGACGTTAACAACCTGAGACACTCGGAGCTGTTTTGGGGACATTAGCCGCTGTGTTAAATCGAGCCGTATTAGCACAGAGCTCTAATATGGAAGTAATGAAAAGCTGCGTGCTCAGATTTTAGATGTAGAGGCGTTAGTTTGCTGGATTCCTGTTGGGATTAAACCAGATTAGTTTGGGGAGTGGAACGAACAACAGACCGACAGCAGTCCGTGAGTCCGACCTGCTGCTGTTTGACTGAAATATCAAAAACCTTCAGCTTTTATGGGCTGATGACGGTTTTACTGAGGAAAACTGCACCGAATGCTTCACGACGTTCTCTTTTTGTTTGTATCATTTTGTGTCTCAGTATTATATTTATGTATAAAGGAACAGTTTGCAAAAACAGTTTCCACCTCTGTCGGTGCGTTTGGGGAACTCATGCTTCTGAGGAAATACGTGGATTGAAGATACGGCTCCACGAGGAGGCATATTTGGTGGTCCAGTGGTTTATTACTATCTCCGCTGCTTTGGTAACTGGAACATCATAGGGACCGTTAGCATAGATCGTGACAGTTTATGATTTATGAAACTGAACACTGTTAATGTTATCAATGTTAGCACTGATTAGTAGGTTTACAATGGAAGACACGTAGACAAATGATCAGTTTCAAACATGTCAGTTGTTAACATTACATCAGCTGTAGTTGCTTCTTATATAAACGTTTAATCACCCTGCTGTGTATCGTCATGAGAGGATTGGCCGTGTGGATGCTGCATGTGGCTTGGAGCAAAAAAAACATGCACAAAACGGCACAGTTTAAATGTTAAAGGTTGCGTTTGCAGCTTTGGTCACTGTTTTAACTGTAATTTAAAGTAAAGCTGAGATATTTGACTTGAAAAGATAGAAAACGGATCCAAACCAGTTCCCAGGTGTACATTGCAAGTCTAAACTAAAAAGCTTCCATTGGCCACGATGAGGAAACGTACTGTAGATGTGCAAAAGTCTGCACTGACTAACATCCAGCCATGAAATGGGTGTAAATTCTTGGGTTCTCCAATAGTGTAGAAAAGAGCATCTTCTTCCTGTATTTAGTTTGTTGCTCTCCAACACATCCAGCCAATCAGTGGACGGAACATTCTCACGTGGTTTGCAGTTTGGCTTTTTGATTGGCTTGGAGTTCACCTGGATTTTCCTCTGTGTGAACAGAACCCAAACTACGAGACAAAGCTACGTTTAGAATAGAATAGAATAGAATCGCAGTTTATTGTGATTGTCATGTACATCGAAATGATGGGTGCTCCACACCAACTGTGCAGGAATAAATGACAAACAGGAGCACTTAGCACTTAGTTCCTCCTACACCGGGCGGCGCATCGGGCAGCTAGTGATCTCCATCGATGTCAGTCAGCAGCGACTGCTTCAGCTTCGTCCCAGACAATGTCGACAGTTCTCAGATCGTCCATGAATGTTCGACGCCATGTGGTAGCAAATTCTCAGGATTCGCCACAGGCCACGTTGTTGAAGCACGTTCAGGTGTTGAATAATTGCACTTGTTGAGCGCCAGGTTTCACTAGCGTAAAATGCAGTAGCGAAGACGATAGAGTTCAGTAGTCTGATCTTGACCCTAACATTCAGGGTTAGGTTGGAGACGTCGCAGGACACCAACTGCCTTCCCTACTCTGGCGTCGACATCCCGATCAGAGACCCCGTCATTCGAGATGATGCTGCCAAGATATGTAAAATTCTCCACCTCTTCAGCACGTTGCTGGTTGGTTGTTGGGACCGGCTCTGCCATTGCCGGTCCCAAGCCCGGATGAGAAAGGAGGAGGGTTGAGTGTGGGGCTAGCAACCCCACCCTGTAAAAACTCCAACTGCTACGGAAACAGCAAGTGACAAACAGGAGAAATATGTATAATTAGGAGGAACATATAAAAACTATACAAACTCATCAACTGATTTGGGCGGGGTGATTCGATTAGCAGATTAGTCGACCAAACCCTGTTTGAGTGTGAGGCATGATTTCCAAACCTGCTGCTATGGGTTGCACATAGCTCAGTAGCCTAACTCTAACTCTTAGAAGGAATTTTTCAATATGAATAATTTCACTGGAAATATTCAATTCAGTAAGTTTCTAAATAACAGTGGCATCATTTAACCATCTATTAACCTCTTCATTTCAAAGATTTACTAAATATAATGTAACAACTTGAAAATTTGAATTCATTTTTTCAAAGTGAGGAAGTTAAACTGTTGAAACTAAAATCTGAAATTTCTCAGAACAGTTTGAGCTTTTTTTGCTTTTCTGTCTCCACTAAACGGAGACACATTTGAATGGTTCTGTGATCGTCTCCAGTGTTTAGAGAACAAACAGCATCGTGTTACAGCGATTCAGTTACACCACCTGAAACTGACTGACAACATACAGGTTTGCCTCACTTACAGGAGGATCAAATCTCCCCTCCTTTCAGCAACAGGAAGAACACTTTGTACAAACGTTTAACACGCTTCAGTAGTGGCACACTTTCATTCACACACTCAAACACTTGCTGACCTCTTCTAATCAGCTCGCTCATACAGACGGCCAATCAGAGGGACTGCTGGTGCTGATGTCACCAGGTGTGTTGGTATATTGTTCTGAATGAGGGATCGGCACGCTGCCTGGGTGACACCTGACTCCTCTGTGCTGTTAGTGGTGTTTGGAACAAAAGCTGTCATTTTGACCTGTTTTTATTGCAGGTTGTTGAAATAAATGTGAAAAAACATCATCAAAGATAAATCGCAGATGGTCAAGACAAACATTACTGCGGGGTGATGTGCTGTCATGGCTCTTTATTCTTCTGAAACATAAATATGCTCTTATAGAAGATGATATCATCACTGAAAGTATGCTTTGTGTAGGAACCCTCACTTTCTATCTTTAGATGATTGATTTGATTGAAGGAAATTCTTTATTTTTCAACAAACCTTTAAGGAAGAGAATATGAGATGTTTTACCTCGAGCTGGTGCACAGGAATAACGTGAAGTAGAGTCATTCTGCATTGTGGGTCTGCTTAAACAGAAAGCAGACCCACAATGCAGAATCAGAGGTTGGAGTTAATAAACATAAACTAACCTTGATGACCCCTTTTTTTACCTCGGTGTACACACACACACACACACACACACACACACACACACACACACACACACACACACACACACACACACACACACACACGTAATTGGAAAAATGGAAACATCAGGGAACACAGCTGGAACTAAAAAATGTAAAGATTTTAAATGAGGTATTAAATAAGATCAGATCTGGTGAAAACCTTCATATATACAAAGATCATCAGCATAAACAGATTTTGAATGTATTATAGTGAAACATGGAACCACCATGACCTCCACCTGCATCCTCCTGCTTCAATCAATCCTTTAAAGCACAGGTGTTGAACTCCAGGCCTCGAGGTCCGGTGTCCTGCAGGGTTTAGATGTGTCCTTGATCCATCACAGCTGATTTAAACGGCTAAATGACCTCCTCAACATGTCCTGAAGTTCTCCAGAGGCCTGGAAATGAGCTGATCATGTGATTCAGGTGTGCTGACCCACGGTGAGATCTAAAACCTGCAGGAAGCCTGGAGTTGGACACCCCTGCTTTAAAGGATGCAAACTTAATTTAGTTTAAAAACCCTGTTTCAAAAACGCTGCGCTGAATGTGAACAAAACTGCAACTTTACTTACAATAGAACATGAAAACATATCAGAAGCCTTTCAGACATTCAAACATTTTTGCTGCCCTTGAATTCAAAATGAGAGCACATTTTCCAAAAAACTGTAAAATGTCTTGATTTAAACATGTGATATATTTTCTGTCGTATTGTGAAATATTGGTTTATCAAGTTTACAGCGTGCATTCTTTTTCTGTGTTTTAGACAGCCTTCCAAATTTGTTGAATTTGACTTGCACAGCTCAAAAGCACTTTATGGATTAAGATAAACATCTGAAAGGTATGACATGATGCCTTCTGCTGTTCTGCAGAGACTACAGGCTGAATGTGTCCCTTAAACAAGTTGTGCTGTGTCCAGACCTGTGAGCGTCACTGAGGTTATTGATTGGTTGACTCCATTACTAACATAATAAGCGAACTTGTGTTAGAGAGGCATCGAAGCACGTGAAGCAGAGACGTCTCAACCGTTTAGATTTGAGCTGTTTCAGGTGATGTTACCGTCTATTCGCACACAAAGTGATTTTCATGTGTTAAAGACATTTGATTGCCAACCTGTCAGACTGATAAACTGATGTAATATGAGAACATGTTGCTTTCATGCAGGAGGTGAAGCAGCTGGTTGGTCCGCCTCAGAGATCAGAACCATGGGCGATCGAGGTTAGACGCCTGGAGGTGTTTCTCTCTCTCACAGGGCTTTAATTGGCCCTGAGCTGCCAGCAGGGCGCCATTGTGCACGTAAAAGAAGCTTAGCAGCACGAGGCCGGCAGCCAGCGACACACACACATACAGAGCTGTGTGTGTGTGTGATGGCCGGGTGTGATGTGTGTGTGTGTGTGTGTGTGATATCATGCATGCATGAATGTGTGTGTGTAACGAGGATATTACATGTCCTGTGTGTCCATGTTTGTGTTTTGAGGGGGGTAGTTAATGTGTGTGTGTGTCTTCAGCTTATCTCCACAGGAGACACTCAGGTTTAACAGGCAGGTTAACACACACACACACACACACACACACACACACACACACACACACACACACACACACACAGAGATTGATTTCTTTCCTCTCATGCAGCCATAAACGTGACCTCGAGCAGCGCGTTGGCCGTATTTCGTCCTGCTTGGACGACAGTCTCGTCTTTTTGCATCGCTCTTGTTCTTTCGAGCGGACTCGAGTCTCTGACACTCTTCAGTGGTCATTCACGGCCTCTGCAGCTCGCTATCAGTGCTGTTCACGTGCAGCTCATCTTTAAGTTTACAGCTCGTGGTCAGTTTGGACCTTATAAAAACTGCACTTGGGATTCTCCCTAACCCTCGTTCCAGAACAGCTGCAGTTCTTCTTGGACTTGGACTCAGTGTGACTGTTGCATGGAGGTTTTCAGGCTTTCATGCCTCCTGCAGCTCGTGCTCAGACATTCTCATTCCTGTGTGGTGTACAGCACAGACTCTGTGGTTTACGGGGACGTATGAGGGTCTGTGGTTGACGAGTGAAGGTTGTTATTGGTGTGGGAGTGTTGAAATGTGGTTTACGGTTCCCCGATTGTGGTCATGTCGATGGTTACCGTCTTGGGTGGGTTCACCGGCTTCTCCTGGATCCAGTTAAAACTTTTCTGAGTGAAGCAGCAGATTGTTTAATCACAGCGAGGTCAGATTCGGGTGCACCTGAGGTGGAGGTGGCGTCCAGCAGAGAACAGGCTGCTGGCAGTCAGGCAGCCGCCGCTGTTGTCCAACAAATCCTGCCGCCCGGCCCACTGTTATTAGGATCCCAGCAGGGAGGAGGAGTAAGGAGGCGGGTGGGCGGGATTTAACATCTGTCCCACTGAACCTGTGTGAGACCACCAGGTAGCCCACCTGTAGCCCTCCATACTGCCCTGCAGAGGGGTAATTATCAGCTAACTGCTGCCGCCACCGGAGACAGGTTGAAGGTGTTAAAAGCAGCAGACATTAAAACACGTGAGCTTTTCTTCACAGCCACACGTACACACACACACACACACACACACACACACACACACACACACACACACACACACACACACACACACACACGTACACAAACACACACATCCTTCGTTCCTATGACTGAATACAGCCGACGTGAATCTGTCTAAAATCACATAAGTGTAAAATATTCAGTGTTTGCAGACGTCATCGTGACTCATGAATTATTTTATGTATTTCACTTTGTGTCTCTTCTTTTTTCCTCTTTGTAATTTTTTGAGTTTTTATGTTTTTGTTTTACATTTGTAGTTTTTTAGTTTTTTGTGCACCTTTGTTGTTGTCGAGTTGTGTATTTTTTTAAATTCAAACGCTCCGGTGTTCCAGGACTGAAGCTGAAGATCAGGTGCTGATGAAGAGGTTAACATGCATATTGTTAAAACACAAACAGCACTTGTTGCCTGGACCCTCACTGCTCTCATTAAAGACTCAAATAAATTTACACTGAACTGATGATGAAGCCGCACAGGAACCCATGTCAGAGTTTCAGTGCCTGGCTCAAAGACACTTCAGCAGACACCAAACTAAACCAGCTGGCTTCGGTGGGTCAGTAATCCTCCGACCTGCTGCCTGTCGGACGCGTGCTGGTGAGCTACGGCAGCCCGGAGGCTCCGTGTAATTGGCAGAGGGTGTCCTGATCCAGCGGCTGTGAATGAGAGCTCAGCACGAAGGCCGGCTGCAACGGAGACACTTCAAAGAGGAGCTGAGAGGGCGACCTGCTGACCCACACTCCCAAACACACACACACACACACACACACACTCACACACACTCACACACACGCACACACACACACGCACACGCACACACAGCGCTGCTGACTTTAACGAACCTCTGACTTTTCCTCTGGTGCTACCACAAGGTGGATGTTTGAAGTTTCCATAGAAACCGTTGAACCACAGTTGTGATGAGCTCTCATCAGTGCGGAGGTCATCACAGAAAGATGCGATGCCACGATGTGTCATGATTATTAAAAATACAACGTTGATATTAATAAAGAGCAACTAAAGGAGCAGACACGAAAACTACAAACTAACCATCAACCCTGAGCTCGCGCAGACAATAAAAGATCATCTGATCCTCAGAAGGTCTTAAAATTACGTAACCCAAACCTCCGATGAACTACAACACACGACATATTACACCCTGTAATTATTCATTCAGCATGAGCTGAACCAAGAGTCCATCCTTACTCCATGAAGCTCAGAGGGGACACATACAACCTTTGAATTTCTTCCTCAAAAGTGGCCTAGAAGTCCAACCCACTGCCCGCTGTGCCACAGAGCCACACATGTTTGACAGCAGCAGGCTTGTACAGCGGTTGAGGGGTGAGGATTTCGGCTCCTCACAGTCACTGAGTGGACCACAAACTCCTCCGTATACCAGTGTGAGGCCATCTGTCCCACAGCTGATGACCCAAGCACAGCAGATCTGCACCAGAACGACTGAAAAAGAAAAGAATCAAAGTGCTGCAGAGCTCAGAGAGCTGTGCATGGACGAATGCCGCAAACCTCGATGAACCGAAGCAATGCTGTGAAGAGGAGTGGACCAGACTTCCTCCAGTGATGTCAGAGACCGATATAGTCAGACGCATCTCTGTTAATAAATGCTGAAATGATGGGCTGTCTTTGTTTGTATTTGAGTCGTTTCAGTGCTTGAGCTGATAGTTCCCCGGTGAGGGAAGAACATCCCAGCAGTATCTGAAGCTGTGATGGTGGATTTGGAACAGGTTTGTCACAATGTCCAACTCCTGGATCCAGATCCATTTTTTTCCAGACCCCACCTGTGATGCAACTCAATCCATAAATTTGGAGTTAATCTGACTGTCCTGTCTGTACTGGCTGCTCGTTTCACTTCAGCTTTTATTGGTTTAGTTTTGATCAGTTTCAGTGTTATTTTAAGTCATTATTATATTTTAATGGTATTTTTCAGATGTCAGTAAATAAAATGACCAGAGCCTCAGCAGGTAAGCAACAATTATATAACACAACAGTTTTAGTTCTGCTTCTACTTTTTATTCTTAATTCAGTGAATAAAATGTTTGTCACGCCTAGTTTTAGTTTTAGGTTTTTCATTCATTCTGGGAAACTTTGAAATCTTAACTCTTAAGCTCCTTTAACTGCCTCCTCCATGAGTGTGCTGAACCTGCCCTCTCCTGCAGGCTCGGCATATGGCCACTGTGTTCACACTGCTGCTATTTGATGAGCAGCAGGTCTGCTGGTGGAGCTCATTAACCCCCCAGCCTCCACCCCATCTACAAGTGCTTAACCAGCCACAAAAGCTGATGGGGAAAGTCATTTTTAATGGTTTAGCGGTCTCACAGCAGGGGTGGGGGAACAGATTTGTCCCTCAGCTGGTGGTGAAGAGCTGCCTGACGCTCATCGGAAGCCTGATCTTGACTTTCAAGACCAGAGTAAACGATCTGAGCCTGAGAGCCATTGCTGCAGCCGACCTCTGACCTCTGACCCAGCAGAGAGCTCAAATGTCGCTGCATAATCTGCTGTATTGTACTCAAATAAAAATAAATCATGTATCTCCCCGCACCTCCTCTTTTTTTCCTCCTCCCTTTCTTCTTCGTCCCTCTTCCTCCGTTAATGTGTCACCTCGCTGGAATGTCGGTCTGTGAATTAGACTCCTAATTGTTGCTGCAGTTTAACAGACCTGCTGTCAGACTGCAGATTAACTCGTGTGTGTGTGTGTGTGTGTGTGTGTGTGTGCCTAAATGCACTGAGCTGCTGCCGTGTGATTGGCTAATGAAAGGTTTGTCCTGAGGAGACCAGGTGAACAGGTGTACCTAATACCTAAAACCTGATCCATTCATCCATTTTCATTCCAACTCCATCAACCACATCTGAAAACATCTCTTCCCTCCCATCGCTCGCCTCCACGGCAGGAGCAGAAGTCTTAGTTATCCAGGACTGCTTAAAGACTGGGCCTTATGAGTGTCAAACATCAGGCCCAGGGCCAGAACCGGCCCAGCAGAGACTCCAATGCGACCATCTGGACGACATTTTTAAAATATGAAAGAGCGCAAACAGTTTGGACTTCCAACTTTTAATTTTCATGATTTTTGTCCTGCTGAGAACAACCCCCGTACTCCCATTCACACCCCACCAAAGTAATGAGTAATAAACAATTAACGGACTGAAAGCTTCTCACCTTTTCTCTCTGGTCCCACTGCGACACTTTTACTACAGAAAAACACATTTTTTGTAATTTTACACATTTATAGCGCAAATCTGGCTGAGATTGTTTTCCTTTACTACAGCTGTGTTTCTTTAACATGTAGAAAATCTGACCCAGAGCCTTGTGTTTGACACCCCTACAGTATCACATAATGGTGTTTGCAGTCTGCCCACTGATCCTGTCACGTGTGGCTCTTTTCTGAATATTCCACAAAGTGCACTGAGCCCGCTTTCGCCTGAATGAATGAACTCAGAACTGGAGTTTTTCCGCGCCGTGCCTGCAGGGGGGACCCTCAGCTCCGTCCCGACAGCTGACTGCACAGACGGATCTGCACACGCACACCTGTCTGTGTGAGAGCTGCAGTCGGCTGCAGTCTGGCCGGACCCTCAACCGGGCATCGCGACATTTCAGCCCGTCACCGCTTCTTTCGGGACCCGAGCGAGAGTCCGCTGAGCTTTACGCGCAACACGCACTCCGAAAACCCGGGAAGACTTCTGCGCCCCGCGGCTCTCCTGCGCTCTGAGCCTCTGCAGGTAGAAAACACGATGAACACGCAGCTGCTTTAAAGTGTGGACTTTTTTAACGCAGGCAGGTGCAGTGAGAGGCGCAGACCGCAGCGGAGTTTTAAAATAGATTTTAAAAGGTTTTATTAAACAGGTTTATTTAAAAGGTTTGGGGGGAGCTTTGGACACAGCTTCATATCTGTGCGGTTAAAATGATTGTGCTTACTGAGAAAGGTGCAGTTATTTTAATCCAGTGTTCAGTTTTGTAACTATCCATTCTTATGCCGGTACTTTACACATTTAATGATTATAAGAGTTACAGTCAGGGGCGTTTCCAGGGCTTTTAAAAATGAGGGAGCCCACAGGAAGTGGGAATCTTTAATCAGAAATGTAAAAAAAGACTTATGAGTTGATTTTCATGCACTCATTCAGATGGATTACAAAGACTTTAAATACAGTGTTGTGTTAAATAAGAGTTTTACAAAGTAGTGAGAGTATTTTGACTAAAGTAACCCCCCCACCCCCCCACCCCCCATGGTTAGAGTCCATTTTCCCCTGAATTGTCTGAATTAAGAGATTCAAAGGGACACGGGGGAGTCTCCGGGCGTTTTTAAATGGGGTGGCACAAAAACCAAAACAACACAGTGGTGGGATTTCTGTTAAGCAACGGTTCTGCATGTAGAACATTAAATCTAATCAAATCTATAAGAAGCAGATCTCTGATGTTTTTTGAAGAGTTTCTGTGTAAAATATCTGAGCTCTATGATGCATGGCACACACTCAGTTAATATTTTACAAGGTTTTTGTTATATCTATGTTTTTTTAAATTATTATTATGAATCAGATCTGAATATGTTCAGAATGACAGTCATTCTGAACATATTCAGTAAAAGGACTAGATGCATTATCAGGGATTGTAACATCTCGTCCTTTTACTGAATATGTTCAGATTGAACATCATGGCAGTCAGTGTACATGCAGTTAAAAAAGTAACAGAACATTAATGTATAAATGAAGTTAACCTTATATACATTAATTTTTACAGAGCCCCGCAGGGGACATGGGAGAAAAAAAAATTAAGACGGACTTTGCGAGATCTCGCAAAAGTTGAATTCCAACAATGGCGGCAGTTGTAATTTTACTCTTTCTGGGTCACAAAATACACTTTTAAGATATTTTGAGGCGTGAATGTAGCTGTGTAAACGTCAGATACCTGCTCGGTTTACAAGACATCACATATTTGCAAAAGTGCTCCGATGTTTTCGGAGATCTGACACCCACTAGCTCGAAGCTAACGGGAGGTCGAGACCTACTACAGCCGGGAGGAACACCGCTCTCCCGGCACATCGTGCCTCGACCTCCTGGTCGGCTTCGAGCTGGCGGCCTCCGAAGAATGCGGCTAAAACTTTTGTGAGATCTCACAAAACTTTTGCGAGATCCCGAGTTTGTTTTGCGAGATCTCGCAAAAGTCCGTCTTAATTTTTTTTCTCCCATGTCCCTTGCGGGGCTCCGTAAATTTTAGTAAAACATTACTGTGATATTTCAGAACTTAACTTTTTTAATTGCTTTCTATCCACAAGTAGCACACATGCTTGACAGGATGACAGGATTTACATATTTACATTTTGGGGGGGGATTATGGGTGATGGGGTAATAATTAAAGTGGACACTCTGGTTTGCAGAAGCGCTTTCAAAGGAAATAAACCATGAAGAAGGTTGTGATGGCTGCAAGAATATTAAAAACATGCACAGCATTGGGTGAAATATCTTCTAGTCCCTGCTGAACTGCCCCCAAAATTTAACGCTAAATATCAGATGATTTAGTTCCAGGTTAACTAAATCCAATTTATAAAGCTCCAATACTTGGATTTTATTTTAAAATGTTGTATTAAATTCATTTTAAGTGCAGAATGAGCTAAAAAACAAAACAAAAAAAGAACAACTAATTGGAGTGTGTGCACTTTTCCCATTGTGCATTGCTGCAGGCAGTAGTTTTACTGCTCCTGTTTTGTGATCTGTGACCTGTAGGGGCATTTGTTGGCTCTATTTTTCATGGTGAGGAGAAAAGATGTCTTCTTTTCTGTAAGAGTAGCCACACTACTTTAGGTACATTTTTTATTCTCAAAAACAGCCTTGCAGTTTCTGCAGTCCCTCTTGTTGCCTGTAGGGGGCAGACAGCATCACTGAATAAATGTTGTACAGATATCTCAGTGTTCAGGTGTCCATATACTTTTGCGTTCTGAAGTGTTGATCATCACCATATCAACACTAGTCTGAACCTCAAACAACTCTTTGAAACCGTGAGCCAAAGTGTGGAGCAGCTAACGTGTCCCCACAAGGATTAAACAGCCCCCACAAAGATAGATACACAAGTATAAAAACACACTCCCTCCCTCCCTTCATTTGTTTCTCTGTAGGGATTCCCCGTCCTTCTCCATTTCTTCACCATCACCATCTCATGCTCCAGGCCCTGGCTCTCGGCCCAGACACTGTTGACTGTTCCATGGAAACCCTGGCCTCTGTTTGGGTCCATGACCCCGTTGACCTCAGCG